>NC_059473.1:59390706-59745706 GCF_018139145.2 Gymnogyps californianus | reverse complement strand
GCAGTGTTCACTAGGATTACCATTTTGGATCCCTAGTGTGCATGCTCTGTAATCATAGTTCAAACAAAGTAAAATAAATCGAATCTGTAGAGTAGGTGATGAACAGTTACTTTGCTGACTCATTCCAGCTGTATATACAAGTTCCAACGAAGGCAGCGCCCACGACTGAAGACAGCTGTGATGGAGGTGAGGGGAACGGACCAAAAACCCTGTTAGAGGCACCTCTTCGATCAACCTGCTGCTAAATCACTGCCTGCTGTCAATCAAAGACTGCAATTACCACACCATATGGGTTAATAGACTTAGTTCCGAAATCTTCCAGCAGATGTCCTCACAAGGCAGGCATGTCAGGGAGGTTAGAGATGTCACCATTTAAAAAAGACCGAGATGGGAAGGAAAATAGACTTAAAGTAAAGGTGATATAAATATATAGACAGACAAATTCAAAGTATTTAATTTATTCTCAAATGCCAAACTTAAAAACATAGGCAGCATGTTAAAAAAATAAGGCTGTCATCGTAAAAACTAGAAGAAAAAAAAAGTCACCTGAACAAGTACATAACTAGCACATCTGTTTCCAATTTGTTAGGTGATTCTTACACCTCACTTAGAAACAAAACAGAAGGTTCAAAAAATGATGGTGAAAAGCATGAGCACAAGGAAGACAGCATAAAGACTCTGATCCTGTCCTTCTCCCTTCCGTTTCATGTTAAAACTGACACTAATTTTATTGTGTGCATAGAGCTGAAGTGCAGCTTTCTGCACTACTCCCTTGTGGCAATGACATACAAATGTTGTCATGAAGTTGGTATTCTTGGAAGCATAAAATCCCTCAGGTATTTCAGGGAGACTTAAAAAGAACAATTTCCTTAAAATAGTGATCCTCATCATTACTGCTACAAGTGGAAAGTTTTGATACCACATTAAAAATATTTGACTTGTCCTTCTATGTAGTGAGCAATGCATCCACAGTTAACTACCCACAGACACCTACGAGATAACGATTCAGTCAAGTAGTGGTCTACAAACTCAAAGCTGCGATTCTTTACCTAGGTCTATGAGAGCAGTATCTCCAGCCCTCAATCCGTTACCTGCTTTAACACAGATGTTCATGGCTTCATATATGAGAAGCCGCATCAGGGAAAGATGAAATCAAGAAGATGACCATCACTGACTCTTCTTCGAGAGCAGACACAGAAATAAGTGCCGATACTTGGGGCTTATTGGGAGACCAGTCAACTGGGACATGTCAGTCACTACAGTTTGGCTGGTGGAAAGAACTCAAGACTGTCCCAGCTTCAGGAAAATGCTGGGAGGGTGGCTCCAATAGCTGGCACAGACTTGTCTGTCAGAGGTTCTTCGGTCAGTCCAATAGCTGGGACAGACTTGTCTGCCAGAGGTTCTTTGGTGGACCCATTACGGCAGTGATAGACAGAAAGTGTTGCTATGTTCTACACGCTGAGTTAGGTCAAAGCTAGAATCATCAATTATAGAAACAAATTGCTTATGAAATCTTAGAGGAGTAGGGTTTTTGTCAGTGTCTTGTCTGATGCTTCAATAACATGGGTGACTGATTTTCTGCAGGCTGATTGTCCTCAATTTCAACAATGGAAGTAAAACCAAAAAGATTTTTAGCTTGGTGTCAGTGAATGACCATGGTGAACAATTCTTAACTGGTGAACACTTTTCATGCCACAGAAGCATCAGATAAAGCACATTCTGCACTTAGTTTGTCCTGAGAAAAGAAGAATCCAGGTTGCACATCCTGAAAAGCATGGTAAATACAGTATTAAAGCTATTAAACTCTCAGTTTAATTAAGGTTCTCTTCAGGTGTCACGGAAAATAATTATAAAAATCTCTTTAACCTTTTTGTTGTGCTTTACTTAAACAAAAAAAAAGCACAGAAGAATTCTATGAAATCAAGATTTCCATTTAAAATATTAAAGTACAAATACAAATGAAATATGATGGCTAGGGGCAGCTACAGTCTACTGTTAACCATTTAAGATTACTTCACTAAGCTGTCTGTCTTTGTCTTGAATCTTAAGCATTTAGCCATATGATAAGGAACACAGAATTACAGTCCAAGCAGAGGCTAACTCTACTGTTTCCAAATAAAGACTTCTTATGGGAACAAATACACATCTCAAACAAAACCATAAAAGATGCTGAAGCAATCCTAATTGTAACCAGCTCTTCCTCCATAGCTCTGGTTTCATTATGTAAACATATTCCAGTCAAATCTTTACAAACTATGTCAACAAGTCACGATCTCCCCCTCTTTCCCCAGGAAAACTGTGCAAGGATAACTGTACACATGTCCAAGAAATAGAGGATGTCATTTTATTGGAGGTCCACAGGTAATTGTATCACATTAGGGAGTGGAAGAATCTCGTGGTATGGCACAACACAATACCTCACTCTAAACACTTAAACAGAAGGTTAAATGATATGCAACATGATCAAATCAGTAATTCTCCATCTTCTAGGCACCACTGATTAATTTAAAATAAACTTTAATAAATTGAAAAAATAATATAGTCCATTAATTTGTTTGTTGCACTGTCTTTAAATGAAACAGCACTTTGAAAGTCACAAATAAAAAAGCAGCACTTTCTCTTAATACCAACACCACTGTAACACATACTGTAGCGTGGCATGCAAATCCATATCTGCAGTCTTTTTTTTTTTTTGTATTAACAAATGGAATGGTAATTTTCTATCTCAAATATTAGTAGCATAACATGTAAGTGCAGATCATTCTGGCCACAAGTGTTGTAAGCCTTAACAAGTGTGTATTACAAGAGCATAGAACACAGAGCATGACACTTACATCCAAGAATCTCTCTCTTTTGTACTGTACATGGTGTTTGTTACAGGCTGACTTCCAACTTGCTGTACCCAAGCTTCACGAAACAAGATTATTGACCATTTCTGGTTTTGTTTAAAAATAAAATGCAGTCACCATCAAAGCACAACCATTAACAACCCGGTCAAAAAAATGCCATAGCTCCATTGAAAAAATCACTTGTCTTTTTAGTAGATTCCATTATGCGATAAAGTTTCCATTATAGGCATGTTACGAAGTCTTACAGTGGTACTGCAGCGTCATTCCTGTTAAGCAGAGATTTGTATAGACACCAAGAAATGGTGCAATGTTCAAAAAAGCTGTTCAAACTGAGCTAAGCTTCACGAGACCACGTACTGAGTCTTCATGCAATGAATCCTGGCTGGCTAAACTCAGGACGTGCATTGTATGGCTGTGTGTAATAGGGCTTCCACTTGGCAGCATCCCAGGGGGTGACGGAGCTTCTTCAGGAGTGAGAAACTGATGACCTTCGTGTTCCTCTTTTAACGGTATCATGTCTGTCAAACCTGTATCTGATGTGAGATTTGGCATAGAAGATGGTGGTGTTGGTTGCCCTAGAGTTAGAGTTGCACAAGGCCCACTGATAGTAGTCTTTCCTGGTAAAGGTAGCTCTTCACTAGTTATGCTTGGCTCACTCTGCAGTAGGGGGGTGGCAGCGGCCTGCAAAACGAATTTAGTGCTCTGAATGCACTGATCTTGGTCACACTGTAGAATGGAAGGGTGTCAAAATCATATAAGGCAAACAAAACAGAGAACAAAGGGAGAATATGGACAAAGAGGTATGGAAAAGAATGGGATGTGAAGAGAAAAAAAGAAAGCCATTAGTATCATTCCATGGTTAGCCACCCAAAAATCCCATTGCATGCTGCCCGGGAAAGAAAAAGCGTGCATAACTGAGCCAGTGCTTTGTATTACTATCAAAGTAAATTATGATAAACATTTACAGTGTTCACTTAAGGGTTTTGGTAACTTTTAATATAATATTTTGTGAGTACTGTTATTCAAATGCTTTGCTTATTCTTCTTCGAAGCCATTTGGAACGCCTAGCTACACAGTCCGTGTATAATTAACTGCATCGGGCACCTCATGATTGCCATGATCTCAAAACCTCCCTGATTCCAGGTGAGGTGAACCACTTCCACACTACTCATTTTACCCTAGAGTAGCTAGCAGTTCAGAGAGAGGCCCAAAGGCATAATCCAAGCATCTTTCCAAGTTCAAAAACACTAGGCAAGTGTCTTTTTTTAATTGGTCTTCACATGTAGGAATTAAGGTGCTACAGAAGTTTTCCAGAACAAGAATTCCTTTGATGCAGGTGGCTTTATAAAGATATAGCTGGCAATACAGCCTCTATGAGCAAAAATCCCGCCCCCCCCAAATTAATGGATTATATATACACTCTAGAGAATATACTACACTATACTCAATACTCTAGAGGACGTGTAGAAATTAGGCAGCACTGCAGATGCATTAATTTGATATCAACTTTCATGATTTTTAGGCTGTTTCTTGATTAATTTAATCTTGACAATATGAAGAATCAAGGTACAAAACACAAGTTTTCTGGCAAGCACTTTCACAATAACAAGCCAAATTCAGCATTATATAAATCCAGTTAAGCTCAGTGAGTATTACCAGGAACGCTTTTGGCTCTACTTCATTCCTAAGAACTGTTTATACAAAATTATCATTCATTCCTTGAGATAAGACAGGTAGGTGTTTCAATAATGTCCAGCTAAGTGGGTAGTACGCCTACTGCCAAATTAAGTTTAACACAAACTGGCATGATTTTTGAGAGCTTCCAAGGACAATATATATTTAATTCCTAGCCTGATTGGTTATAACATCTGCAGATTTTCAAAATCCTGTTAGACTCATTTGCCATACTACTGTTCTGCTGTGCACGAGAAACACTACAGTCAATGAATACAACTATAAATCCAATTCAGCAAAGAAAATTTGGAAGCAACCAAGCAGAATAAAAAAAAAAAATATATCCAGAGGTAAGACATGCCTATTCACTGTTGTTATTTCAAAGATTCTGTTAAAGCAATATATTCTGCTTTATGACCGACTTCGTCGATCTATATCAAATTACTGAAAGACATTACAAATCCAACATCTGTTCAAAATATTCCCGATCATAACCATTGCGACTAACATTACAGCAATTCCCTAAAATGCCCATTTGCGTTTAATAAGCCACTGTGATATGCACTCTATGCAAACTCATGGAAAGACTTGTGCTTCCTTTACTGTATGACGAAAACCATCACTATGAATGCTTCCTCTGATATTTTCGGGTCCTCCAATTCCACCACTGAATAGCTTAATGATGGATGCACACTCATTGCATTCAGAAAGTGTGCAAGCGGACTACTTGGTCACAGTAGATAGGTAGTATTTTAAACATGTCTAAGTGGTTTAGGACTCCTAGACCAACTACTTTTTGACAGGCAGAAGTCCGATCCTTACTCAGTTAGGTATTTTCCAACACTTATGCTTTCAGAAAGAAAAATGCACTGAATACCTGTTACATAAACTGAGCTCATACATGTTGCAAGCAATTTTTTCCCCCACAATATGATGAACAGCCCCAGCCAAACAATTGAAGTGGTCCCATATCATTTCAGAGGGATTACTCACAGGCTTAAAGCCAAAACCTTGCGTAAGTACCTTACTAAGAAGAAAACTGTCAGCATCTTTTAAAGCCAAGCTTTTAATTAGTAATTCAGTGTGAATAACTCATTCTTGATTAATATCCTGTTATTCACGCCTGCTTATTTCAATTAAACTATAGCCCTTCAACCAACCTTACTATGCAGACCTTAAAAATCTGTTAACTGAATTTTCAAACTTCAAAAAGACCAACAAAATCCATCTTCTCTGAAAAGCAGTAGCCAAAGAGCATGTTAAATAACAAAGGAATGCCTATAACCACTAGGATACATTGAAAACAAATGACGTTAGCAGCTGACTTATTGCTTTAGCGAAGCTTCAGCACTGATCTTCAAAAGGAAATCATTAATGCGTTCCAGGCAATACAAGTACACAGTTTTAAATTAGCTGAAGGTAATTTACTTGAACTCATTGTATAGTCTGAATTCATTTTCTTCTTACCGAGCCCTAGTGCATTTCAACTGAATCAATATTGAAAAGACAGAGTAGCCTCACAAAGCTCCACTAAACAGAGTGTTATAAAACTTTTTCAGATGCCATATATCTCTTCTTCATTTTCCATGCACCTGCCACTTCCCTAAAGCCTCTCCTCTTATGCAGATACATTTCAGGTTTTCTTTTTTGTTGTTCTATTTAACAGCGATCAACATGAAATACCTTAGGAAAATACAGGCTGTAAACAGCTTTCAAAAGTGAACTAGAGTGGGGTTTATACTAGAAAAGGTAGATGTGTTCAATGAAGCTCTCAAAAACAACAGATAAAAACAACACATACTATACAGGTAGACTATTCTTGAGTCTAAACAGCCAACACAAAACTAAACACAGAAATCAGATTTGTTTATAGGGCCGGCATGGTGGTTTTTCCTTGATTCCATATTTCACTCTTAACTAAATGAAATTTAGGGCCAAAAGTCTTAACAGCTATTAATCACATGAATTATTCAAGGCCAGCATTTCAAATGAAATAAAAAAAGTCTATGATTGTAACAAAAAGGAAGCCAAGCACGGAAATCTAAATAGCTAAAATTCTACTGTAGAAATTATTCCACCGGTACGTTCTTATTTCAGATCTACTCATTTTATTTTCCACTTACAATTTCCACTGTTTCAGAGGAACAGCAGATTCTGAAGGTAAGACAAGTTTAATAAGTTCTAAAAGTACAGAATTTCAACTGTATATGTGCATAGAAATTTTTAGCCATCTATTTTCATATCAAAAGGCACAAATTAAAGCAAATTAGACAAAACCTAAAATTCTGTGTTTATTTCACAAATAATAAATACAAACAACTAAGGAAACAATACTTTTCATTTTTTTCCTGAAGAAAATCTGATTTTTTTCTAAGCTACACAAAACATGCATGTTAACATAGTTGTTGTACATGGCAATATATTTTTCACATTCCTAATGCCAAAGCCAGAGATCACTTACTTTGAATTTGAAATTAACTTTGTTAAAAATTTTCTAAATACTGGTAACGTTAAAGAATTGTTACAGTTCTCAGAAGATGGAGAAAAGCAGGTTGAATTATCTCAGCATCTCTGAATAAAGTACAAACAACAAAAAGTTCGGAGGAGACTGACAGCACTGAATGACAGTGCTATGAAGTAACAGAAAGAAGGCTGAAATACCATACTGGATGGACACATTAGATGGGTAAAGAGTGGAGGGATGGAGCTGTATAACTGTTCCCAACAGCTGTAGGATTTCACACTCAAAATCATGGTATTGCAGATACTGTGCAACAACTGAGTCACAAACCCCACCAAGTCAATGGCTCCACTAGCAAGTAGTACAGTGCACCAGGAGTAGATCTATGAAGAGAAATGCTTCTGAAGCCAAAGGGGAAACTATACCTGTTCCAGGGATTTTACTTTAGACTAGCTACTGTTTGTTCTTATGGACTGAATGTCCATGAATGGTTAGAGCATGTTGGGTCCATTCCGGGAGCACATCTTCTGAAAGAAATCCAGTTCATGTGCTCTGATACTGCTCTGCGACGTGAACAAAAATGCAGTAAATATGCACAACGAAAAAAATTGCTTCTAAAATGTACCTCAACCCAAAGCAAAATGCTGAAGTTGATTTACTGCATGTACCCTTAATCCATTTTAACTGTGAAGTAAAATGCTGTAATGAAAAACCTCTGTCAACCTTGGCTATAGTAATGTTGACTCAATAAGAGCCCTAAGTTCCGTTTCGGGCAATGATAAATTATATTTGTGAAGTACGACAGTAAATATACAAGGAAACACACTCGTAAAACTCCCAGCAAAGTGGGGCTCCTATCCTTGCTGATCCTTTTACTATTATGATAGAAATACTTACTCCTAATAATGGAGAATATGAAAAGCAAAGGAAAAAGTACACTAGGACGGTCAGAGTTAATGTTCCCTAGATCAGCTGGATTCCTATTTCCAGATCAGTGCTAGAAATACCGATGTGAACATTTGGGAGAGGACTTTCCTGCACATCTCACTGGTAATGAATGTTGCATGTGCACTATTATGGCTCCTACAATTTTCAGTGGTATGTATAAGTAAGAAAACAAACACTCTAACTAAAGAATTTGCATCCAGGAAAGGAAAAGGAGAACTGGAAATAAGGGAATTTGGCACACAAGGAACTACCTAAGCAATGAAGAAGAGATGCCTAGCAATGCAGGAGTACAAGCAAATTTCTTAAAAACGAAGAAATAAACCTGTCCTGACACAGAGGCAGATAGAAGTAAAATCTACCACATTATAAGGCATTAGAGAATTCCTAGAGACATCATAGTAAAAATATACCAAACTAATTCCTCTAAAAAAAAGTGCATGGAGTGAGATAGATTCTGTGTTTCTTCATAATGGATTACTAAAGAATAAAATACCCTGTATCAAAACCGAAGAATCAACTCATGCTTTTAAGAGAAAGCTAAGTACTACAGAAGTGCAGATCCAGGTAGCAGTAGCTGATGGGTTTATGGTGAAATAAGAACTTTTTTCAGAATACAAAGAAAACAAACCTTAAAATGAAAGAGAAAGAAAGACTAAAATACAGAGAAAGTTATGACTTCATAATGGGTGAGATACTGTGTTTCATGAGAAACAAATTTCTTAAGAATGAGAAGAAAGATACTTGGGCAATCAAACTAATGAAGAGCTTGTAAAAATAATCAGCAATAAAATGCAATAGGGAAATACTTTGGAAATATCAGATCTACAGATCATGAGCTCCAAGTGACCATGCTTGTCATGGATAAGGATATTAAGAAGCTGGCTAATGAATTTACCAGATTAATTTCAAATTGTATTGGTGTCCTGGTTTCAGCTGGGATAGTGTTAATTGTCTTCTTAGTAGCTGGTATAGTGCTGTGTTTTGGATTTAGTGTGAGAATAATGTTGATAACACACTGATGGTTTAGTTGTTGCTAAGTGGCACTTATCTTAAGCCAAGGATTTTTCAGTTTCCCATGCTCTGCCAGCAAGCAGGTGTGCAAGAAGCTGGGAGGGAGCACAGCCAGGGCAGCTGACCTGAACTAGCCAAAGGGGTGTTCCATACCATGGAACGTAATGCTCAGTATATAAACGGGGGGGAGTTGGCTGGGAGGGGCAGATCGCTGCTTGGGCATTGGTCAGCAGGTGGTGAGCAATTGCATTGTGCATCACTTGTCTTTTCTCAGGTTTTATTTCTCTTTTTTTTTGTTATATTCCTTTTCATTACAATTATTATTATAATAATATTATTATTAGTTAGTAGTGTATTTTATTTTACTTTATTTATTAAACTGTTCTTATCTCAACCCACGAATTTTACCTTTTTTTTTCCCCAATCCTCCTCCCCATCCCACTGGGAGTGGGAAGGGGTAAGCGGCTGCATGGTGCTTAGTTGCTGGCTGGGGTTAAACCATGACAACTGGAAAAGATATTAAAAACACTGGGAATGTACCAGGAAAAAGAAAATTAAATGTGCTTCCAGCCTTCAAAAAAGTAAATAAAACTTCAGCTCTTAGTAAAATAAGGGAGATACTAAGGAGAAAACAGGAGAAAGCGCTCTTTTATAAAGATCTAGGAAAAAAAACCAAAACATACTATGGGTCTATGAAGCACTGATTATAGCAACAACCCTGACTTTCTGAGATTGTGACAAACTGAGTCACTAGGATGAGCAGGGTAGCTCCTATATGAAATATTCAGTCTCAAAGGCAAAATTACCACAAAAGCTGTTAAATACAAAAATAGTGCCCCACAAATGGTATCCTGAATAAGAGATAATGTATTGCACTGATAACAAGTGTCTGGCAAATTTAAACTTAGCCTGATATTTATTTTGAGCTTAAATGCAAAAATGATGCTATGCTAAAAGATGTATTAAAATAAATGAAATCAGAATATAATACTGAGCAACCCAGAGAGATTTAAAGAATGACAAGAGGCTAGTTGGGTGAGGCACAAGAATTCTATTTAGAAAGACACAAGTCACTGAATAAAAGATTTGAGGGAAGGGAAGAGAAGGAAAGGAAAGAGGGAAGGGAAGTAATAAGAGAAGACAAGTGTGAGAAGATGCTCATTAAAATCTCCCTTTAATATCAATGGGCAGAAGAGACATTTTTAGCATGCCATATGGATTAATGTCTAGATGTTATACTACTTAAGATTCAATGTAGAGATAAGAAGGTGTAATGCATTCTGGAATAAAATCCAAGGAGACATGCCATAAAGGTGTACTGGAACACACTTCAGATTTCTAATAAGTTATTTCCTGTAGTCAAAGCATTAAACTTGCTAAAATAGTGTAATTATCTCTGATGATGTATAAACGGCTAAACCTCTGCCATTTAAGTAGTATTTATGGACTAAGACTACAATCTACACATGCTCTTAAGTCAAGGAATTTCGTTTTGCCTGTCCTTATCTGAAACCATAATAATACAAGCTGCAGTACCAGACGCATCCTCTTCAAACTTTCCAGTTCTTTGTGGTCCACCTGCTTCAGCTCCAAGAAAGTATTTTTCATTTTATGCCTCTGACTTTTTCCCAAGAGGTATGCAACCTTCCAGAAGGGAAGACTGAATCATATGCCATCTTTTGCCTAACCTTTGTCAGTGAGGACATGAGGTAAAAGGAAACCTTTTCTTCCACAAAGACTTTCCCTCTACTGTTTTGCTTCCACTGGAGTCTTGGGCTTGAGCTAGTCTATTATTTAAATCATCAATCACCAAAGGAAATTTTTATGTTTGCATCTGAACTTCTAGCAAGAGGGATTCTAAAGAATCTTGTAGAGATTCCTCCTCTTAAAAAAAAAAACCAACAAAACCCACAACCAAAAATCAAACAATGGGATGCCGCATGCCTTGTTTTACTTCTGCCATAAAGCATACTCCACTGCCTTTCACTCACGCACCTTCTGCTGTCCTTTTCAGGGGAGAACAAGTGAATGGCTGGTGTTCCCAGTGCTCCTGTTCCCAAACTTCTTCAGAAGAATCTAAGATTGTGTACTGGGAAGAAACCTGAGAGAAACAGATGCTGTAAAGCCTGGGAAAGTACTATGGGTCACTTCATGGGAAAAAGGTTTAAACAGAATGGTGAAGTTTTATTTGACTATTTCTGTCTAAATTCAAATCGGAACAGGAAATTTGGTAACTGAACAGAATGGCTGAAAGCAACTAAGCTAGCAGTAAGGAGAATTAATTTTGGTAGAAAAAAAAAGGAAGTCTATTATGTGGATGAGATTGAGATCTTAACTGCAAAACAGGGAAATCAGTTTTGTTGTTTGCTGCTTTATGAGATAGGAGAGATGGGAACCTGAAAGTAGGCACAGAGTCTGCTGAGAAGAGCAAAAATGTTGACCTTAGAACACAGAAAAAGGGAAATGTGAAACAAGAACAAATCAGAGGCAAAGTTATGTCCCACTGCATTGTTGCCAGCAGGAAATGAATTTATAATTTCTTATGCTTCAAACAACTCAGGAAAGAATGCAAGATTTTAAATAAGGAAGAGAAAATAGTGCTAGAGAGACTGGGAAACTAAGCAGGTCTTTAACAGTTTGCAACAAAACTCAAGGGAGAAAGTTTAACGCTGATAACCAGCTGCCACTAGAAGCCAATTGGTCTGGGATACAGACCAGGAACAATACCCTGAGAAAAATGTCATCACAGTCTTAAAGATATTCCTCCACACCAAACATGACTTATTATATTTTTCAAGCTTTTTCTGAGAGATCATTTTCAGGAATGAAAGCTGCACATTTTCAAGTGACCCTGATAACTGTTAAAGAACCCAAGCCTTTCCCAGCTCGAGTAGTGTGATGTTCTAGGATATAAGAAGTTCAAATCCTTAAAGAATTTGCGTAATTACAGGTATTACACTCTAAAATCATAACAGCTACCTGTTTGACTTAAAGTAATACCATAACAGATTTCTCCATTTCTAAAGACAAATTTATTCAATTTTCTATCAAACTGGCACAAGATTTTCTCATTAATATCTAGTAATAATCATAGTGTCTTCTTACAATGCAAGCATAATTCTTATGTTAAGATAATTTAATGCCAGGGACATATTGTGGGTTAATGATCCTCACAAATAAGAAGCCTTGACAGAGTTAGAAAGTTTGGGTAATCCCTGAAAGACCTCAGGCTATTTCTAAGGTTTCCTTTCTCTTTCCTTTTTTTTTTTTTTAACCCCCTTTTCTCTTTTCAGAGTTACTTTTTTTTTTTTTTTTTTTTTTTGAGTAAAATTTGCATGGAGCATTACCTTGTTCTGCATAACTGCACCTCACAGAAGATTCAGAGTTAATACTGTGTCTCTAATACATATTCTCATTAAGGAGACTAACAAATCTTCTATTTAATCTTCAAAATAATAAGTAAAAACGGCTTAGGAACTACAGCAAAATTTTTATACCAGTTTATCAGTGACACTAAAACTAATCTGTCTGGGAAGAGTGAGTCTTTTCTTCTTTTGTTCAAAAGCAAAGCTGAATTATGTCAGAAGGCCTTGTGGCCGCCTCTTTTTTGGCAGAGAGAGGGTGTCCATAACTCATGGCTTCTTTGACAAAGTCTTAGAACCCACATAATATGAAGATATGTGGATAACAATTCGGAAATAGGCACATATGTAAGATGCTTGCCTTTGGAAAAAGATCTCTTTCCAGTTATTCTCTTCTTCTTGGCACTGGAAATCCTATCTTCCATTACGATAGCCAATGCTACCAGCAAAAAACAAAGTAAAAACTATTGGCACAGTTTCAAAGATGTTTAAAAGCTTTTGTTGTAACAATCCAGTTGCCATTTTTTGTTCATTGGAAGTTCAGTGTCCTCCTGCTCTTTCTTCAACACACTTCTCCCCTAGAAACTCCTCTTTGTTCATCTTTGCTTTTTAAAACACATTAGTCTATGCGAAACCGCAGTGTACAAGCAAAGAAGGAAACAGAGTATGAAGAAAGTGCCATACAAAATAACAATTAGCTGGAAAATGATGAACCAGAGTAAGTCCATGATACTTGAATATTCCAGTTCAAAACACAGGAGGTGTCAACAGTACAAGTCAAAATGCCAGTATATTCAATAAATCAACAGTGTAGAAAAGCCTCTCTTTTTTTAGAATCCATGAGTAATAACTATTACACTGTGTGAAACATACATTAAAGAGAGCCTTGGGGTTTTTTTCTTTACTGTTAACAAACAAGTCATTCCACCCAGAGTGTCAGCTGTATCCAGTTAGTTATTACTTGATTAGTTCACATGAAAGTGTAGAAGGAAAACATTCACAGGAATCTTGATGAACAACACTATGGGATGATTCCTACCATGTTGCTCTGAGATTGTGTGGCCCCGTACATAGTAATGCCATTTGATGGTCCTGCTAATTGCGGTGTATCTGGTTGTATAAATCCTCTTCTGTCAATTAAGCTACAGAATAATCAAAATAAAGAAAAAGTGTTAGAGATATTTCTGATCACTAACTACCTCCTCTCGACAAAAAGAAAGAGAAAAATTTTCTATCATATAACAGACCTTAATACCTTGCCAATACCTTCAAATATCCCCTTTTATTCAACTGAAGTACAAGATTTCATTTCTACTCATCAGCAAGGTAATTGTTTCCTTGTAATACTACCCACCACATAGTCATATGTACTGCTACTTTTCTGCATTTTTCTCAGAGACAAAACATTTAGAAGCTTACCAGCAGATGCCACAAAACACAAGAATTTTAAACCACAGGTGTGAAAAGAAATTACAAAACTCACTAGTACACTTTGAATCAGCATATTTTGAAGGTTCTTTTGTTATCAGTTTCCACACCTCTAAATTAAAGCTACTTAATCATAAAATTTAGAAAGAAAGAAAGAGGAACTTTTGTTCAGACAACTTACTTGCCAGGTGTTTCATGACAGCTACTTAACACTGCTTATAGTGCTCCACTATTCTTACCAAAGTGATGCACTCATAAAATTTCTTATTTCCATCTAAGAAAATGTTTTGTGGAGAAATTAATAAAAATAAGTAAAAATCTACATAAGATTATTAAAAAAAAAAAAGGAATAATCTGACCTAGCTAAAGATTTTGTTAAAATTCCACATACAATTTTACTCTCAATTTGAGAACTATAAACCTCACTTAGGTTCTGCTAGTTAATACTCATAAAAAGCTGAATGTACAGACCAAAGTACTATATTCTACCAGTATATTAGCTCATATCACTTCCATACAAAAAAACACCCAAAAACTTTTCAACTGCTTATGCTTCAATTAATTCAAAGTTGGGGTTTTTTTTAATTATATGTAGCTTTCAATTATAGTTCCATATATTTTAATCATAGGCCAAAATGTTTTTTTCCTGTGACCTGAACAATGTTACTTCCCCTCTGAAAAACCACAGATTTTACCACAGGATATAAAATTTTAACTGGAGGGTTTATAGTTCCAGTTACTAAGACATAATCACAGGAATGCCTTAAAACACCTGAGAGCTGAAGTCAGCACAGAACTGGTTTTATTTGCTGATTTATGGGACCTCTAAATTCACTAGAGGTCAAGATGGCTTCAATTTTAAAAGATAGGAAGAGGATGCATAGGAAAATCTAAGGCATTTCCCCTCTCAAAAGTCAATGAGGTTTCCACCACTTGGAGACCAGTTTAAGCTTTCTTCGTGAAGGTCTGCAGAACAGGTTTTTATGTACATTCAAAACACTTAGAAATCCACCTGAGATTACAACCTGCCATGTGGAAAGCACTCCTTCAAAAATCAGATGCTTAAAAAAGTTACATGATTTATTATATCAGAACACTAGTTAGACCTATGCTGACAGCTATGGATCAAATTAAGATTTGAAAATCACTGTTGAGGACATGTAAAATGCATTCTGAATTTGCTAGTATAGGTTTAAAAATGAGAAACATGATCTTTAACAGAAGTGAGAAAAGTTTGGATTATTTACAGATCCTCTCTTAATCTGCATTCCATTCCCAAAGGCACTTGAACATTTTGAATTTTAAACTGTAATTGCTGCTAAACCACTTTACCAGAATTTAAGGAAAACAATTAATATTTAGTGACTTGGGACACAGCTGAGATTAAAAGTCAAAAAAAGCAAGGTTATAATTTACATTTTACAGTCAGTACATTTTTACTGTTGGTCACAAAATATCTCCCTGTAGAAACTCTACATATACTTCAGCATCTAAATAAGTCATGTCGCTGCATGGAATTTAGGAAAAAATGTACAAACTGTTAAAACACAGGAGCCAATGCCAGTCTGGTCTAATTCTGTGCTGCTACTTGTATCAGTCTAAGATGCTATTTCAAATACTGAGAAACATTATGTAGTTTTAATAAAGATTTCCATTTGGAGTCAAACAAAAGAATTTGAAGCATGGCGTTGAGTTTTTATGTCACATACTTTTATGTAAAGCAAAATGGCAGAATTAAAGGGTTGGCTTCAGGCACCATCCATATAGGCAGGAAGCAGAGACAGGGTTACTCTTTCTCACCGCAGGGATTACAGTGTTAACCCAGTATGTTGAAATCTTAACTCAGTTGTCTCCTCCTTAGGAAAAGATGTCAGTTTCTCCTGTTGACCTTCGACTGCTCGTAGAAGAACCACCTCTGATATTCATAATAGCAAAGACAGAAATCCCACTTCCAATGAAACACCTTAGCCACTGGACTATAAAGTCACTTTCTTTCTTTCTTCTCGATAGTTCATTCATAACTACATAATTCCAGACAAAGCAAAACAGCTTCAACCGGTAAGTATGCCACAAAAAAAATCTACGAGATGTCAGCCACTCTCTAGAGAGAAACTGGGCCTCTATTGTACATGTAGTACACGAACTATCTAACCACTGAGCACTGGAATAACAAAAGAATTAAGTCTTTCCAGCTGCCAGTTTTATTTCTCTAGTCTCAGCTGCAACCTTGAACATACAAGTATTTTGGATTTCAAAAGTGAAAATGTATGCAGCAAAAATTAATCCATTAAGCTTTCTTTAGAATTGCTTTGGTGTAAGACCACCAAATTCAGCTTAATGTTTATATGTTAACAGTAGTATAAAGGAAAATTACTGTCCATTTAAATAAAATGGTTCAGAGTGAAAAGACAGAAATGAACAATTATCAAGCTAGTTGTAGAATTAAGGTTCCTAAACTCTCCTAAACTCATATCACATTTGTTAGATATGTATGAATTTAATAAACTTTCAAATAGCCCATCATGCAACAGCTAACTACTAGAAATCTTTTACTGCTAGAAGTTATTAACTGCAGTGGCAAAAGTTCAAACAACAGATAAACAAGTTTATTTTCATTTCATATGTCAACCTTAAATATATTTTACAGGATCTGATCACTAACTTAGTTTAACCACAATTTACCAACTTATCTCTTTACTACTGAAGAAAAACTTAATTAAAGCTTCTAATGGACAGTAAAACAAAACCTTATTTTTGTTGAGTAAACTCAAGCAATCAGAAAGAATATTTTTTTCATCAATAATCATGTGGCTTCATTTTTACTAACAATACTTTTGATACTCTTACCTTGGAGAGAGGGGCCCACAGAGTGCAGCACAGCAATTAGTAAAGATGTTGCCATAACTGTATGGATTATAGTTTTCTTTACCTCTTTTATTTGACCATGATCCTTTAATCTGAAGAGATATGAACAAGATGCATCACATATAACACAATACAGAAAATAGCTGAGACAAATTAAGGGTTACCAAAGCAGCAACATGCTACTTACATCAGAGGCATACCAGAGAAAACCCATGATCACACTTTCCAAACAGCTTAGAGCTTTGGGCTGTTATGAAAGGCTGGACTCTCAAATCTTACAAGCAAGCACATGCTTTACCTCCATAGATTCAGACAACCCAAAATCTCAAAGGATCAATATGCTCACAGTAGGAATTTCAGGATCTAAACATAACGGTTTAAGCTTAATTTTACAAATATTACGGCATGTTCTACAGAAGAGGTTCAATTGCAACATACCACTAAAGCCAGCAATAGAGCACTTCTTTTCCATACTCTTGGGTAAGTTCTCAAGCTGTGCAATACCTCACAACATTATCTTCCCTAAAGTTCACAAATGGCTCTAAAATATTATGAAGCAACTGCAGTCATTACTACCTTTTAGCGCATACTATGTTTTCTTTTAGCTAGTCTTGCTTTTCTGTTTGTGAGATACTTGAGAGCTTAAGTAAAATGTCTTACTGTATTCAACTGGAAATGTATGCTTCAAATGAAATTACTGAATAGTTTACTTGAAATTCAGACATGTTACACTGCTGCAGTTCCCTGCTATCTGACTTTCAACAATCCAGAAGAGACATTTATTTGAGGGAAGCGGGGATAGTGGAAGCATGCTGGGTCCATCTAGAGAGACAATGTTGGCCTAAACCTAATAACTAAGGAATGTCAGAGTATCTCATCTGTCTTACTAACAAGGTAGATTTCTTCAAAGTCAGGCTACTTGCTCAGATACTTGATGCTGTGGCACAATTCATTCTGAGTCTGCTTGGTAAGTTTTTTCTGGTTGATTGGTATTTACGGTAAAATTTATAATTTTAACTGTGACCTTAAACAATAAACAAAACATGTGTTTGATGGTCCCAAAGATGCTACTTTTATATTTGCCAGATACCTATGAAAAAAGGTACAACAGAAAATTACAATAAAATAATTTTAAGCTTGCAGTAATTTGTTAGATTACTTGCTAAATTCCAACAAGCTTTGTATACCATTAGCTACTTAGCTATTTTTATTTTCTCCTTTCCTTCATTTTGTATTTCTCCTTTTAGTTATGGGAGGACACATGAAGCCTCCACACACAGTTAAACATAATTCCACACCAAAAAAATGGAAACCTCTGTGCAAAATAGGACAACAGCAGAAAAGAGAAAGTTGATCTTTAAATTTATTATATACTTCTTGCCAGGGATGTTAGACCTCAGACTGGCAAAGAAATTTCAAAGGAAAAATAAAATAAAGGATGAAATTTTTGTTTTGAGAATTCAACAAACATTGCAATTTTTACAGTAAGCAGGTTTTGAGTCAAAGAATATTTAGGACTCCCAGTGAAAAAGAGATACTGAAAATTATTTAGTAATTTTCCTACTGTATAAAATATACTTGTGTCTTTGTCACCTCTCTTCTATATTTTCCTATTTCAAGATACAGGTCCCATGGGTATAAATCATAATGGACACACTATGTAACCAGCACATCTTCAAGCCACAACAAATACAGTCCAAAAGAACTCTTCTGATATTTTGAATCAAGCATCACCAGGTTACTTCTTTCTTTCCTACTGAGGCATTCACAAAATTATGCAGGTGGGTATGACTTCTCTAAGAATAACAGAGAAAAACCTCCTCATTACTTTTTAGAAATATATATGTAGAAATATACTATGAACTTACATCTTCATTTGTTGTTTGATTGGAGCTGATCAAATACGTGTGAAAACCTGAGAGGCCAACAATAGACCATACTGAGAAAAAACACACCACAGCTTCCAGCACAGTAACTGAAAGTCAAGGAAATATATGCAAATGGAAAAAAAAAAATCCAATAACAAGTAGTTACAATCACAAAATTCAGGGGAGTCAACTTATAGTCCACAAGTCCCTTGAGATCTTTGGGGTACTTCAAAGGGGTCAGCAAAAATTAAACTCAGAAAAGCAGGCCTATTGTCAGTAGGCTTTAGTGTAAAGGCCACTGAATAGCATCTACACCAGCAAATATTTAAGGGTCAGCAGACTGAAAAATGCTAGAAACTAATGATGAGTGGTTCTGATCTTAATTTCTGAAATTCAAATTTTCATGTTCACCCTGTAAAAGTCATCACACTTGTATTAAGACAGGTAAATTGATAAGTAAAAGCAAATAACAGTTCTGATGGGGAGAGGGGAAGATCAAACACAAGAGAGGTAACGCAAGGCTAGCCAAATAGCAAAGACTGAACAGATATGTTTGTACAAATATTTAGTGCACAATGGGAGTCTTGAGCAAGGACTAAGGGTTCTAAGATCTGTGCTCATACATATAGCAGCAACAACAACAACAACAGAGTAAACTGCATCTCAGTCATATGTTCTAACTGCTAGACTCTCCTGTCTTTCTTCTGTTACTGAAGTTAAGATGCTGATAGGGATCCTAACTCTAGCATCAAAGTGCACCGGTCCAAGTAAAACATAAGGTCCACTTGGTCTCTCAAGTTCCTCTAATAACACGATATATTCTAAATTACAACTGTGGGGGTGCCTGAATGGCCCAGCCTTGGCAAATGGCCTGGATAACAACTCCTGTTAAGCCTGTGAGTGTAAATAGTTGGGGTGAGGTTGAATACTCAAAACTCAGCAGCATTTGCCCAAAACCTATCATGTTAAAGAGGAAGACTATCAACTCCCAACTTACTGTGCTGCTATTAAACAGTAGCTGAGGAATTACAAGAAGACTTTTTGAAGGAGGCACCCACCTGAATTGTAAGAAAATCACGGAAAATGGCATAAGAGAACTTGAAGTGGGAACAGCAGCAGTCAAAACTTGGTTTGGTACAGCCCCAGGTCACTCTGCTGGCACCTTCCTAGCCCAGACAGAGCACCCTCCCTGTCAAACGCTGTTCGTAGTCTGTATCCAGACAGCAGACTGCCAGTATGGGGTGCAACATACAGGGACTTGCACCTGAGGTACACATATGTGAGCTCATGGAGTGCTTTCTCACCTGCGTGTTGTAGGGAGCAGCACAGGTACACATACAGCAAGAGCACCCACACCTCCAAGAGGGTAGTGAAGGTGTGCACGTGCATGTGTGTGCGCATCACTAGAACTTTTCAAACTACCTGTGTTTTCACTCCTTATAAACTGCATAACCCAAATGCCATAAAGAAATAACCAGGCTTTAAAAGTGAGATTTTTATACTAGGAAAGTCAGCCAGCGCTCAGTGTTGCATACTTACTACAGTTTGTAACATTCCTTTAACTTTAAAGGAGTCATCATCTCAGCAATAAGACAATAAAGTTGCTTCTAAACTTTATATAATCAAGCATAACGAGCAACTTTGTACAGAGGGCTTCCTGCCATAGTATTTTTTTTTTTTTTAATATGTATAGCCATGAACTGAGAATACACCTGCTTCGAGAATGTTATTTTCTACAACACTTCAATAGTAAATTTTTTTTAGGAAACATAAATCAACAGCAGAAAAGGCTTTGGTTCCTAGAAAAATAGATATAATAAATCAGTAGGAAAAAGACAATAGGAAAAGAATAGGATAAAAATAATCTGTATATTAACCATATATCAACCTTTAGTGAAGTCAGTTTCCAAGACAACATCAACTCAAAATATACCCGAACAAGGACACAGCCTTAAAACATACAAAAACATCCTTATCACTGAACCTATCAATAGAAGAGAAATATGACAGCTCCTCACCATTATACAGAGACACAGACTGGAAAATACATGGATGGACATAAGTATTTGCAATAAATAATCTTAGTTAACAGTGAAGAGTTTTGTATTGCAGGTCTGCTCTCACCTAATGAATTGGGAAATACCTGAATTGTCTCTATAACTTCCCTTAGAACCTACTTCACTCAGAGTGGTTTAAAAGCCAGAAAAGAGCCATTTGCATTCTGAGCAAATCTGCTCCAAAAGCAGCAGGATGACCAAAGTGCATTGCTGAGCAGCATGTTCACTACTCTCTCCCTCTCATCTCCTCCTCAAACTATGTGGAGTCAAATCAACACAAGATAGGAACTCAGTCTCAGTTGACTGTGCAACAGCCACAGCTAAAGCAAGGAGAATGAGGGAGAACGGATAAGGAAGTAGACTGTTGTTAGCAGAGGGTTCAGAAAGGTGTAAAAGAAGGAAACAGCCCAAAAACATTATACACAATACAAACTGGGCTTTGAGAGTGCAGAAATCGTAAGGAAGGCTGTAGATGAGCACTGTTGGGTAGAATCTACACACCAAGACTAAGAGGAAGAATCACACAGTCAGAAAAGGGGAACCTTAGGGGGAGAAGGGCTCCCTGCAACATCATCAGATGACTGAGCACACCACTAACAGGATGTTCCTCGCCATGATTACACTCAAGAGGGTCCTGAAAAGTGAGTTTCTCCCTCTACACGGTAATTCCTACTGACAAAAAATGGAATTCCTTTCAGTTCAAGACCTATTTCAGTTCCGCACTGAAAGGGACTTCTTTCCCCAAGAAAGAGACTTCTTTCAGTTCCCCACACCAAGATCCAAAAAGATCTCTAGAACAGCAGGGGTGGTTTATGTTAGATTAAAATGACTCTATTAATTAAACATGAGTCCATTAATTAAAAACCGAACACAAAAAACCAATATATTCTCAACATAAAGTATAACTTACTAGTATAATATGGTATAACACTCCCTTGGTATCTCACACAGGGTTGTTAGCAAGATAGAAATGGCAATGTTCTCTGTGCCTGAATTGACTGGCTTGCTCCAAAGCAGCATTCCCAATACTATTTGGACAATTCCATTTTTTACTGTTAGGAATTGTAACCAAGCTATTAAATTGTCCAACATACCACCATCGAACCAGGCCATTTCTACAAGATGCACTACTGACCCTTTCAAAGCAGTACATCTCTGAATACAAATTACAAATAAGCAGTCCATTGTTCCTGTACAAGGATCCTCAAATGCATAATCAATTACCTTTTGATTTAAGGACAATTGAAAGCTATTCTCAGTTTGAAAATAGTTTGAAAGAATCATCTTTTGTAAGAAGTGATTGTAATTGTTTTAATTGGAAGCTATTGTTGTGCTATTTAGAATAGTTTGTTTGTGTTTTGTAAAATTATTTGTACAAAAAAAATCTGAACAGTGGCTTTGTTTAAAGAGGAAGTTTACAGCTTAGCAACTCTACCTGATGAACACACACACACAAAAAATTCTATCTGCAGAATTTGGAGAATTTGACACTTGGAAAAAGTACCTGGAAAGAGAGGTCTGTCTTCATGCACAACTATGAATGACAGAGTAAGAGTTTTTTCTTCCTACTCTTCTGTGGAAAAGAGTAAACTGTGTGAGGCACAAGAGACAAAAGACTTTTCCTCGGCACAAGTATGGGAAAGAATTCTTTTTATAGTATCTTTGTGAGAGGTGCAAACTGTTTATTCAGACACAAACCATTCAAAACATATACATAAGGAATGGGAAGCTTACAGTCTGTACAGAAATGTAAGGAAGAAACTAAACAGTAGCTTCCCATTTCTCCATTATGTTAGCTGCTTTCAGACAGAGGGAGCCTTTTCCATTCTCGCTGAGTAGAAAATATACAGAAAACTCCTGTGAAGTGATAAAAAGAACACGGAGTATTTACAGAATAGAACCACAGAATGGTTTGGCTTGGAAGGGACCTTTAAAGATCATTTAGTCCACGCCCCCCCCTGCTGTGAGAAGGGACATCTTTCACTAGAACAGGTGGCTGAAAGCTCCATCCAACCTGACCTTGAACACTTCCAGGCATGGGGCATCCACAACTTCTCTGGGCAACATCTTCCAGTATCTCACCACCCTCACTGTAAAAACTTTTTTTGTTATAACCAACCTAAACCTACCCTCTTTCAGTTTAAAACCATTGTCCCTTGTCCTGTCACTACAGGCCCTGGTAAAAAGTCTCTCTATGTCTTTCTTATGAGCCCCCTTTATATATCGAAAGACCACAATGAGATCACCCCAGAGTCTTCTCTTCTCCAGGCTGAACAACAATAGTAGTCCCTGGGTATGCACGTGTATACTTTTATGTAACTTAACAGAAGTTGACACTTGAAAATGACTTCTCTAAAAATAGTAAATCAACATAAGAATACTTTCAGGAATTGAACTCTTCAGGGACAACTCGTAGTTTCAGTTGTTCCACAATCTATTTTTTCTATCCTGACAAGAATCAGCCATTTTAGATACTTTCTGTTGTAAAAGCAGAAGAATTATTGAATATTTTAAATGAAACCACAGCATGGGTATAGTGTGAGATATATTTATGAATTCCATCACAAATACATGGAGCATATTTCCATCACACATGGAAACTACAGACCTTTGTCAACAGTACTACTCTGCAAAAGATGAAGAATAAAAAACACCCCAGGCTATAGTGTCTTTCCTACCTGCAACATACAGCAAGAAATCCTATTGTGCAGGAAGTGATGAAATCATTAAATGATAAAGTCCCAAATGCACATATCCAACAATAGCAAGAAAACAAGCAAAAACACATCTCAGATGTTATTTTGCAACAAGATCTACAATTTGTTTCAGTGAAAGGATATCTTGCAGGACTGTCCTTCAGGGCATTGAGGAACCCTGTTTGTTGAGAACCTGTAGAAATAGAACCCAAAATTACCAGCTGAGTAAGAAACTGGACTACAGGCTGTTTTTACCATAGTTAAAACAATTAATATTTGAAGATCAACTGAATAATCATAGAATAGATTTACTAATACGAATCTGAGAATATGTTGCTCAGCAGCAATAACATCAGAAAAAAAGCTTTGGGTAAGTTATCAGGTCTAACATCTGCAGGATATTTTCTCAGTCATTCCAAATTGATGCACGCATACTTTCCCATGAACAAGATTTCTGATTATCCCTGTTCTTTTCAGACCTAATATGGAAACAAAAAATTAGAAGATACTTTTTCATTTTGAAATACTATTTTTCAAAGTAACTTTTTGACTTGGAAAATTTATTCTATAAATTCTCAACTTTCCCTCCTTTGTTCTGGAAGCAGCCAAAGTTCTCTAGACTATAATCCTGCTCCTACTGCACCTGCACAGGTTTTTCTAATAGGTGCTTGTTGCCTCTTGGCAAATAAGAGAATATCTACTAGCTGAAAAGAGCTCAAGCGCAGCATGATCCAATGAACTAGAGATGCAGAAGCATCCACTTGGGTTCCACAACCATGAGATATTAATCAAAAAGGATAACTTGACAATTTGCTGATTGCAACAAGTGATTAGTTTGTAGAATCTGACTCAATGTCACATAGCTATAGGCACATAGTTTGCATTTTACTGTATAACTTAAATGATTTAAATGCATCAGGCTGAAAGTCTTTCCCACAGCAAAAATTTTCCCCTTAGCTAAATTCATCTGAAGATTTGTACGAAGAGAGAAGAATCTTGTCTTTCAAACAAAAAAGAAAAATACATGTGTGTGTATACACATATATATTCTCCAGACCTGCCTGGTCAGTTCTACTGTTTGCCATTAAAGAGGGAAAGTTACTTACCTTGTACTTCTGAGCCTTTTCAGACTCTCATAACTGGTTCTTAGCCTCAAGGCACAAGACTAATGGAACTTCCCCTACCTTCTTACTATTTTTAGGATCCTTAATGGCAATGGCAGCAGGTAGGTGTGATCTCTATTCCCTGCTGCTGGTCACACTCTTCTAACCAGTTCCCAATACGTCAGAAGGGGAAGGTTCTTCACTGCAACAAACAGTTGAAATACTGATGCCTCAAAACAGAGCTGAGTAACTGTGAAGACAGACACTACTACTGAAAATGTGTTAAGCTTGGGGAGATGGAAGAAAATCTTGCAAGACAATACTTTTAAAGTATCTGATTTACAAATTCATTTTATCATCTTCAATAATATTATGTGCACATATTCTTAATCCTGGAAAGGGCAAATTTCCAATGAATGCCTCAGAAGGCCACAGAAAACAAAAAGTTAAGATGTATCTCATATTTCGTCACCACTTAGGCCCACCAAAAATTATAAAAGTGCCAGCTTGCAAGATGTATTAAAAAATGATACAAATTTCAAAAATCTGTCTAAATCAAGGGACATTTAAAAAAAGAAAACAGGTTTCCTATGCAATCAACAAGGTCAGAGAAGGAACTTCCCTATTAGGATGAACCAAAAAGGATTTTATTTTGTTTTTAAAAACTTCAATGCCTACAAGTTGCTATAAATATCCCTCAGTCCCTTCCTAAAAGAATATTGTCAGAAGGCATTCACTCTAACACAGGTTATCTAGAATAAAGTGTTGCCGAAGGTAATCCTGCTAGGATTGTCTTCGGAAAAAGCTAAGAACAGGATTTGACTAAGTCAGCAGGACTTCCTCTAGAATCAAGAATTTTGCCAGGACTTAGGGAAATACATATGGATGACTTTGAAACACTGCAGGAAGATCACAGTCCCAGGTCTAAGAACTGAGACTTTATTCAGACACACTAACACAAAGCAGTCTATGTCAAGTGCAAAGGTTCAGATTAAGTAACTGAGAATCCTGCTGACTGGTTAGCATCAGCCGAAGAAGCGCAGGGCTGCAAAACAGAACAAAAATGCTTGAGTGGTAGCTATTAGAAAGGTAGATGTGAGGACTTCTAGAAGCATGGTAGGCACAGAGGGAGTGGACTGATCGATATGATAGGAAAACTTTATTTGTAAAGAACTCTTTTTTTGGACACAGTCAAGATTATAGTAGATAAATTTGAAAGCTGGGCTTGAAGCTCAAATGTAGCAAATAAACGTCGAGGAACTAATCACAATTCATACCTGCTCCCATTGCCTTTGAGGACCAACCAATCTTTATAACTAAGGAAGTTTTTCCTGTCTCATTCAAGATAAAACTCCATAGCAAGAATATTTTACAGCTGATAGACAATTCAGCATTTAACATTTCCTATACGTTACCTGTAACACCTACACAATGCTAAAGTGCTTCTCAACCACACAGAGGCACAATTAATTTCTCTGCTCTTTGTCTAATTCATACTTAGAATTAGGTACGGACACTGTAAAGTTAAAATCCACTGGATAAATCTACTTGACATACAGAACATGAAATATTGGCATAATATTGGTAATTCATATGCTGAAAACTAAAGAAAAAAAGCACTGTAGTCTTCGTGAAATAAAGGTGGGCTAGCTTCAAAAGTAGCTTTACACTGTCAGACTGGTAATTTTTTCAACTACTGAATTCTAGCAAAGTAAGATGACAGAAAAAGACCCATTCTTCCTTCTTAAATGTAAAAGGTGTGTATGCATATACTCACGTATGCCCAAATAAATGTCAAGGATTTAAGTATTAATGGAAAGTGTTCTCCTTCCAATAATTACTTTTCCCTTTTTAAACAGTATGTACATCTTATCTCTGCTCTTTCAACTGGTATTAGAAATGCTGTATCTGGCAGTGAGAACAACTTGTTGATCCAGACTCCCTCAAAATTAGATGCCCCTAGTTCTAGCCTATGTGCTAGATTTCTGAGCTATAGAGGGGACGCTCAGTGCTTGTATCCTCTTCTGTGAAGCACAAATAAGAGCAGGAGTTCTGCTTTTGAAAATACAAATTTTCCCTGCACAGTGTAAGCAATTTAGGAAATCGAGCACAATCTGGCATATTTTTCAGTACAACATTCTCTAAATATTGCCATTATCAAGTTAGCTTTATAAATGTGTTATAAACTGAAATTATTACTTCTATCAGGTTTCCATTGTAGTACAGAATACAAAGAAATAAAAAGATCACATTTCCAAAATGATTAAAGAAATACTCTTCAAGGCAATATCCTATATAATTAGTGAAAAGATGGAACACTCTTAAGCTTCCTAGTGATAGTGGGTTAAACCCCCCCACAACATACAAAACTTCTTTAAAGACAAGTCATAAAACCTATCACCATAAATTAGATCATCATCATCATCATATAGAAGCTAACAAAGTTTGTTAGGTGTGTGGAAAAAAAAGACAGTACCCAAAAGAGTCTTGACCTCAAATCCAATTCAGAATACAAATAAAAATCAATCTCAAACTCAGGAATATTCATCTTCCTATAGCTTATCTGATTCACTCCATTATGAATTGGTTATTCTCAGAATGTCTATGCAAATGAAAATAACTTGTGTTAAAAATAGGGTAGAGAAAGATGTAAAACTAAACAGCAAACAACAAAAAGTGTAAAATAGCTCCAATTTTTCGTAGTAATTTACCTGTTTGTTTGGATGGCAAGCAACCCATGTTTACAGTTTAAAAAGCACACAAAAGTTCTTTGGGAAAATGATACTATCTGTATACTTAGACATACAGTATGTGTGCTGCTTTTCCAATAAATCATCCATAAAAGGACAAAAAAATTACGAAAATTAACACTGTATTAAGATAAAGCCAGCGCTAGATCAATGACTACCATGACCAGGGTCTACTATAGACCAGAATGGTACTCACGGGGGATTGTGAAGCTTCAGAGAAAAGGCAAATAAATAAATAAATAAATAAACCCTGAATGATCAAAAGATTAACTTAAAAATAAAAACTCAAGCAAATGGCTACATACGTAATCTGATTTCACCAGCATACTTACGAAGGATGACGTGGGTGATAACGAATGCAAATATAAAGACTGTCAGAAAGGACAGAGATAAAATAAACATATAAAAAAATCTGTAGTTTCTTTTCCCCACACAGTTGCCTACCCAGGGACAGTGGTGATCAAACCGTTCTGAAATGAGAGGCAGAAGAAAAAAAAATGGAAAACAATTAATAAAATGCCGTTTATTTGAAAAAAGTCCTCCGAATACTATATTAAAATTCACGATTTAACTGGCATTTGCAAATTAGCCACAGATAAATTCTTATTTAGAAAGGGAAAAATAGAAAAGAAAAAAGGAGTATTTTAATGAAACCTTACAGCTTTTAAAGAAACCAAAGCATGGCTGAGGTAAGCTCCTATTAAACTAATAGCATTATTGTGATAAATTGTGCAGTCAGACCAATAAGCATGTATTTATCCACTGTCACATGGAGCGGTACCCACTCAATTGTATTTTATTTTTTCAAAATAAGGGGTTTTTTTCTTCCAGTGACTCTTCTACTCAAAACTAGAGTTTTTGACATTGTTTTATTTATATCCGTCATGATTACACCTCTGACTTATGTCTACTATCATCTTATCTATCCATTATGGTATATGAAATATTTACACCCTCCCACTTCCTTTTATTGCTTCACTCAAAATATTCTGCATTCCAGACCACCTATTTTTCCACTTAGAGTTGACACTGCCAAACAAAACCATTAAAAATAGCAAAATCATTCACATAAACCATTTTTCAAATGTTAAAATTCAGACAGTCTTGTAAAATTTGCTTATACTTCTTTTAGTTTTGGGGTTGGTTGTTTTTTTTTAATAATCTACTCAATCTTGCAGGAATTTTCTGTAAACCACATGGTATAAAAATTGGTAGATGTCATCTGAATGCTCTGTTACCCTTTGCACTATAGGCTCCCTCTTCTTTTTACTAAACCAAACCCTTTCCCTTTATTTCCCCGAGAGATTAACTCGTTCATGAGACAGGAAAAGGCCAGGGCGGGTCAGAAACTAGTGTCCCCAAAATGGGGGAAATGCCCCAGTGCTGGAAAGCAGCAGAGGGAACAGTTTGCTCTGCTTCTCCCCAGGCAGCCTGGACTCCCTCTCCCCGTCCCAGTATGCTGGGTATTGGAAACAGAGCGACTGTTAGGAAACAAACTGGCATTTCCTAACTTTGCTTTGGAGAGATTACATTGACAGAATTTTAAATTTTTTAAATTAAATCCAAGATCATAAGACAGATGCTCTCACGCTGACTCTCTCTCACTCTGATCCTTGTCCAAATCCTGTTTTGTTTTCTGTGACTTTTATGCCTCTGTTGACGTACGATATCAAACTATTTGTAATTCCACAGAAAAGGCGAGCTATAAATTTGGAGTTCTTAAGCCCTATGTTAAAAAGGCACATCTCTCCAAGCACATCAGTTTATTTTAGGTATGGCTTTATGTTAAAGACCTACATTAGAGGTTTTCCTTGAAGGATGTGTTTAGTATTATCTTCATTTAAAAAAAAAAAAGTCAAAACAACATGCACAATAGATTTCTGAGTTCACCAGACTTTCAGGGTTTAAATGGTTTTGCGTGACAGCTGTTTGGACCACATGTTTCTACCATAAATCTGTTTCAAATTCTACTGGGGCTATTCAAGGTGAAGTTACTGAACTTTCTTAGGAAAAGGCTTCAGAAAGACTTTGATTTAATCAGTACTGCTAAGAATACCAAGAACTAAACACTCTGGTATCTAAAAGGGTGGGCAATACCACCTTTATTCGGTGCAATACAGTTGTATTCCCAAAATAAGTTGACATTGTATTTAAATAGTGCTTATTTTTACATTTGTGCTTCTGAATGAGTCCTTATGTTCTGATAAACACTTTACTTCATTTAATGGGTACCTAATACAACACATGAGCAAATAACACAAAGAAAAATACAGCTACAGAGCCTTTTAAAGAGCATAATCCTAGGGTACTTTTGTACCCTACTGCTTCACAAAAAAAATAAAAATCATGACATGTCTTTGGAAGACAAATTCCATATATACACATTCATTCTCTTCTATGCTGACACAGGCGAATCAACAAACTATACTGACATAAAGCTCAGTTTGTAGCCATGAAACAGTATTTAGATATATGTAGACATCTATTTGATAGATTCAGATAAATGCAAACGTACCCCCCCATCTATAAACACACATACATACATACACACACATATATATTCCTTACTAAAGACTGACTTGATATTTTTAACCTACTTGTCACTCCAATTTCTTTTTTCAAATTTTCTTGGTAAACAGAAAGGCTCTGCTTTCTCAATAAATGCCTTACCCATCATTGTGAAGCTAAGTAACTACCTAAGATGTCTGTAAAGCAGAAATGGACAGAAAAGGCTGGATATGAAAAACACTGCTACAGTGTTAAATCTGAATCAACTTTAATGAAAAAGGAGAAGTATAAAAGGGTTTACATGAGTGTTATGAATTAATAAACCGGGCCTCATTTTTCTGAGTCATAAAATAGAAAGGGATGCGACATTCATGCTATATGCCACAAAACAGTATATTAAAAGGCAAGGGATTATTCTACTCAGCAGAGTACAAATATGTAAATGCAAGTTAAAGATAATAGCCTTACAGCTTGTGAGCTGCTCTGCTTAGTTGTTAATGCAAGAGAAAACAGCCAACCCTGGCAAAATGAACAGACACATACTAAGCAGAAACTTCTAACGCTGTTAAGAAATATAAACTCTTTTAAATCTAGAGCTGTTTCTTCTTCCTTACAAAAAGACATGGCTTATTAAGTATTAATGAAGAAATAACACAATATCTTAAGGTTCACCTCTGACACTCCAGTTGCCTGCAAACTGAACAACCAATGATTTGGAAAAGGAAGCTCTGCCTGACATCTCTACTTGGCTTGGACAATGTTGGCAGCAAAATCAAGATTTACCGTCACTGAGAAATGAAAAACTACTGATGCTGAGAAAAACTGGGAATTCCGGCCCTCGTAAACTTAAAATGCAGAGCAAATACAAATGCAACTGATTGTTATGAAGAATAGCAGACTGTTTAGAGGTGATGACTGCAGTTCTGGTTTAAATTAATAGGGTATAGTTAACATGCTGCTGTAGTCATACATTTGTGACAAGGTTAATGTAAAAATATTTGAGGCAAGTGAAGAGAACCAAAACATTGGTAATACAAACTCTTGTTAATAAAAAGTGTATCAGAACTCTTAATGAGGGAAGAAGAAAGCTGCAAGGGCTGAAAAGTTTGTCTATGGAAGCATCCCATGGATAGAAAAGTTGTGATAGATCGTGCTCCTGCACTCAATTTTAAGCAAAAGCAGCAAGGTATTTGCCTTCAGGACGGGGTATGACGTTACAGCCATACCTACTTAATTGAGAACTATTGCTAAAACAGATGGCCCAGCTTCTCCCCTTTTAGCAGTCCTGTGAATAATCTCTTGCCTGTGTGTTTATGGGTCTCCATCCTTAGGCCAAGCCTCGTGTTCATTTTACCCTGTGGGTTGACAGAGCCAGATGAACTTAAAACTATGGTTAATTTTCTGTTGCCTAGCTCCCCAGACCAGCTCATCACAGTATCAGACAAACACCAAAGCTGGCCCAAGTGAAGCAGTGAGGACACACTGCCAAACAAGGGATGAAATGACCCTTTCAGAAGCAGCTAAGTGTTAATTCAGCTTAGCTGTAACATCAACCTTACTACAGGTTAACACTTATTGGGACTCCAGTTTTGATTAATTTTTCAGGGTCTGAGAACAAAAGCTGAAGTAAACAAAAAAGACTGAGAAAATGTGTGAACAGTTTATAAGGTGAAGTATCAATGAAAAAGGAGATGGGTAAATGGAGACTAAAAATGCTGCTGTAAAGACCACAGAAAACCAAAGAGGTAAGAAACCTCAAGAGTTGTCAGTAAACCTGCAACAGTGACTTTATTTTACTAGTCTTTCCCAAGTGATCAGCAACTTTGAATTTGGATAACAACTTCTGAGGATAGCCAGCACCCCCATAACCAAATCCAAAGGGTGAAGCTTCACAAGATAATCAAGCCAATCTAAAAGCTTTGTAACAGTGAATCAGATGGCCACATGCTGCCTTTCCTGCCACTTCATCCCGCTTCCTTCTTTCATTGTCTAAGCTGCTGATGAGTCAGGTCAGTTCCCTGAACTGGCAGGAAAGAAAAAAATTGAATTATTTTGTTCATTGCTTAGTGAGAAAAACTGACTTAGCAATGGCTGTGTGTTACTAAGGGCTGTGTGAACAGGCACAAAGGAGAGAATCACACAAGTGGGGAAAAAAATAAGAGGATGAAGTTCTGATACTGTCCCTTTGGAAGCAGCAAGCTGTCAGCATGACTCAGTGGTCTCATTAACACTCACCTAATAATATATGCTAACTGGATGACAGAAGAACATACAAGCTACATCATACTTTAGACATTTCTCGGTTTTTACCTTCCCTGAAACATTTACATCTGAAAACTTGCTTAAGAAACATTAACTGCTGGATATCTCAGATAAAAACAAAACTGAGAACATTTCCCATTTTAATAAGCAATGGTCTTATAGATGGAGAGTGTTTCTTCAGAAGCCAAACCAAAGCACGTTCCTTGCTGCTCAGAACCAAAGAGTCAAATCTGTACTTTTCCACAGCACAGCATGTAGGCTCTTAAATCCTTCAACGTTCAGCTTCCATTTTTCAATCACTACACTCCAGGAAACCACGTACAAAATGACCCCAATGATTTCCTTCCTCTTTTAAAACATTTAATAAAAGCTTTATAATTTAGAAGGAACAAAAAAAGCAGTTTTACATGGAACATTTGTAGGCCAGCTTGGCCCTTCAGTTTGCAGCTTTTCCCGTCTGTTTGCACTGTGATCTCAGAAACATTTATAATTATTTATGAACTGCTTCCTTTTTTCTTTGCTCAACCGGATCACTGCATACCAACATACATTTTCTAAAGCTTAATGTGAAGGCAGGTCTCAAAGACAAAATGTCTACAGGTACAAAAATATCTGGGTCACGTTACTAGGAGATTCCAATGAGCACAAGTTAGAATTCACTTGCTAATTCTTCAAACCTATTCAAGTAAAGCATTGTAGGGCAAAGACACAAACCTAAGGCATTCACCAAATGTTACCATCTTTATTTAACCCATGCAAACATGCATCCCAGGACTGGGAAGAGTCAACAGCCCGCTATTCAAATCTTGCATCAGTCAAAAAAAACACATTACAACTCATCCAACTGGGCCAGCATTACTCAAAATTACTTTTGATAGTAGCAGTACAACATAGGACTACAAAGTCCATTGTCATGGATGCACACTGAGCAATTATGTAGAGATACTGACACATCTGCACATTTATAATGATGACAATTACAGCTTTTTGTAGGACTATGATGTCATGATATGACCACATCTATTCAGGCTTCTTGACTTGATATTTTGTATGACAAATGGTACTTTCAGAACTTGGTTGCTCGTGAAATGTTTAGGAAAACAAATGAGGTTTTTAAAAGTCCATATACGGAATACTTTTTATCACAAAAAGAATTTATTTTCTTCTAAGATACAGCAGTCCATTCCCGACAGCCTGCTGAGAGTCATGTACACATGCACAAAAGCAAATATAACCATGGCATTAAATCCTTTACAGTCAGTTCAGAATGTCTGATAATTTAACATTATTAATAAAGAATCTTGTATCCTATATTCATAGCATATTCATAAAAACTATCCTTAGCTCAGATGTTCAGTTCCACTGACTGAAGTCATCACTCCTAAGAAAATTGTTTATTTAATCATATTTTAAAAAAAACACTGATGGGACTTGCCATCAACTGGCAATAGCAATCAAATACCTGGATCCATTTAACTTACACAACATTCACCTGTGTGACAGTCATTCCCCTGACAATGTCTTTGCTGTTACTTTTGTGGAATGAAATCAGAGTAGAAATTTATATTAAAAAAATGGTGAATAGCAAAAGATCAATTAGAAGTTACATTTATATGCATGCTGATGTTATTTTAGAACATCTGTTATGGACAATGCACAATGGATCCTTTAAATCACTGAGCTTCAATACTTTTGTACTCTGATCCCAAATAAAAACACAACAAGAAAACCAAATGGACAAACAGAGCCTTCTAGCCTCAAGTTTACATTCGGGAAATACTCACCAAAGGTTTACTCCAGATTACATTCTGGACACTACACTAATCTCTACAAGGTGATGCAAACTGAAACAGCAATGTAACATTGGGAAAGATGGGCCTCTATTAATGAAATAAACTAATAATGTGCATGGATATCTACAACAAAAAGTCAATTAGAAACACCAACACAAGGGCTACTCAACAAATATTTCACTCTCATGATCGTTTAAATACTGTCCCAGACAGCTAAGCTATTTGGGTGGGTTTTTTTAAGAAAATCAGTTGCAATGTCAACTTTTTGCATGCTAATCAACTTCAATAGTGGCACACTAATGTTACTCACAAAAAGAAAATAAACATGCTTAATTTTTAAAATAAAAATAGCAATCGATTTATTAGGAAAACATCCAGCCATTGCCCTAGGTTAGCTCACAGTAATTAAACTATATTGTCACATAGCTCACTTCACTGCTACCTCCAATAATAAATGTTGACTAACAACAAACCCCTTTGCCTGCCTGCACATTAATGGTGACATTTTCAAAGGCAGCAGTAGCAGTTTAGAATGATTGTTCTTTGATAGGTATGAAGAGTGCACAGGAAAGGACATCACTGCTTAACAATCTCTCCTTACATACCTATTTTTGTCAATACAATACCTTCACACACTGGGAACCAAACAAGTGCCAGACACACACCCAGCTGTGGAGGGAGAGAGTTAAAAACCCCAACTTGTCCCTAGGGAAGGCGTAGTATCCTCACCAGGTATCAGCATCCACAAAGTTCATGGATTTGTTCCTCTCTTTTCTATATGAAAGCACCACTTTTTTTTTTTTTAACACACTTCTGTTGCTGCCTTGTATCTGCCTTTGAATTCCTTAACCATCTTCCAAATTGTTGTTGCACCAAATGTAAATATGTTTTTATTTTCTTAGGTTCCTAATATTTTATTTTTTTCCTGGTAATTTCTCTCTTTAATTTTTACTCTGACATCCGCGGTTTACAACATCATTTACACAGTTGGATATTATGATCATCTCTGCTTTTTTTATATGCAGACCAATACATAAGCCGCAACCTCTCTCTGAAGTAACCTATAATACTATTATCTTTTTTAAAGAGACTTTCTGCCATATTTCCCAGTGCTTTGGCTTAGACTTAAAAACTCCTTGACACATATGCCATGCTCCCTGAATTTCTAAAGTACATCTAGAATATAGATGGCACAATCATAAACAAATAATATATCACTTCTGTAAGTGCTGGTGTGTACTTAGTTTGGCAGCTTCTTGTGTGCCCCCAAAAGGTAGCACAAACAAAAAGAGCCAAAGCCATTTCTCACATGTAAAAACTGGGAAAAAATAGAACAGGAAGGGAGGGAAGGGAGGGAGGGGAGGAGACACAGCAGCCAACTTTGTAGTTTTAACTGTTCAGCTAAAGAGTCACTTCAAGGGACCCGGAGCTAAGGTTTAACAGGTTCAAAAACCAGGCCCCAAAATGAAGTAAAAATTGTCCTCTCTTCATTGCAGGAAATGTAAGGAAAGAAATAGGCAAAGGTCATGAAAAGGAACGGAAAGCAAGAAGGGAGATAATAAGGTAATGAAGGAAGAGTGCTACAGAATGGAACTAAACCCAAGAAAAACAAAGTCCTGACATCAAGTAAATACACACTGATTATAAAGGACCACAAAGTCCTTGGAAAATTACTCTCAGACCCAGTGTCAGTGTTATAAAAACCAAACTGTTACAATGCCACCTCTTAGCTTGTTTTTGAAGTCATCTGTGTTCTCCAGGCTAGAGGATGGTGGTATCTGGAGTGACTACAGTGAAGAGCTTCTCCCAGTACACACTGCTAATTCTCACTCTGTCTTACGTTGCGTGTGTTATATGTTATGTGTGTTTTAATAATTAATTCCCCATTTTAAGAAAATAAATTTACAACAATGGTGCCTAATCTGGGAAACTACTTTTAAAAACAATTATTTTATCCAAATTCTGCTGTTTGGCAGACTGCTGGGTACATAACACATTGTATTTTCAAAACAATAAATTAATGTAGGCCAGTCAAGACCAAAACCAAAAGACAAGGCCTACAATTGCCTGGCAGCAGTGCTTTACAGAAGCAATGATTTAACCAGAAAGGGGGTGTCTATTGACTTCTAATATAGCATATTTTCTGTCAAAATTTCTGTCAAAATCTTGACACTTGGTCTCATGTTTAGGATTTACAGAAAAGCAGACTTACAAGTGAGAGGAATCCTATCTATCTCCTACAGAAAACACAAACCTAGATAGAAAATACTAGTATGGTATGTGTGCCTTCAGCACTACTGGCATCCTGGTTCCCCATCTCAAAAAGTTTATATTAGGTACAAGGAAGGCCAACTAGGATCCATCAACAGCTAATGAAAAAAAAGTGATAACCCCCCAGGGTTCAAGAAGGCCTATGCTGAAAATTTCTGAGAGCGTGAGAATATTCAGCAGGAAGCATCCCCGTGTGCTCGCCCTCTTCTCCTGTTCTTCCCCAGGGATCCACTCTGGCCATGGTGGGAAACGGGCTACTGCACAAACTGAAACTTTGGTCTAACTTAGTACACCATTCTCATGTTCATCAGCAATCTCTGAAAAATCAGACTAAACGTTTCAAAGTTAAGTTGTGACATCCAATTTCAAAAATTTGAGCTTTGAATCCTCTGTGGAAAAGAAGTCATGTGTTGAAAGAAACACAGTGGAACTGGAGAAGAGAAGCTATCTTTATCCATCAGTCACAGACAAATTTACGATATACAGATTTTGAAACAAATAAAAAGGCCATATTCTCTTAGATTAATATAAATGGTGGATCACTTCTTCCACCATACTAGATTTTTGCCTTAGTCTAAATCAGTTACTTTGCTTGATAAGCAGACCTGTGGCATGTGAATGCAAGGAAGGCTTTAGACATTTAGATTATTGGACTAAGTTGATTTACTGCTTGCTAATCATTATTCACTGTTTCTCATTAGTCCTTCGGTACTATATTTAAATAAATTGTTTGGAAATAGTCAGCTGCTTCTTGTTCAGCTTTTATTATAGAAATCAGATTAAATAAGACAAAAATTATTTATTAAAACCAAACAAAAAAAAAAGGAAATTACACGGTTGATGTTGAAATGACCAAAAATAAATTAAAAAAAAAAGTCATTTGGTCATTTCAGAAGCAAGCCCAACCACTGGCTTCTTACTAGCATCACACAGTGCAATCAAAACCTCTTGTCAAAACCCAGCAATAACTAGCTTGAGCTCAGAATTTATGTCTGCTGTGGTTATTCTTTTTTTTAAGTCTTTATATCTTGTGTTTATGTGTACATAATTTTAAATTCATTTATAATTTTTAAGCAACATAATGGTACACAGAAAACCCTTGAGGGGCTAACTTCCAACTGCCATTCACAAAGGCAGTTAAAGAAAGCAAGTCTACACGCAAGATATTTGCCTCAGGGAACACTTAGTCAACTAAATTTTTGAAGGTTTTACACAAATGCAACAAACTAAATTTGTATGAAAATCTGGATTTTCTGGATACTACTATAAAAATATTGTAAAGCTAAAGGAGTTTGAAGTATTACTATGGGTAGAACTCAAATTAGTTTGGGTTTGTTTTTTTTAAAGCTATTTCTTCATATTTTAATCTAAATATACTACGTAGCCATTTATAAAAAAATTAGTGATGAAATGAAAATCAGAAACAAGATCAAGTAACAGATATGCTTACTAGACAACTAGAAAGGTAGGATTAATTCAAAAGAGGGAAAAAACCAACAATTAATAAATTTTTGTATGTACTTACATATTTAAATGCCACTAAGGATTCCTTACAGAATGAAAAGCATCAATAGAAAATACAGAATGAAAGAACCTCTCTTTTACGCTGCATTCATTTGCCCAGTATTATAAAACACCTTCAGATAAAAGTAGCATACTGTTTTTTCTGAGCAGTGAGTGCTGGTTTGAAGAAAAACTCCACTCCTGTATCACATAGTCTCTGTAGTTAGTTTATAACTATGCAGCAAAAGCTTCAGGAACTACGTGGTAAAAAAGAATGCATAGCCATATTGGTAGCAAGTTGCAATTGTAAGTTACTTCAATATCTGTATGTGTGTGAAGTAGGAATATTTTTGCATTGGTTTAGTTACACCAGTAAGGAACTAGCAAATGATAGTGGCACAAGAACACTCATTGCTATTATAAGAGATTTATTCACAAACTAAAATTAAGTAAAAGCATCATCATATAGACAATCCTAACTTAAGAGCAGCAGTAAACTGCATAACACATTCTGATTAAGTGTACGTTCTTAGACTGTTAGTTTTCCACAAGTACGTGAGCAATCTGATTTTCTTGACACCTATTTTTCACAGAAAATTAGTTGCAGGTACTTGGAGATTTCACTTTTTGCATTCAATACGCCTGAATATTTATATGACAAATATCTGTACCTAATCAGGAAACAAAGGTACTATGCAATGTACCCTGAAAAAATAATAGTTTATTGTAATTCCCATTATAAACGCTGAGGAGAAAAACCCCAGCAAATTCATTCCAATAAATAGAATTATTTTTAAAAAAATAACTTCAAATTAAAAATGTGCAAGAGGAAATTACAATGATCATACCTATTTTATGAGCAGAAAAGACTAATCTTGAATACAATTATCACTTATATGAGTCATTTACTCAGACTCTTTTCTGATATACATTCATAATAATTCATATCTCTTGCTTCATCACAGACATAATCAGAAGACAAAGATTAAGTTGTTTCCACGCCATCACTAATGGTATGTTTCTCAGAGTAGGTTTTCCACATTTAGTATGAAAAGGACACAATCAGATTACAGAATAACCTGTAGAAAAATCCTTCATACCAGTTTATTAAAAAACCTGAAACATTATTTTAAAATAAGCTTCAGGATGTGTGCGTGGGAATTGCTCTTATTTACGCACTCTCGGTAAAGACAACAGCCTTTAACTTTTATTTACTGCACTGGTCAACAATTGCATTTTCATATTATTAGGTTTGCTGAGCAATACCACAACACTGTAATGTCCGGGTTACACATTTGATATAATATTTTTCTGAACATGTGTCAACTGCAATTCATAAACATCCCCACTTGCCAAGCTCAATAGCTTTTACAACATTTAAAAAATTCTAACACACCAGAAAAACTTATTTACTGGAGGAACCATCTACAGATACCAGTCAATTGTATAGGGCCAAAAGACTAAACTTTTCACTCTGATGTAAGTGTACTCCCTAAATGAATATCATCTAAACATGAAACTGTAATTCTTCCAATGACTGCTTTATATCTAAAAATATCACTGCTGAATGCTGCAATTACATTTCTCAGCTGGAGACATCTTTCTACATTATTTTCTTGAATGCATAAGATCCAGGCTCAACAGTGTGCTAATCAGCTGCACTAAACTCTAAATGTGATCTAATTAACTAGAAACTACTCAGATTTGATTGGTGGGTTTTTTGATTTGCTTTTAAATCCAAGCATATCTTAATCACCTTGTCTGCCCTCCAAAGAAAATAGTCATGAAAAAAAGGCAAGATGTTCAGAGGAAAAAAAAACCCTATAATTACAAAATATCCTTAGGTCCTGACAACATCTACTTACTCTCAAAACAGCATGCTTGCCCAGTAATTTCTTATGGATTCTGACTTTAAAATTTCTAGTCTTAAAACTGTTCAAAGGTAAGAATCACCTACAGTGTGTATTCTGGTCACAGTGCAAGCCCTAACCATTTGAACCATGCCTTACAGTTAGTTTCTCATGAACTGGAGAAGCAGCTCCTTGCCCTCAATTTAGTTTGGTGAAGGCAACATGATTCTGAGACTCCCATAAAGCTTGGTTCTCCGCACTGGAAAGTTCATCGCACATACTATGCAGCCCTATTCGAACTGGGTGTGTTCTTTGTCTTGCAGAGCAGGTTAGGAAAGATGTATGTATCAGAAGATATTTTTCCTTCTTAAATTAGCAACAACTATCTGTTAGGCCAAATCTCCTCTTCTGCCTCCTCTAAAATTCTTAACATTTAACAGAGCTTGTAGGAAAGAAGGACGAACACAGCAAGTGACCTCATGAGTAATCTTGTCACTAACTGATTCTTTTCTTTCTCGTATCAAAAGTATTCATAACAATATATAAGCTACTAAATTGAACATATGCCATATCTTTTTTTACTCACCTACGCAGTTATCACAAAGGCTGCAATGTGAGGCACGAGGTGGGCGGAAAATCTTGCAAGTAAAACAGTATTTTAGTTTCACTGTCTGTCCATTGATGATCACTTCTTTTGTTCTGGGAGGGGGGCGGTATCCTCCTGAACTGGAGCCATTTGCAATATCTAAACATGGAAATACAATGCATTACATTTTTCACATGAGCTATGGCATATGCACAGAACTGTCCTTGATGGCAGTCTATAGCAAATTTCAAATTTATATTTAAATAACACACTTAAACATTTTTTTTCCCTTCTCATTCTCCTAAAATAACGTGGCAAAAAGATAATTACAAATAGCATCCATAGCCAATCAATTTGAATTAAAGAAACCACCCAAACCCAATTCTCAAATGCTGACAGCTACCTTGATCCCAAAACTCTTACACTCTCATACCCCCAATAGCTCACAGAGAATACATTAAAGACAACTATGACTGCTGGTGCAGGAGAGTAAAACTTGGACAAGTTATCTTTAGGATTTTCCTGAATGTTTTAGAATTCCTTTAATAACAAAAAGTCTCTCTACAAGTGCTGCAGGAATTCTACAACTTAATATAGAATCTGCACATTTACTTAAGCAACAGCAGCTCTATCATTAGAGCTTGGCATATGGTAGAAACAAGATCAATCATCACTGAGATCTCTTAAGTGCTGTGATACAATGGAGCACATTCAGAATAGTATTTCACAGCTCTTGCTGTTTCGAAGTTTGAAAATCTAACTCCCAGTGTTACTTTTACACATCTTGAAGTTTGTTTGTTGCATAAAAATAGTTTCCAACTACCTCGTTTGGTGTAAGTGGTGGGGTTTTGGGTTTTGTTTGTTTGCTTGCTTTTGTTTTATTTTAGGATATCAGCATTCATTCTTCCAGCAACTAAAGGACTGATTAGGCTAAATCATTAAAGTTCTATTTTGTCCTTTAAATGTGCCCAAGCTGAGCTATACTCTGAAAGTCGAACATGTAAAAGTGGTACCTTTTTCTCAGTTTATCTGTTCTTGTGTAATCACAATCAAATCAAACCACAGAAGTGAAAAAAACTAAATTATTACTCTTGGACAGGCAGAACAGCAAGAACAATAGGAAAGTAAAATAAATTATTTTTCAATATATGAATGAAACTACATTTCAAAGTCACAGTCACCTGCACAACTGTGTTTTAAGTTGTCCCCCTCACTTTCATGTTGGACAAGCGTGGGGCTCGATGACAGGTTAGTAAAAGGTCCATGACTTATATTTGAGCTCAAATTGTTAGAAATATCACTCTCAATTACAATTTCTGCCAGGTCTGCAGACATATTTACACAGCCTACAAACTACACATTTTTCCAAGGGGGCAACTAGAAAGCCTACTACCTAGCAAGGTATTCAAATTAGCGACAGCATAGCTGTGCTAGCAAAGGTGTAATTATACAATATGCTAGATTTGGCAGTTCCCATCTGCAACGTGCTCACCCACTCCATAAATATGCATCAATAAAAGTATTTGTGGGACACCACTGTAAACCTGACCATTGAAACAACTGGACTTCAGAAAACTCTCTTGAAGAGGGTGGAAGGAGGGGAGCAATAGCTGAGAATGATGGAATCAGGGTGTGATGCTCCTAAGCATCCCTTATGAGAATGAAGTGGTGAATACTGAAGAAACAGCAGCTTAGAAGCCGCCTGCTAGACCCTGAGGAGGTACAGACATTTGCTTGTGTTGGATCTAAACCAACCCCTGCCATGTTCCTGCGATACTGGGCCAGGTCCTGTGATCTGCATGTGGAAGCATGGATTACTGTGTGGTTCCCATAACAATCAATAATACTGATTTTGACCTCAAGGCCAATATTACTCGACACAGTATTTTTGATTAAATAAGTATTGCATTACAAGCTACTAGTGCATTTACTTGCTGAAGCATAACTAGACAATAGAAGTTGTTTAATGTGCAATATGGACATTATCTTAAGTTTCCTTTTTTTGTTGTTTTTTACAGCTATGTTGTTTAAAAGAAACTCATTAATTAAATGATTGTGATTTTAAAGCACTCCAGCAGATACAAGAATTTGATGAGGTCAATAGAAATAATTTAATTTCTTCAGGTTATAGTAAAAACCATTTTTTAATTTGCTTGCATAACAGTTTATTTGTCCTCATGACACATCAGTTTGAGTTAAGTAACTTTTAATTTTTGCATTCTAATTCAGAACTAAGCTGAAAAGATGTTCTTTTGAGGGCACAGCACAACTGTGCTTATATTATATAAAGCTTTACAGAGACATGGATGATTCTTTAATCCAGAAAACAGGGAAGAATTTCTTATAATTCAGAGATTACATTAAAAAAGCTTCCATATTTACCATGAAAACTTCGTTTCTGTAGAACAAGTTATCATAAGCTGCATGAAATGCTAAAAAAACTAACCTGTAGTACCAGTACAGAACTACATAAGACAATACTTTTTAGGGGAGAAAAACACCTCAGTAAGCTTTTGTTATTTAAAATCCCCTATAGCTGACGTTAGTTACTACCACCGAAAAAGAGAAATATATTTTAATACACTGTACTTTCGGTGACATCATCACCAGCAGGCTTGTAATATTCTTAGCCCTTCTATAAATCCACGGGCCTTACAAAACACAGCATTATGCCCATTTCCAACTGTAGTCTGGTCAAGATAGACAAATTGTGAACAAAAATGTAGGTCATTAGCCCTAATTAGCTTTTTATCCAATAAAGCATTTAACATATGCATGTATAACATGTTCATTAATAAACCAATGATTTCCATTTGATACTTATACTCAAATTTAGGTGCATAATTGTCAAAAATACTAATGAAGCCTGAATTTTATATAGGTGTAGCTTTCTACACTGCTAGAAATGTTGATGCATTGAATTTCCTAAAATAACACCAATATTTCAGATTTTCTTCTTTTACAAAACCTTATTATTCCTGAATATGTACATAGTCATTGAAAGAAAATGGCTTAAACCAGTCAAGGTGAATTGTTTAGAAGAAAAACTCTCTTTTTTTCTAATGAAACATTTATGCATAAAAAATGCACACTGACTAAAACCAGTATGACCCCAGCTTTCATGAAGTTCAAGAAGTGCACTGTATTTATTTTATTTTAAAATAGCCTCTGGCAGAATCTCAAAGGCAACTTCCCTCTTCTCTGGTGGAGAAGGGAGACTACTGGCCAGCCCATTATACTTACAATGCCAGTTTTCTAAGAGGATTTCCTTCCAAACCTTTGCAGGGAAGTTCAAGTTCACAGGGACAGCAAATCCTAGCTCTCTGAGGAAAATTAATCTCAAAACCCAAGGGTGAAAGCTGATGCACATGAAATTAATGAAAACAGTCTTGCTGACTTTCCATGGAGTCAGGATTTTACCCACAATCCTAAATTGCATAATCTGACCCTGAAGTCCCAGTCTTGCTGTTCATTAACAATTTTTTTCTGGAAACAAGCAACAGGGCAAGGTCAAATGTGCTTGGATTTAATCAGATTTATCTAACCTAAATGTGCTAAACATGTCCTGGTCTCACAGTCATTTTTCAGACTGTAATTAGCCTTCAGTTGGACTGCTCATACTTGGGTTCTAACACAGTTAAATCTTTTAATATATGCAGGCCCTTTAAGGTACAATAAGATTAACCTTTATGGAATCACCTTCCCCAAATAAACCTGCGTTTGACCACTACTTTTTATATTTTTCTCTTCCAATCCATTACCAATGTAGTAATGCAAGTTATTTTACAAAAAGGGTAAAATTTTCCCACTAATGGGATTGCCTTCCATCCTCTCTGCTCTGACACATTTTATAACTTCTCTAGCAGCGTTAAATGTTCATGCACTAGATGGGGCTCCAGCATCTTTATTACCCTATTACAAAAACCCCAAACATACAAACCATATCCTTGCAGGACCAAGGTACCTGAACTGCTGCAAGAAAGTTACTGCAAGTATTTAATGGAGATACAGCACAGTCTAGCAACCTTCTAGTATGACAACAAACTCCACTTCGATCTCTCAAATTATTATGCCAAAAACAAATGGGAGGTGCTGTTTAGATGAGACACACAGGCTTGAATTTTGTATACATATCACCAGGATTCTCCCGCTCAATCAAGCATTTGCTTTTTTGGTCAATTTTCCTAAGACCCTATGACAAACAGTCTCTAGGAGGTCTCTCCACATTGTCTCTCCACAAACTTAACAATCATATCATGCAAAGTTTGCCATCAACTTTAAAGGGACACAATTTCAATCTTCAAACAATATAATTAGAAGTTAGTAACTTGAAGTAGTTGTAATGTTTCCTGCTAAGAAAAACAGATAATGCAGTGGAAAAAACTTTATGTATGACCTATAACATCTGAACAACAAAAAAAAAAAAAAAAAAAAGCCCTGCAAAAATGCAAACCTCTAAGAAATATCTTCCTTGGTGTTTAACCACTTAAATCTAAGCTACATGCTTAACAACTGTGGGCTACAAGAGGAAATAGTCTTTTTTTTTTTAGTGAAAAGAACTTAAATAAAATTTTCTTATTTCCAGACAGTAATCTCAGGGACAAACAATACTGGGAACCTGGCTTAGACTGAAAACAGCAGCTGCTAACTGCATTCTTCACATAATTCTTCATCTGATAGCCAACAAGAGATACTGACCAAATATTGCTCCTGACTTTAGATAAAAGACTTACTGCCTTGATTTCAGAAAAACTTATGTATTTTTTTCTTAAGAGTAGAATCGCATGATCTTCTTGAAGTCTAAAACTTTACGTGAAAGGTATTCTCGCTCCCAGAAAGAAATAAAATCTTTAGTGATTTGCTGATGGAAAGAAGCATAGAGAGTAAGAGCTTTCTGAAAGACTTACCTGATGCACAAAGTAATTTCACTAAACTTATTTTAAGAATGTTGTTTAAAGCATGCAATATCAGGTATGACTATAAGCCTATCAAGCTGGTATCCCACCTTTGCAAAGAAAGCAAAACATACCCACATTGTACTCACAAGCAGTACGTATTTGTTCAGGTTATTGTAAATTCTGTGAAATGCCTATGCTGTGGCACAGATTTAATTTTATAAGGCTCTAAGGAAATCAAATTGTGCATTTCAAAACAAATGAAAGACAGGCAAAGAATTGTGGAGAAGTCTCAAATGTAGTCTTGAGCATCAATGAAAATTAGAAAGCCAAGACAAAAACAACTTCCAAAGATGGCATGCTGGTGTAGCTAATATACTGAGTTCAGGGCTTTTGAAAAGGCAAAAGAAAGCAAGCAGATACTGTGAACTGGCCTGAGCTGACTGTACAGAATAAATTAGGAAGATATACATAAGTAAAGACAGTTACCCTGAAGAAAAATCCAAAGAATTCCTTGCTATAGATGGGCCTTTTTAAGGCTGGAACGATAATTTACCATGATCATCTTTTTATTTATCTGCATCACCTATCCAATGCAAAAAAGATGGATATTGTGGAAGAATTGTTACTCTTGTATACATCAAATGAACAAACGCTTTCCCATCTGTGAAACCCATTCTCCTGGGTTTGGTTATCCTTTTGAGCCTTCATATTTAGAAGTCTATTATCCTATAAACATTTTACCACTTGAGGTGACTTCACACTAAACTAACGACAAGAGACACATATCATAACTGCTAAGAGGTTACAAAATAAGGCTGCTTGTGGTTTGCATGTTCCCACAGAAACAACAGCCCCTCTCAATATAGTATTTTGTGTGATTGCAGAACCCATGCTTATATGCACTATGAAAAGGATGCAACTACCATTGGGGTTGCCCCAGAAAAAATGACTTTAAGTTTCATGAAAGTTATAATCAAAGTAAAAATACTACATCAACAAGTTTAATTTCCCATTTAGAAAAAAAAAAAGAGGTCCTGCTGCATTTAACTGAGATTATAGCACTTTTATAGCAAATAACTCTACATTCTCTTCAGTGATCTTGCATTATACAAGCTTCATGCATCTAGTTGCTTTTGTTCTATTATGTTATATTAAAAAATACTAGAGTATTTTAAGACTTACGCTCCTTCCCTCTCTTAGGCCAAACACATATTTCTTAAATATTTTCTTAGAGGTCATGTTTTCTAGACTTCTCTGTTTTGCTGCCTTCCTCTTGAGTTTCCACACACGGTGTCAAAAACTAGACAGTGAACTGAGTCCTCACCATCACTAGGTATTGCAGAATGTCACTTCTCCTGGGTTTATGTAATGACTCGTCTTCTAATGCATCCCAAAAAGAATTTCCCCTTTTCGTCATGATACCACAATGCTGACTCAATCTGTTTGTGGGTAATTCTCAAGTCCCCTTTTACTGTACCATTCACTGTTTAGCCCCTTTTTTGTTAGTATTTGATTTCCATTTGTAATCATGCATTTTGTATTTGTTCCCTAAAATTGCTAAGACTATGTGGAGTATATTTAAAAAAAAAAAAAAAAAAAAAATCAAGCCAAGTGCTTGCAAATTCCCCCAACTCAGCATCAGCTTCAGAGTTAACCATATTCCCTTTTTTTTGAGCCCACAATCAGTGTCTGCAAGATCCTAGTCAATCGCTTACCGTTTCCCACTCGAGTGTCTTTCCAGAAAGTTGCTCATTGAATTTGTGGTAATTTCATCTAGACCTTATTTCCAAAACTTACATAGAAAGAATCCTGTGCAGGACAGTATCAAGAGCTCTGTTACAGTCAAAATTCAGCACATCTGCTGCTTCTTTTCCACCAAGACAGTTACTTTTTCAATGAAGGACATCAGTTTGGTTACACTTGATTTGCTGTTCAAATACTTTGTTGCTTGTTTTGAGTCTCAAATGGCCATAAACCCCACCCACTGCCAGCCCCAATTCTTACAATTTGATCATTTAGCAATTTGCTCCATGTCTTTCCAGACAGAGAATAGTTTCTAGCGACAGAATAGACAGATTTCTATTAGAGTAGAATATTAGACAGATATAGATACCATATAGTAGGTTGACAGATTTTTCTTTAACTACTACTACTTTCCCTCTTCCAACCTGCACTTCCTATCAGCTGCCAAGATGTGTGCAAGGTCTCTTCTGAGATCAAAGCAGAGTGTTGAATCCTTCAGATTGCCCTCTTATTTCTCATTTCCCAATTACACAGCACGCCTTTAGCTTCTCTTTCTTCCTCTGACCTCTAACAGAACCTGTCCCGTTGTCTTCTACTGTTCCTTGCTGGTTGTAACTGACTTTATTCCCCTTTTGCCTTTCAACAGTTTCCCGATATGCTTGTGCCACCTCTTTATACTCACCTTTAGGAACTGTCTCCACTGCTGATACAAGTATCTTTTTTTACTGTAATCTTCATAAAACTACAAATACAGACAGAATGGCCTCTTACTACACTTCCCAACCTTCCTCTGTATGACGATAGCTTGATGATGTGCGTTTAATATAATATTTTTCAATAACAGAGGTCCCTTTTGCTTTGTGGACACCTTTTTTTTTTTGCAATTCCTTTCACTTTTTGTTTTGCTATGAACACAGATGGTGGCTGGGCTACTACCACCTCACCAAATCCTCAAGAAACAACTGCTTTCCATTCCTGTACCCTGCGTGGTGGAAACAGCAGCATCACAGCCCTGTTAGTCCTCCATCTTCACCTGGAAAAAGGTGATAGCCTAGGTGGAAACATATCATGTTGTCAGCATGACCACCCTGTTTCCAAAAAGTCACTTGAATGAATGGAGTACCAGCAGTTTTCTTTAGAAGGTCTTACTGAGAACTGTTCTCCTCAATCAGCTTGTCCTATTCTATGCTTTCTGACGTACAAAAATAAAGTTTAATAAGCTTTAAAAGAACTTCAAAATAGCATTCTTAAATCAGAATTCCTCCTCTTGAGACATAACAGTTTCTCACTGCATCTGTAATAATTTCTGTGAGGCTGCTTCCCAAAGAGACAGGTAGGGCAGAGTAAGAATCAAGTATCTAAGAACAACTTGAATAAAGTAAAAGCCACAGATTGGACAAATTACATGCACGAATTTTAGAAAAGAAATGATTTGGTAAAGGCATTATTTTTAGGTGATTTATCTGAAGAATCTCTTGCCTAGAAGTATATTACTGTTAACCTTGCACCCCATCTTTAGAAGGCACCTCAAGTTCAAAGGTACAGCAAGTTCCAAGGCAATCAAACCAGAATGATAGTTTTGGAACATAGAGGAGTTTTCTTTTGAACTGCAGGGGCCATCCAGCTTTAGCTGCATAGATGCCATTCCACTAGGATACATCTTTTTAGGGCACATTAAAAAACATATTTTAACAGTACAAAGATGTTTCTTTCCTTTTCCATTGTTGATTCCAGAATCACAGTTTTAGGGCAGTAGGATTTGTTATGGCTACCTAGCTTGTTCCTCTCCATTAGACCTGCCATAAGCCTTCATGCTTGGGAACTTGAGCCACAAACTCCACGTTCGGTGGCAATACAGTTCCTCACTTCAAGACTCCATTGGCCCTTTTTGGAAGACTACTGTTGTTTTGATCAGCTCAGTCGTCTGAACCTGTGAAGCAAGTTTTGTGCTACCAGTTTTAAAAAAAATTTGTAAACACAAGTTCTGAAACAGTCACACATGGAAACATTTTGACTCTCCTAATCAACTGTTTAATACAATCTGTCTTTTTTCAGTATCCAACTTCTATTTTCATTTTATATTTAGCCAAAACTCTGTATCTGACTGACTCTTTCTTTAAGGAAAAATTATTATTGTCAGCTGCTTATTTGAAATAAATTATTTCCTGACTTAGATCAATGTTTCTTTGAACATATGCTGAATAACCGACTCCTTGAACAGGAACCTGTGCCTGTATTTTGGACTAAAGCTGGTACCTTATTCTAGGTAAAGGATTCCTTGAAGGAGACCAATGAAACTAGACCGTAACACTGATTAGGAAAAGGTGCTAAATGAATGCTTCATTATATTTTTCCATATTTTTATGCTTAAAAAAACGACTTGGTGAGGTTTTGTAGCCTAAGCTATCTACCTTATTTCTGAGGTTTTCAGAAGCTTAAGCAAGATGATTCAACCACTTCTGAAACGCGGATGAATAGCACACGTTTTAATACCTCTATCATATTATAGAATTTGAAGAAAGAAGCTGAAACCTAGGACATGCTGTAGCCTTTGAGCTTAGCATGCAACTTTTTCTGCACAAATTTTGACAGAAGAAAGATGGGTGGGGGAGGTCACAGTTCAGATATCCTCAGCAGCAGCTTGTTAAGAGCTACAGAGTTAACTTCCGGATGTCTTTACTGCAGAGCACAGGTTAACTCCGTTTATGAACAGATTATCAACACTCCATCACTGCAGAGAAACTAAGGATGTCACGTTCCAGCAGAACTGGGTTTATTGGAGACTGCTGCAGCCAAGCACTTAGGGCAAGGAACCTGGCTCTCCCTCCTATCACCTCCACAAGAAAGAGGCGGCACCTGCCCAGCCCAGAGAAAGGAAAAGCTTGGAGGAAATCCCATCACAGAAACACAAGGTGAGTAAAAAGCAGAGCGGAAGGAAGGATCAGAAAAAGAGGAAGGAGTGACAGACAACGAAAGATGCAACCAAGTAGGATCCAGATAAGATCCATGGAGGCAGGGCTGAACAGAAGTACAGGAAAGACAGGGCAGAACTCAGGGTGTACGTACCTAACAGATGCAATACAAATAAGAGGCAGAAAAGAGCCCCAGAGTGGACTCTAAACACCAGAAAGCAGAGTTTCCTCCAGAAACAGGAACCAAAACCCAAAGAACTTCTTGGAACAAGCTGCGGTAACTTGTTTTTGTGTCAAGGCCCTAATAACAAGAAGTGCGTTGCTATAGTGCTGCCTTCTGCCTTACCTGTCTAGGTCTTCATTACTCAAAGAACAACTTACTGCTCCTTTTGATTTTTTTTTTTTGTGTGTGTGTCTTTATAACCACTGGATTATGAAAATAATGTATCTAAGCCACTTTCTATGCCAATTAGCAAGCATTCAAAATACCTTGTACTTCAAATAGAGCCAAGAACACACTCAGTTAATATTTATAGCCTGTTTATACGTCTGCCATTCTATAAGAATAGAGAATTAAACTGCACATCATAAAATCTCTAAAGTGACTATTACACCATGTCCATTTCAAAACCATAGATACAATTAAATATTGCATATATGGGTACTGGATTTAAAAACTGAGGAATTCATTTGCTGTGGTTAAGTTGGGGAAAATCCTTTAATAAAAGCATATTTAAAACATGATTTACAGAACACTCAAGATTTCACCAAGTAGCTGGATATAGTGGTGAAAAATACCTGTCATCGCAAGATAACTAAATCCTAATATCTACTCTTCAACAACTCACCTGCAATCTCATTTAGCAGACCATCATGATTATCATCTTTATACGTAATTACTGAAAAAATAAATTTCCATTAGAAAGCCCATCTGTTTTACATAAAAAGAATAGGTTATACAATTTCTGTTCTGAAAATTTTTTCCCCAACCGCATCGTCATTATTACTGATAGATAATCAGCAAGTAAATTTCAGTAGCAGTTTCATTAATAGATTTTAATTTCATTTTCTGCCTAAAGGACTCAAGAAATTCAAAGAAACAGACACAGAAATGGAAAAGTATCTACAGAGATGACAGGGAACGTAGGACAGTACGTAGATGGATACTGCTATTCTTTTCAGCATCTTACCCTCCTCTCTGTTCCTTTCTCAAATGCAGGTGTGAAAGCCTCCCACTGTTTAGCAAGATTTTATTTCATTAATTTTCAAACAGTTTAAGGAATTAGGACTATAATTTTTCTATAGCTGAACTATCAGCCACCAGTGGCACAATTCAAAACACCATACTTGTCTTTCTCTTCTAAACTGACGACCATTTGTTTTCACTTAGCAAACTGTTCTCAGTAAGGGAAGCAAAAACAAGTAAATCCTTACTCTAACCAGAGTTAAGATAACTTCCCTCAAATACATTTTTCTTCATATACAGTTATGCTCCAGCTTTTCCTTACAATGATCTCACATTATAGTAGGAATAAATTATTCCCTCAATTATCAATACTTGTCTCATTACAAAGAAAAATAAACAAAACAAAATTGAACATCAGCAGTAAGAAGCCCAATGATTTGTCTGCAAATCTTGCTTCTAACCAACTTTGAAATCCTATCCTTAGCCAAAAATGGGTTTAAAGAAATCTGTTAATATAACAAGTGAAAGAAAGATGGTTGGTCAACAGGCTCGGACACAAATGTCTTCCCTTCTCCTAGTTCTGGTTTAAATATGCTTCAGGAGTGCAGACTTCCATACAGTGTCCTCCTATGGTGGTCTAGCCTTTTCCTAATGAGAACCTTGTCTGATTAGGTACAGCAGCGTCCCACACAATGCTGCTTTTCTGAGAAGGCAAAAGGCCAGCTAACACAAATGGGTTGGTTGTACGCGTGTAAGTAAGATGGTATGTGTGTTGTTCAGTAGAAATGGGTGATAATTTAAAAACAAGCTTGGTATTCATCTAACAATTGTTAAGCTTTCATTTTTAAACTACCTTTAAATGCCAAATTTGATAAAGGTGAAATTTAACTAAAACATACAACCTTTTTTTCTTAATTTAAACTTTTAAAAGTATCATTCATGTTTTATTTTATTTAGAAGGCAGCACTGCTTCCTTTATTAAATGTCTTAAGTAATTCAGATATGATAAACATCTACTTCTATTCTTTGGAAACAGCTTAGATTCTGTTATTTATCATTAGGACAGCAGAGATCAGGATGACAACTGGCAAATTAAGACTACTTGTGCTTCACCACAAGAAGAGAAAATAGGAGTGCTGGGATTGCTGGAGTGCAACAGCTAGGAGAGGTCATGGTGGCAGACTTCTGAAGTGTAAAGGTTTAACAGAAATCCAAGTTCTTCAAGTAAGTCTTATGGAAGGTTATTCAATTAGAAAGATATTCTTATGATTTCAAATATCTAATAAATATATTTACCTTCCAATCATAAGACACTTTACTGGGAACTCCAGTACTGAAACAGACAAGAATGTCCACTGCTCCCCAAATATTGCATTAATAAAACTGAAGAAAAATTCCATTTTAAAAAACACAGAATACTTGCCAGCCATCACAATAATTACATCAGTAATAAAACGGTTACATGGGAAGCTCTATTTCAAAATGGCTTTCTGGAAAGCTCTAAAATTTTAAACAATTGCTTATCTACAAATTAGAACACAATTTTATGATATAAAGGGACATTCCTTTTTGGCAACACTAAGGAACATACCTGCCTGAATTCCGTCCTCCTCCCACACGTTATTCCTACAGAGAGAATAACTTTTTTTGAGAAGAGGTGGGGGCAAAAAAGAGAAAGGAGGGGGAAATTATAACTTTTCCCACATTTTCCCAAATAGTTCTGAGATGTTTTTTACCCCCACTCTCCATCCTTTCCTCGCCAGCTATAAAAATAATCTCATTACCCATTATAGCAACTTACACACTTCTATGCAGCACATTATATACTCAATATTAAATTCTGAAAAATGTTTGCAGTGACAGCACTGGCAAAAGCTAAAAAATAAGCTCTAAAAATCAGTCTTCCTAAGAAATCTGTTAGCTTTCCCAACAACACAAATTTGAACTTTGGCATCTGTTTTCCACATATCTAGATTCTGTGAATATTAGGAATTCTTCTATTACACAAGCAAGGACTGAAATTATTGTGTTTGAAGAGAATTCCAGTTCCTCAGTATAAATACATTCCATATCCATTTTTAATTTTTTTTTAAGAGTATAGTGAGAATATGGCTTCACAATGCTCTTCCATTTCTGATTTAATTTCTTTATGGCATGTAAGGGCAGGTTGACTGAAGATCTTCTTTTTAAATAATCCAGACTGCCATATCCAAAAGTAAGCAAACAGAAGAAATTTATATGAATTTAAATTCATCCATCTGGGATGGAGCTATCTGGGTCATCTAGGATCCAACAGTTTTCTTCCCTGTATACTATGTACAGTATGGTCCTTGCCCAAAGCTAAGTCCTGACTGGCTAAATGTCACCTTCTTCCTGTCATGGCAACGACAGCTGGCTCCTGGCTCTGCACAATTAGTCCAAAAAATGTATAAAAGCAATACAGGTTTTCTTCCTGAAATGTGAATGCCAGCAGAATACACTGTTTTTGGAAAGCTATACCAGGTCTATAAAATTTGGTGAACTACACATCTCAGACTTCACACACCCATGAGAAAAAGATTTCCTTCCCACAAAGTTCAATGACCATGTTACATGATCATACAGTTCCAAAAGCCTCAGACCCACACAAAGAGCATACAGAGTAAGTACAATTAGCTGCTGCACGTAGCATGCTGCTAATATGTTGATTCCACTTCAGAACTCATATCCAAACACTTTGAAATACGCAAAATGGTGTTTATTACACAGACACCTTTTTATCGTAACACATAACATAGTAATAACAGCTGTGGTCAGGACCTTCCAAATCTGGTGAAAGAAAATGATCTCACTGTAGTGACAATCAATTAACTCATCACTGTATTTTGAAATCCTGCTTCTTCTTAAAATAATCCATACCAAAGATAACGTGCATGTTTCCAGAAAATAAAACCATTCTTCCTCCTCTGACAGCAGTTTTCTGAAACTGAGCCCTTCGGACAAGTTTTTTTAATCACAATGAAACCATTCGATTCAAACCACCAACAAAGTATGTATGTATGTAAAAACAACTTGTTACCCTTCCTCTGCTAAAGGTTCATAAAGGCCTTGAACAATGAACACAAGTTGTTACTTTTTTTTGTTTTACCTTAATAATACTTCTTTGTCCAACAGATCTCTTAAGTGGAAGATATAGCTGCATGATGTGCTTACCGTCTCTTAACAGCTAAGTAGTAAAAAGGAAACTAATGCCATATTGTTGTTAACATTTTGCTATTTTGACATGAATTCTCCTATCATTCCCACTTACATGGGCATGGTTCACAGTGTGATTTTGGTGCACATAAACTACGTTTGCCTTCTGAGGAAACTAAACCAGAACTTCTGCTCCATGTGTACACCAAATGAACTCTACCCCATAACATGGTGTTAAAGTCTAAACCAATGACTTTGCCCCTCAGACATTTTCACCAGTGCTTTGTGGAGGACATATAGACTAGAGAACCTGACAAAACCTAGTCTGAAGTAAAACCCTCAAATTCACACTCTATAGATGCAGAAGCATCTGCAACAACAGCTTTAGTGCACTCATTTGCTTCTACTGCATTAAATTATTTGTCACAGTAAACAAAGCCTAAGACTGTACTATAGTATTAAACATCAAGGACCCCACAGGTATTTCTCCTATGCTTGCATAAACCTGTTATCTGCCTTTTCAATTATATGAGTGAGTGTTGCTCTGAAATTGCTTCAGAAAATGGGATTTCCATTGACTATTGTAATAAAGCAGATATAGTAGCCTTTAGTAGCTTACTAAAAAATAAGCAAACAAAACCACCGTTTATAAAGCAGCTCTGCAAACTCATCCTGTGTTTTCTTATCCAGGTAGCACATTTTAGCTATTCAGCATATTTGTAGCTGTAGAAATTCCACAATTAGAAATCAGTTAACAATTCTCTTGATAAATGAGGCTGATTAAAACCTAGTTCACTCTCCTTTAATTGTGCTGGCTTTACACAGATAAAAAATAGTAACATTTTATTACTGTTACTGAAGAAAAATCTTTCCAAGACTGCATCAAGTTACAAGACTGTGTATTAACACAGAGACTTATCTGACTCTTTCACAATATAAATAACAACATAATTAAATTCAGTTAAACTGAGGGTACATTAATTTAAAAGATGCACAAGCGTAGAACCTTTGCAATATCAGCTTTCTTGCCAAAAACACTTTAGAAAGTATTCTTTTGTGCACCACAGAAAGACTTCTACCACACTGGCTGAAAAGTATTTACAGTAATAACTATCACTCTCCAAGGCCAGGATTTTGTTTACTGTCTTTCTTGGTGAAGAACTGATCAACCATCTTTCCACAGGAATCACTGCAATGTCATCAGACATTACAACTCCAGAACAATTACTGTGGCAAGACAGGAGTAACTCCTCCCAGGAGCAGAGCAGCACACTGCCTTCACACAGTACATACACCCTCGGGAGGAAAGCGAAGAGACAACAGACCTTCAGTGTTACCTATTTGTCTCTCTAGATCTGCTGCTTCATCTGGTGTTGCGCGTGGGAGGACACCAGGATCACTGAAACTAGTACGCAGCAGGGTCCCCATCACGAAAAAGAAAAGAATCCCACCAATTGCAGGTATAGCAGGTGTAATCTTCTCTGACAAATACGGACAACTGGAAAAAGAAAAAAGATTAAACATAATCAATAACACACAGTGCAACTTGCTCTCAAGAACTGTTTACCTTTATAAATGCATATGAAGAATTCACTTTCTTCTATTGATACATTACTTGTCTTGGAATGTTTATTGAAGCTGAAATTTCTGTTTACGTGTTCATGACACTTCTGAAATTTCTCATAATCTGTTTATTATAATAAAGGTCCAAATAGCATAATAATGACCTCATTAATATGCAATACTCATTTACATAAGAAAATATTTTATTACAGGATATTATAAGCTCATATATTTGTTAATCTACTGCCCAACTACATAAAGTAAATTGGGGGGGAGGAGGAAGGGGAAATAACCTGAAAATATTCAGCAATAAAAAGCAGAGCACATCACATGATGAAATAAGCCACACTGAAAAATGTAATTAAGTCTATAAAATAAATCTATTGTCCATCACAAAGATGGTGCTCAAAAGCTCACACCTGTGACACATTCCTTTAATAGCCTTGGTATATTTCAATATTATAACACCACTACTGATTCTCTTTCTTAACCCATTTCTTGTAACTTGGTAAGCTTTTACATTTATAAAGTAAGAGAAGTGCAAATGACAGTGCAACACACCTGGAAACAAATAATCTAGGAGGGTCTAGGGCAACATCAACAGTCCTTTACCAGCACAAAAAAAGGCTCTATGGTTACCAGATTTACAATATACATGCCGGGCTTAAGATTAGATCACAGTTTTAGCAAATTTTCCTCTATGCTTCACATGTAATAAAATCAATGGACAGAAGCACTGGAATCTAAACAACACACAAATACAAGTAACTCTTTACAGTTGTGCAAAAAGAAGGGATATGAGCACTTAGACAGTACACAGTATAGCACTCCCGTTAATCCGAGCCATACAATAAGCACTGCAGGACCACCTTAGAAAACACACAGGCTGAAGACTCTCTTCATAGTTCTTATATTAAGTAGAGGTGGGCAAAACACAGAGATGGCTTCGTGCATTTCTGATGTCTGCATGAGAAGTCATAAAATAAACCTAAAAACAACATAAGCTGAAAACCAACAAGTTCTAGACCTTAGGGATTCATCTAAAGCTTCCAGGTATCAATCAAGTTGAATTAACATCGTATTCCCTGTTTCTGCTCACTGCCTTAAATTACAATTCAGACGCGCGAGCTTTTGCGCTGAAAGTCAGTTAACCTCACTGGAACGTTAACTCTGAGCATGTGATGACAATGTCAGCTTCACTGTCCATCACTTCTGCCAATGGGATGGGGAGAGAATGGAAACACTTTTCATTCCAGCTACCATGTACCAAGCATTTATCTCCCTGCATAATCCTGTTAAATGTACTCGGCTGTTTCATCTAACGCCGTGGGTTTCACGGATACAGTAAGTCCAAATGCATTACACAGCGCATCATACCATCACTATGAGTGGAATTCATCTTTCGCCCTACATGAATGTAATATTACAGGTGTAACAAGTTACAAAAGATTAAAAAGATAACTGGGTATAAAAAAAGGCGAGGGACAAGAGATACTGTTGTTTCATATCATGAATAGACTGTTTAAATACTAGGAAACGTACTTCAAATGCACACTTTTAGAAAATCTGTTTCAGAGACCCAGATTTATGAAATCAGTGCTAACTAAAGGAAGCAGCAGCAAGACAGCTGGTAGATATAAGCCTTGCTCCCTTCATGTCAGAGAAGTCAGTCAGAACGAACAACCAAAGAGAAGCTTTCACACCACATAAAAGTTCTATTGCTCGATTTATTTCTTGCCACAAAGAATTACTGAAATCAAAACTACTGTAATGGGCTTAGACAAGAGTACAAATACGCTGCAAGAATGTATTTTTAAAAGGATTAGAGGGAACGTACGTTAATGAACACTAAATATAGCACAGTGCTATTATTCTTCTATTGCATTATTCATTACACATACAAAGAAATTGCAACTGTGATGAAGTCTGTTGACCAAACAAGAGCTGTATGTGTGCGAAAGGTACCATGAGATAATCTCGGGGCAGCCCAGTAGGCAAAATACAATTTAGACAGGTGCCAACACAAAAACAGCAATGGCGTCTACCTACACAACAAATTCTCAGTGATACTCAGAGAATGGAAACTGAAGGGCCATCATGACAGTGATATGTTTTAACAATAATTTCATAGGGATTTGGTAGAAAGAACAAATTCCTGTGCTGAAATACTGAGAAAGCCTTGCATTGCTGAAGTGATGACTTCATTATAATAAAAAAGCATGAAAATGTCTCTCTCTGCCTTGCTGAACCAAGTCCATCTGCAGTGAAAAAAAAAACCACTCTCAAAGCCCTGCATGCTCTTCACCATAGGCAAGTGTAAGTTAATCTGCTTTGCCTAAAGGTGTTTTCAGGGTTTAACACCCCATACTTTATCAACCTTGACTTGGAATTACTTCAGCAATAATGTAGAAAAGACTGAAGATGTCCTCTTTAGCAATAATAACCAACTACTGCTCCACCAATTCAGAAATTATTTCAAGCTGAGAAACCAGTCCTTACAGAGATTCAGATAGTAAGCCTAGGCAGGACCATTCAGTCCAGTCTGACTTATGCACAAACAGACCATACAATATTACATGGGCCTGCAGAGAGCTCAGTGATATCTATCCTTTAGAAAGGCCCAATTAATTTTTCAAATTCCTGTCAATTAAATTTTAAAAAAACAGATACTGTATAGACCATTTTTTTTGCTTCATGTCTGTATAAAAACAACAGGGGAGGAAAAAAATCTTAGTGTCTCCTGGGTTATTAAAAAATCCACTAAAAGTGTCTTCAAATTAAAAATGTGGATTTTAGCTCAAAATTGTCACTACATCTGTAGAAATACACTTGCATATTTATATCTGCATGCTTATATAACAAATATATTTGTACCGCTACATTAAGTCAATATTATTTTAAACAATTTGTTTTAGTGTTACTACTTTTAGAATTGTCAAATACTGTACACAGAAAAAGATTATTCCTAATATTTGCTCAAATTCCTTAATTAATTTCCTTCAATTGAGTTTGCATCCCTTCAGGCATAAGCCTTCCTCAGATATTACAAGAAATATCTTTTCTGGATGGTATTTTTAGTGACTTTTTGAAGTAAATACTAGCAGGTATTTCCTGACAGCAAATTTCAGAACTTTCACACAGAGGGACTCCCCGTGCAGAAGACTGCCCACCTGCAGCACCACTTACGATAAAGCGGCACAGAGCTCCAGAACAAATCTCAGTGCTACTGCAGAGCAAGCAGTGACAAACCTTTTTAAATCAGCAAGTAATTTGGTAACTACTAGACATGAACTGACTTCCTCAGTTTACATCTTAGACACAGTAAAACAATTGTTCTTAATCAGAATATGTAATGATAGCAAGTACTGACTAGGTCCATCCCAGAAAACACATTTTTAGGAAGTATTACTTGACCATAGATCCCACTAGAAATTGTTATTGTGGAAATAGCTTCTTCAGAGAACAATGTTTGGATTTGCACATAGCAACCAGTAATACAACCTGAAGTTTTGGATTAATTAATAGAGGGGCTTTATACAAATCAGCCCTGCTTTTTGCTTGGCTTCTCAGCTGCTTTTCTGAAGCATCACGTGAAAGTTTGCATGAGTGTAGGAGGGAAATAAAATCTGCTGGAAGACTAGTCTGTCACAGCTAGATAAAAATAAAAACACACTGGCATTTAAGAGATAATTATCAAGTATCATCCCTGTGAAAGAAGGATGCAGGAGAACAACAAAAGTAATTCTTACCACCCAGCAGCCCTCCTAACTGTGTAACTATGCTCCCTGTGGCTACCAAGATCAGCAGAAAAATACACACAGTAACTGTACTGAAGAGCGCACACAGCAAGAGTCCTACAACTTTCAAGCTCTTTCATTAGAAAAGGGGAGGAAAGAAAAGAAGCTTCCTTAAGGCCTTTCCTGGAAAGATGAAGGCTTTCCTGAACAGTTCACTGACAGTTGTTGTTATTCACTGATGGGGAGATACAGTAAATGCCAACTCTACCCAGTAGGGATAATGGAGATTTGGAAAGAGTCTAACTTGGAGGGAGGTTAACCCTGTAGTTACAAAAAACCATTAGTAACAAACACAACCATTTACTAAAGAGCACAAAAAAGTCAGGGTTTTATACCTGTGAGAAATTGGAGACCTTGCTTCATATTTGCTAACCTGGCAGGCACAAAACAATAAAAGTACAGATTTTATGCAACAATGTAGTAGCCATCACACCTATGCTAATTTAAAAAAAAAAAAAAAAAAAAAAGACCCATACAAGCTTGGCTGGCAACACTGATAATAGGATACTATATGTCTAGCTTTTCATCAACATAAAACTCCTTGCGGCAGATATAAAAAATGTACTCTAGGAAAAGCAATTATGCTTTATAGCAATTATGCTGTAAGTATAGTTGAACCAAGTAACATAAGGGAAAAAATTACTGTTCATTTTCCTACATCATCAATTTAATTTATGTTTCTGCAGGTATCGCCTATTTAATATACCAGTAGCTATTGGTGCGCAGGTGGTGTCCAACACTAAGAGAAAAGGCTTGCGCTGCAAACCCTAGGTTCGGTTCCACATGTTACAAGTTAACATCTGAATGAGACTGTGCTGCTTTCCTTAAACTAACCCAAAAGGTTTGTTGTTTGTCCTTCCACTCTTATTTATGGCTCCTCTCAGCTTCCCCTTCCTTTCAACTCCACTGCATCATTGCTCCAAGCCAGTCAGTCCCAAACTTCTGCCCTTATGCCAACACAAATCTTTGTCAGGTTCTTTTGTGAGCTAAGTTAGTTTACTAAAATGTATGAAAATGACACCATTTTGTTGACTTTCTGCTTCTTTAACAAATCAAATATGCACTTGGAAAGGAGCGTTGATATTAGCACAAAGCAAAAGAGACAGAAGCACACACAAAAACTAGAGGGAGAGGGAACCTGGGACAGAGGGAGGAGACCTCCATTTCAGCAGCTGTCAATAAGGTTTTCATTCAGACCACTGCCTCTTGTGAAACCACGTTCTAACCTTGACCTCTTTCGATTTAGAGTTGGCAACAGAATACCCATATAGATAGATTAAAGGCAAATCAAGACTCTGGGCTAGAAAAACAAAAATGGCTTATAATTTACTTTTCTAAAGACAAGTTACTAGTTTAAAGAAAGCAGACAGACATGCACATAGACCACAACATAGACAGTGGAAGATGCAATGATGGGCAACACATGAGGGCACAGCAAGACCCTTGGAGGCTGCTGCCTGACAAAGACTGTAGAAGATAAACGGGACAAAGAATGATCAGAGTGAAACAATTTCACTGTTGTAGGGTTTGGAGGGTTGCCTCTTTTTACTTGTTTTCCAGCAGAATCTCGACTAGAGAACACTACATTTCATACTGCTACTAGGAAAAGTGCTGGCAAAGTATAAGGAGGTATAAAAAGAATCACAGAAGCACTTTTAAAGATTGCACCATGGATTCTCACATATAATGCAGGCTTCAACCTGCTACAGATGACTTCAAAGGTACTGCACCTATGATATTAAAACATAGTTTTAACACACTCAGAATTGTAAGAAGAATGGTATAAATTTTCCCATTGTATAGCTGTAGCTACAGCAGAAAACTATGCCACAGAAAAGAATACATACGTAATTTAAAGACTAGAAGAAAAATAAGATCAAAGAATGTTTGAATGTATCAGTTCTTCAGTCAGCATTTTCCACCGCCGCCACATCCCAGCATCCTACAACCACCTCTTTGGGAGGACCTTATTTTAAAGTTAAGGTGAAGAAACTCTTAAGAAAGGTCTGACACAAGAAAAAAGTTACAATAGGAAACAACTTGCAGTGCATCAACCAGTTAATGGTTAATTCTTCACAAGCATGCAGTTAGGACACAAAAAATGTGGTGTAATTTGAGTATAGATTAGTCCAAGTAATATTACATGAAATGCCTAACAGGATTAGCTAGGGAAGTTCTGCATTAGTTTCCTACATCTGCCTGATTCTTTTGTATAGCCTTTAAAATTCCTATTAAAATTTTCAAGAGATATTAAGGAAACCACAGACTAATTTCAATGGGATTTGAAATTTGCTTTTAAAAAAATGGATTTATTTCATTATTCTTTGTGTTTTGAACTATTTTTTAAAATTATACACTCCCTCATTTCAGAATGGTCAATCAGTTTCAAAAACTTATTTGATAAAATACAAGACAAAAATCACTCTTCTAATACTTGCTTCATTTCAAATCCAGGAAATTTGGAATGCTGCAAACATGTGAAGACTGTGGAAAACAACAGCTAACAAAAGGCAGAATGACAGCAGGAAGGGAAGAAATAGGCAGAATATTACCTCATCCTCAGTTTAATAATCTAAAATATTATAACCTAATCTTAAATGCAGATTTATTGAATGGTTTCAGACAAGAAGCATTTAACCTTGCTTGAATGCTTTACTAGTTTATTCTATATTTTGTGGTACTGGATACATCTTACTTTTTCCGTATTTGTTATATTGCTTGGGGGTAACTCCACTTAAAATTAATTTTAATCAAAAATAATTTTTAAGTGGGAACACATACAGAATAATAGTAATTACATTGTGTACATAAGTGTCCCAGCCTCTACCAGCACTCAGAAATTATTACTTAAAACAAAGAAGATTAATATGATGAAATCACACAGATTACAGAACAGCATGATCCTTAAACCTAATAAATTAAGTACTTTAGAAGTTCTCTCAAACCTAGTACAAAATAAAATTAGCTTAATGTTACCCTGAACAGCAAAAGCTCAACAACCGGTCTTCAAAGTTTCATGTGAAAACCCGACATAGTTTGGTCTTTAAAGCTGATGTCAAAACCCATGAGCAACTACCAAGAATGAAAGACTGCAGGGACCTCTCTCTCCCCTGCTCAAACCAGCAAGTGTTCAGTGGAACTCCTTGCAGCACTGACTCCATTAAATTGTAGGGCATTACCATTGAAATCAGATTTACACTGGCTGGATTTGGATGTAGGATTTTAGATGAAGCTAAGCAAGCAGTGTTGAGTATGAAATTGTATAAGATAACCACAAACTCCCTCCTATAAGTAAAGATCTTAAGGGTTTAATGCAGCAGATATGCAACAATCAAAGTAATAGCCTTGCGTGACCTCCCAATTTTTATTGCTATATGAATTAACTCTAATGATCCACTGTCAAACTTCAAAGCTGGGATAGATAAAATGCATAATGCAAAAAGAACCTGTCTGCAAAACAGATGTGGTTACTGAAGCTCCTACAAGGGCAACTAAATTTTGCTTTGTTATACAGAGAAGGAACTTCTTCGTTTTACAAAACACAATTTCTAAAATATTGATCGCATCAACTGTTGCATCAACCAGAAATTTCCAAGCAAGGTAGTAAGAAAATGGGGAATATCTAACGAACTATACATCAAGAGCCTGAGTCTTATCAAATAATCAGTTTCTTTATGAAAGGCCAACACAAGTATGACACATCCTCAAAAGACAAACTCAGAAAAGGCATGGCTTCCAACCACACAGCGAATCGAAGGCTTGCTTTATTGCAATTTCTATTCGCTAACTGAAAAAGCTTGAAAAGCTAAAAATATATTTGTACTTTAATTCTCCGGTTCTGCATACAGTGCAAGGTCTGGTTTCCATAATAAAAGACTACCGATTAATGAATTCCACTAAATGCACAAACTCACGATTTCTTTTAAACAGCTCATATAGAACACTTTCTTTCCTGTTATGCTTCATATTACTTCCTTATTATTTCTTATTATTTCCTGTTATGTGATTTCATAACTAAACCATCAGCTTAATCCCAAGTACTTATGAACAGAAAGGAAAACCGGGACAAAACAAGCGGAAATGCCTTATGCCACAAACAAGTCCCTGAAGGAGTACAAGCTTCTAGGTGATTTTCCACAGGATTCTCTGGAAATTGAAACGTATGCAAGTAAGCTGCTGCTGGATAGTGGATTCCAAGCTTTCAATGAGCAGTATTTTGTGTTCGCCCTGCACAATTTATAAGGTCTAAAGGCTAGATGTAAAGCCTAGCTCTTGCTAAAGGGCAAAGGCCTGTCAATGCAATCTCTACCCCTGGCCACACTCTGCTGTCACTTCCCTTGTATAAGCACAAGTGAGCTGGCTAACACTGAGTTAAAACAGAGGAATTGCTCCCAATCTGTTCCCTTTTCTGAAAAAAAACATTCATTTTCTGTTTGATCAGTTTCCTGAACAACTTCACTCACTGTATGATGTAATGAGTGCCAGTGAACAGGTAGGAACACACAGAGGGCAGGATGAAGTTGAACTGTCATTTCCAGAGGCATTCAACTGCTGTGTGGACTTAGCCATAAAATGAAATCCCACCCACAGTCATAAGAGCTTAGGAATAGTAGATTCAGTGTCTTATATGGTTTGGTTTTTTGTTTTTTGGTTGTTTTTTTTTTTTTTTTACTGTGTCTTTTTCCCTCCACAATTCTTCATATTGCAAGTCTTTTGCATAAAACACACAATGAACTTTAATCTAAAATACAGGGGAAAAATATTAAAACCTTAACTTCTCAGTGGAACCCACTACAATACAAGCCTTTGCTCTTTCATTGAAAAACAGAGCTAAGCTTCACAGATACAGCACTTCCTGGGGCTCCTTTACTTATAAAAAAAAGTGGAGAACTGATGCTCCTGTCCACACTACATATCAGAAGTGTACATCACATTGTTATAAATAAAGCAACTGGGAACATAAAAGCAAGGAGGAGCATAAAACCAGGAGAGTTTAACCTCCTCTTCCCCAAAAGAAGCAGAGCTGAGCAGTAGCAATTCAGCGACTTGATCATCCTTCTTAAAGACTTGAGAGGCCTGTTTGTAGTAACTTCACAGGCGTGGGTCTCCACAAGCGTTGGGAGAGTTCTACCCGAAATGGCATCCTTTGTTTTTTCTTACTGCCTCCTCACGGTATCACGGGAATTCTCTTATCCCAGACTAAGCATTCATTGGACAGACTGGCATACTGCAGGCTACTTCAGATTAAAAAAACCCCAAAACTAGTTGGCACACATCATGCCAAAGCAGTGCCAGCTCTCCAAATGTAAAAATGAGTCAATTTAAATATAAACAAATTGCAAGACCAGCTTGAGGCAAATCTTTTATTTCATGGAAAAAAATAAAGCGCACAGTGCTTCATCTACACAGAAAGCATTACCACTACAAATATTTTGGTTAGCAATGTAATTTAAACAACTAGGAATAGCCTTTTACTGTTTTGCGTTAGAACTGAGATTTGGGTGCAAGTCATGCAAGTCAGGCATTAAAAGTTTAAGAAATACTCTACATTGAGAGATTGCTTCTGAATCACCAGAGTCAGCAATGTCATAGCATTTAATTATCTTCAGGGATGTGTGCAGAAAAGATTGCACTGTTTGAATATCGAAATACTTTTGTCTGAATTTTTCCCCCCCTTTTTTTTTGGAAGACATCTAAAATGCTCTGTATGCACTTTTATGTTAAATACCTATCAAACCTGGATAAGCACGTTCAAATTGAAAAGCAGTGGCTTTATCGTATCATGCTTTTCTCTGTAGTTCCACAAATATATCACGCACAGGCACTTTCCTCTCGAGAAAGGCCACTGACTGAAATTATTAATTCCATATTCCCTCCCTGAACACTTGTATAATTCACCAAAAGTTAATTCTACTGTACATCAATTCTATGATTTAAATCACCTGTTTAAATAAGGGAAACATATTCTAGCATATTTTCTCTTAAGCCAACTACATCAAGAAATATGTATTACAGAAAAATAAAATTAAAGGAAGTTATTACAGAAATGTTATTTTGAAAATTGAAAAACTAAGGATGAAAATCATCCATATTAATGGTTAAAACTTAAGAGTATCACAGAAGGCTCTGTAGCAAGCTCAACAGCAAAAAAATTTCCACATTTAACAGAACGATGTTCTTCACACAAATGTCAGTCACTTAAGAATCAGTTACTTTACAGTTAGCTGCTGGTATAGTAATTAAATATTTTGACTGCTAATGCATAAACAAGACCTGAATGGAAGATGAACAAAGAAGAAATGCCCAGCTTTTGCACTGTTTCTTAAAAATATTTTATTTAAAATTCCCTCTCAGTTTTAAATTTTTTTCATACGCAAATTTTGCTTTTTACTATTTCATTAAAATTTTCAAGCCGTTTTCCAATTGAGTTGTTACTGCAATTTTGTTCAGCAATTACCACAAACCCCAAATTTTAATGTAAATTGAACCAGGATTTCAGGTAGGGGAGAATAACAAACACAGGGTATTACTGCTACCCTTCTTTGAAAGTATCATTTACTTCTTCAATTTAACATCTGTCTATTTTTGTCAGACTGCCAAAACTTTTTAAAAAAGTGTCACAAGAAGGTGAAGCAAAGCAAAGAAGGTCTTTACTACGTACATTGCAACTGTAAATTCCTAACTTTTTTCTTCTAACATTTTAATTATGCAACCTGTTATCGTCTATATGAAATGATCCCAAGCTCCACTGAAAGAGCATTTCTTTTGCCACTATTTTTACAGGCATCTAGTAGATGATTTTGCAAGTGGAATAACATGATCTCTCTCCCTAAGGCAAGCCAGCCGTGAAAATCAGAGCAAAGCTCAGTTACTTCATTGTTCCCAGAATATACTCTAAGGAATTGCAACACAAGATTTGTTCTCCATCTTTCCATTGTCAAACATGTTCTGCTGTCCTCCTCCCAGTTTCAGATGCTGACATGTAAACAGTTCTCCCAGACACACTCAACCATGCAAATACTGCTCCAACTGTTGGTCTGCACCTTGGCACTTTTGCCCAAACAGGAAACTAGCAGGGCATGAAGTTAAATAGAAATGGAAATCTTTTGAATACATAAAACAATTGCACAGAAGCTAAAATAAAACCAGGATTGCAGCAACAAACGCAACACCACTATAGGACCACTATCCTACAAAAAAGCACAACTGGCTGTATAAAATGGCATAACATGCTACATCCTATATCTCCATAATGCACTATCTCTAAATGTAAATTGGTGATGTGTAACCTATTTTGCCAAGCCCTTCAAGCACTGATATCACGAGCCCCACCTTTTGCCCTGGTGTTTTGTCTTTAACCAGGCTTGCTGCTGCCTTTGGCCAGTCCCTCCCAAGTTCCTCAGGCTTTCTCTTTCTCTTGGCTGGACTCTGATCACCAGGGAACAGAGGCTGCCTGGGCCCTTCTGCCAGCTCCAAATGCACATGCTCCTTATGCTACAGTACCAGAGGGGAGCTGCAGCCTTTACAACACCCCACCAGTGTCCTGATTTATCTGAGGATATCAGCAACTGAACTTGAAGAGAAGCTGCTACCCTGGATTAATCAGCGGCTTTGCACATGGCAACAGGAACAGACCCTAACCAGGAGGAAGATCCAGAGTTCGGTAATGTTCTGCAGCCTTTACTCTTTTCTTCTAGCCTGTCCTCTGATTAAGGCCATTCTCCATGGAAAAGCTTGCCTTTCAGGTTTGCAGAACATACTACATTCAAAGAGATGAGCTATAAGAAGAGATGTGACTATAAGAAGTGTGCTGGTTATGTTACTTCAAATAGTTGCAGTAAATGAAAGGATAAATGCCCAACATGTTTGTAAGGGCACAGAAAGGAAGGAGGAGGAACATGACAACAAAGTTCAGGAGATGTCAGGCATGTGCTTCATTTTGCAATAGCTTTCCTATGTAAAGGTGCAATGTAATGGGGATTTATAGCATTTTCTGTCTACGCATGTTCAGAAAGGAGAGACCTTGGTGCATCTTGCTCCTAGTTATAAACATTAAGCTAATGCTCACAAAGAATAAGTGAAAAAGCAAAGTCTGTGAAAGACACATGCAACATTGCAGCAGCGTAAGTAATTTCTATTTACAAATAAAAGACAGACCAGGACCACAAGATTCTGTTTCTTCACAGGTATAGAAAAATCCCTTTCCTCTCAAAGCACAGGAAACTACTCTGCTTTACAATTGAAGTATAGAATTCTTTATTCCAATACTCTGCTTTGTCTGAAGGAAAAAAAAAAAAGCAAAGAAGAATGGACAGTCATGCAAGCAATCTTAAATCAAAATACAGCTGTAAATCTAATTTCAGGTCCATTGAACTTTACATTACAAGCTTAAATAACATTATGTGCCCTTATTCCTCCAAGAGAATTCTTTTGCCCTGTTACACTCCAAAACAAAACTTCATTTTTCACATCCATTAAACAATAACATATTACCTAGTGTTTCATTAGCCTGAAGAAGATCAAACCCTCAAGGGTTCACTGTGAATAAGTTCACAAATTGAAGTCCAGAAGCACTGCCAGGCAACTGAACTTCTTGATGAACTGAGTACTCAACTCATGCTTGTTTATTTTTTAAAGCCCTTCTTAAAGAAATAAACCAAATTATTCTCACTACTGGACCACTTCCATTCTTTTCTCATATTTGACACTTTGTCAGATACATTTCCATTCTGTCCATAAAGTCAAAGCTTCTTACTAGCAGAGAGAAGATTCTAATAAGATTTTGCTGAAAGGATGAAAAAAGGACTGAAGACTACACAGCTTATAAATAACAGACATGATCCTAACCCACACTCTGTAATCTAGAGAGAAATTCACATTTCAAATGCATGTTAATTAAAATTCTAAACATTGCATTTTGTCCTGGATTGCAAAAAAACCATTAATATCCTCTCTGTCCCAAATACATACTAACCACCTACTAATTTGTCTAAAACATGCAGAAAATACTGGGGCTGGAGGGGAATAGAGTAAATATGCAAGAGTAGAGAGTGCAGTTTTTCTATTCAGAAAAGCTACAAACCTCAAAATAGCAAGCAGCATGGGACATGCCAAGTTGTTAGTATAACTGCATCCATTCCCCAAAAAAGATTTTTAATGCAACTATCTTTGAATTAAAATTCATAGCCATGAATGCATGAGCCCTGTTATTGGTGTCCAGCTCCTCACAGACACTGAGAAATACTAAAATATGAGCTCTCTGCAATTCTTCAGTCTGTTAGAACAGTGAACAGCCATTAAAATCTAATAGTCCACATCTGCCAACCACAAGTTCCAGGCTTGTGTTCTGGGCTCATGCACTGTGCAGAGGGTATGATCAACTCACTGTGAACATCCTCAGGACAGCACAAACCTGCTTCTTTGAAAGTGAACACACTCTGCTGTTTCTCAACAGCAGTGATAATTATTCATAGCATCCTAAGCTGCATTTTGATCTGTAACCTAAAAAAATGTAAACACTTGTTCTGCAAGCCTGTCCTACAGTAGGATAAGGTCCCAGAAAAAACCAAGCATTTAGGAACATGATTAGTACCGATTGTAATGCGACCTAGGTGTCAATACAAATCTAATCTTTGAGAGAGTTTTATTAATTTATCCTCTATTAACCCCTCCTCTCCCTTTTCTGGAAACATACATACATACACATGACAAAAATAATTAAAACATCCATAGGAATGAGTCCACAATTTGGTGTTCCAAAACTTGTAATATCTAGCTAGATATTAAGATAAACAAAAGGGAACGCCTTATACAATGGAGGTCTATAAACAGAATGATCTGTGTTCTTACTGTCAGCTTTTAAGCAGGAGTTTCCTTGAAGCCCAGTCCCCATCGTCACAGTCAAGAGCATCAGTGCATAAAGAATAATATTCACAGAAAAGCACGTTAATGACAGCTGTATTAAAAACTACAATAGAGGAATAAATGAAACAATTTTAAAATAGAAGAATCAAAAGTGACAAAAAAATTGTTGAGGTTTTTAAGAAGGAAAGTTGAACAGCAGCAAGTACTTTATTATTTTATTTTTACTATTTCTTCACTGACTACTTGATGTTCAAAGCAAAGGACTTAAGTTCTTTCCTTTGTCTTTCGTTACTGTTCTTGAAAAGCTGGCACACTGCTCTTGTCAAAAACCTCTCAAGGTGCTTCTCATACGGTACTGAAGAGCTAAATTAAACCTTAAATCTATAAAGGCAATTTAAAGATTCATAATTTGAAGGAGTATTTCTACTTTACTAAAGACTAAAGTAAAAAAAAGAAATCTCCACGCTAAGGAAGTCCACAAGTGTAAGTGAAGTGTAAAGAAAGGCCCTGGCAGCATTACTGGCCAGAGGTGGCCCATTACAGTCAAACTGGTACAACAAAGTGTCTAGATTACAAAAAAAATTACGGAAAATATTTTGAAAATACATGGCTTAAAACCCACAGTTGTTAATGTGCTACATTGCAATCATCTCTATTTTGTATTATACTACTCATGCTAAAATTAGCTAAAACTATATATTCTTTCAAAACAACAAAGCAACATTCCTTATTTTTTGACCTACTCTGCACTCAGATGCTTGTAGCTTAGCCAACCCTCTGCAGCTGCTTCGACACTATGCCAATGCCTCCACTTCCTCAGTCTTCCTCTGCTTAGGAAAGAATCTCTGGAGACCTAAAGAGTATTGCACAAACAATACTGTGTCCTCCAACTGTTGCTAAATACAATATCCATCTTTGCTTCTTTTGTCTCTCTTGAAGGACAGTGAACGTGTGCTTTGGACTTCATTTTTGGTTGATGAAACAATATTTTATTTTCTCTCAAAAAGGGGATGAATTAACCTAAGAGAAGCCCGTTAGAACAGAGGTCAGAAACAGTTCAGTGGATAGGACAGACCAGGAATTGGTAAAGTTGTCTTCCTGGATCAGCCAGGAATCTGTTATGTGACCTTGAGCAAAGGCAATTCACCTCTCTATTATCCCCGTCCTTTTTTGGAGCATACACCTATCCAGTACACAAGCAAGACAGAACAATTATGTGCCAAAGTCTGTATGATTATTAAAATCCTCCCCGGTTATTTATTTTTATTGGGGTTTTTTTCTGCCAATGAACACTGATGATGGTCTTGGACTGTACTGTACAAAAACACTGTCTAAGCAGCAAGCAAGTCAGCTGGAATCTCTAGGCAATACTGAAATACAAATAATTACTAACAGGATACACAGCTTGGCTCACACAACACAATAGGAAAAAAAAAGGAGGAGGACTTAAAATAGTAACTCCATATGTTACTATGCTGATTATTAGTTGTCTCATTAAAAAAATCCTGCAGTTACAAAAAATTAAGAAAATATATGGAACCAGAAGTGTTTCAGCCTCTCCTAAAGAGACAAGGTGTTTGTCCTTTATAAATTTAAATCTTGTTTTATAAAATACCATTCAGGTTTAGACAAGAACTTAACTGGTTTTCAAAAACATTTAATAGGAACCTGATGTTGACAGATATGTTAGCAATAGTTTCTTTCCAAATATAGTCAGCGCATGTCTGTCCAACTTTTTAGACAATAACTCTGAGGAAATTACTTCGAAGTTCTGGGGGGAAAAAAAAAAAGTTTCTTGAGATTACAGAAAAAAGGAGAATTCAGGTAAGTGAATGATATTGAGAAACGTGCATGTTCCAAGAAAGTATCTTTATTTTAAAAAAGCCCTAGACTTTCTGAATTACAGTATCTGAGCCTTGAAGCAATCTGTTTGCTTCTGTTACCAAAATCTGAAGTTTTGGTAACAGACCAAAGTAATTTCCTCCACCAACATGCTGAGAGCGAGTAACTTTTTGTTGACGGTGCCAACTAAAGGTCCTCTTCCTCTCAGCCAGTCCAGTCATTTCCACCCCTGCCTTGTGCTGACACAAATGTTCCAGGGAATGAGGAAACAGACCAGACTGACGCCCTCCCCAGGAAAAAATGAAGAGCAGAAAATGTGCTAGCGTAAGAATGATGTTTGTAAAGATGATTGTTTGGTTGTTTTTAAAATTGTTGGTGTTCATGGTTTAATTTGTCTGTCTCTTATTTTAGATTGTTAATAAATAGTCAATCACCAGCCTTCAAATATCTGAAATAATCTTCAGTTAAACTGTAAACACAGCTACCACAAAGAAAAACACTGAAATATTTTTAGGGAAAATCAGACACCTCCATTTAATTTGAGTCACGCCACAGGACTGACTCCAGCCTGACAATATAATACGTAAATTACATTGTAAGTTACATCTATAATCCATGGAGTATTCTAGATAAACACTGAACCTGCAAAAAAATCAAATAATCTAATGATAAACTTTAAAGGAAAGCAACAGACATTTCTAGATAATATGAATAGGCATTATTAAGCAATACTTGCTGCACATTATAATCAAGATGACTGATTAAGGCAACAATCCAGAGCACCTAAAAATACCTAGCCCTTTGAACATTTTACTCTTGAACTCTGCAGAATTTTACAGACAAAACTTTTTCAAATAGAAACCCCAATTCCACTCAGTCTCTTCAAAACATAATTATTTAAGTTAAAGTAGGTCGGGTCATCTGCAGAGATGTGAACTACATTTACAAAGCAAATTTTACCATTACCATCATAACAACTGATTCCTAGACAATGAAAAAAATGTTGGTGTTACATGGAAGTTGTTGCTACTTAATATAAAATATTTACTCTGCAATTTTTTCCTATCAAACAAAAATATTTGCTGCAAGATGAGTTTACTTAGTAGAACTGAAATCTTCTTGGGACAGAATGACAGTTAAATTGTTGGAATTAATACATATTCTCCATATTACAGTATATTATTATCACTAATACTTCAATAACTAGACGATTTCTAGGCATAAGTAAATTATAAAATAATCCTATGATTCCATGGGTAAAAAAATGCCCTACATTGGTCAAACTTCCTTTATTTTTTCCTTGCTTTCTTTAAATCTTGAATACAGACATCAGGCATCTTGCACCTTCTATTTGCAAGAAAAGCACATTTCCAAGTTAGTCTCTCTGGCATTTACTATTAGAAATCTTTACTTAAGAAACTGGACAAATCTGTATTTGTTCCCAATGCCTGTATCAGTTGATTAAATCAACTCCAGCAAACACAGAATGAATCACATGATCCTAATCCAAAAGCCAAATGCTCAGTGTCATCTTTAAGATGACACAAACACCTCTGAATTGGAAAAGGATTAACACTGCAGCACTGGAGGGGGACTACAAATGGAGTGAGTAGTGAAGCTTACAGACCATCTGAGCTGGGAAGCACCACAATGCCTTCCCCCAAAACTAACTGTTGGATAACAGCTTTCCTTAGTTCACAGCCCTTTCCTGTGAACAGATCAATCCCCATGACCAGTGTTCCAGAGTCCTGAGTGTTGCCCTTCTACCTCTTGTGCACATCAGCCATGAGACGTGGATAGCAGCCATAACAACAGTGCCTTGTGTTCATGGTGAAATGAATTTTTTAGAAGACAGCAACAATACGGCTGTCCCGGGAAGCATCCTGATAATCAATTCTTACAAATACAAATGTAAACAACCTTTTTTCTTCCCAGTTAGGCAAGAAGCCTACCTCAGCACTTGACAAATACTTCAGTGCTCCAACACTGCAGACTCCAGCCAGGAGACCATTCCCTCTGCTCAACAGAGAAACAACTACAGAGACTACTACACCTGAAAGGCCCTTTATACAGGAGGATGTCGTAACTCAGCAGTTTTAATGATCTCAATCTGGCAGGAAAGAACTATATCCCACAGTGTTATAAACCTATAATGAAGAGAGAAAAATCATTTTTGGGGGGAAGGCATTTTCAATGTAGCACTGAATGCTTCATTTTTGTTCCTTTCAGCACTGCTTCTTTCTCCAACAAAAGCAAATTCTGAGCGACAGAAAAGTACATTTCCCTCTCTGCCCTGCAGCTTACTCTGTGACTGTGCAATCAATGGCAAAGTCTGAAATGGGAAGAGAGGGGAAAAAAAAAAAAAAGACAGTGCAGTGAATGATGAATGCCATACAAAAATATATGTCCTTTTATGGCCTTGAGCTTCAAAACAAGGAAAGTAAGATCCCTGAAGAAACACAAACATTCCAGACAGACAATCCTTTGTTACCAAGATTCTTTTTTTAAGTATCCCTGGCAACTATCTGCACACCACCACTACCGTTTCATTAAGTGACATGATATTGAGTAAATTGGGTCAACACAATGAAAATGCCCAGCAAATGCCATCTTCTTGATAAAGTGTACAAAAATATGCTTCATAAAAAAGTATATTCAGATTATGAATTTTGTATGTTATACAGGTGACACTCAGACTAGCTTTGTAAATTATTTCAACTTTAGTAACAATTTTTCTGGCACTCATTTTTTGCTTGGTCTAACAACACAGAATGGAAAGACACTGTCAACTGCACTTTGGATTTTAATCAGGTCTCATCCGCACTCAGGAGTTGCATCATCTTAAAGGCAGGATTTTAAGCAAGTTGAAGCGACTTTATACTCTATAGGTAAATCACCCAATCCACTTCAGGCTAATTTATGTGTAATTCTGCAGACCAAAGCAAAAATGTCTGAGCGCGCCATTAGGTAGAAAATATGGAAACTCCCTGTGTATACAAGCTTAAACTTAAACCTGTTTTTGCAGGAAGTCAGTACCCTAGAAGATTTTGGATCCTTCGACTCCAAGAGAGTCATAGTGGAGTTTTGGTTTCTGCACCCAAGCGAAGTTGGGGATACACAGACGCAGCAGAGGATTAAAGAATTCTCCAGCTACAAGGACAGCAGAGAAGAGGGTCCGATATGGATGGGAGCTGTAGTCACTGCAGTAGTTCATGAAAGAACTGAACCTGAACTGGCTCTTTCAGGAGAAGTTAGAGAGCAACAACAGACATTTGCACTTGAATATACGAAGCCTGGAAGACACAACATGAAAAATCAGAAATACTGGTTCAGGACATTAAATTCAGCATGTTAAAGAGACTACAGAAAAAGACAGTGGAATATTCACGTCAAAGCTGAAGGGTAGATGGTATTCAGGAAAGTAAAACAAAAGTATAGCCAGTCAGATACTGGAGTGCATTAGTAACGTCTTGCCAATTAGAAATACAGATGCCCTGGATAAAGGAGAATTAGCTTTGGTCAGAGTCATTTAGGGAAACGATAGTTTTAAAAGGTTGTATTTACAGTACTACTAAGGGTTTGCAATAATTGGGCTGGGAGATGAATAGAGGTTAACAGAACAAAAATTTCACCATCTTGGAAAGACTGTCTTCACAAATAGACCAAAAAACTCCAACAGTAGCATTCCTGATAGACAAAGACTTCTTCAATCAAAAAGCACCACTCTAAGAAGGAAGCAATGCTAATTAAAATCTGGTTTTGGATAGTAGGAAGGACTTTACAGAGGAACAGGTCATAGAAAATAAACTGGTATTAAAGTGAATCAGCTTTTTAAATACTGAGGTTAGATGAAAGGATAAAACAGTCAGTAAATAGGTATTTCCCCGCCCCTTCCTCCCCACAACTCAGAAGGACAAAGACAGTAGAACTGGGGAACACAAGAACCTCCTGAAGGAGGTTTTGTCATTTCTTAAGTCAAAAAGCACAAAAATTATCCAGCTGGGGGTGGATAATTTCTGGGGGGCACAGAGAGAAGGAGGTGCCCAAAATTAACTGTACAAATAAACATCTCAAGAAAGTTACCAGGACTGAACAGAAAGTCAACAGAAATGCTGAGGGAAGACATACTGATATAAGACATTTACATCCTGGAAGTCAAGAATTGTTTGCTTAAAAAGAGAACTGCTCAAATAAACATCTGAATCAGGAAATTGGAACAATAAGTACAATTTTGTCACTCTTTTTTAATTGGGGGGGGGGGGAAGACTAAACCCAAACAGGAAAAGAAGTGTGCATGCATAGAGATCAAAGATAACGTAAGGTGATCATCCAAACAGACGTTTTGCCTCTGTTTCCAAGAAACAACAGATCAGCAAAAATAGAGGCATGGAAAGAAGGCTAACAAGACTGAGTGAAGAGAAATGCAAATGCCCACATCTTATGTGAGAGAAACCCAGAGAGCATGCCATGCTCCACTGTGTGGATGATAATCCAGAAAACTGAAACAAGCAGCATATTAAAGTGGAAATTAAGTAGGAAGATTTTTTTTATAAGACTATGAAATTAGCTATATGTTACCATATGACCATATGACTGCCATGCATAAGTGAAGAAGCCAATGTAAAGTGCTGACCCTCTATTTGACAGTCTGCTTCAATGATTTTTGTCTCAAATTAGTACACTTTTAAAAAGCAGATTACTGATCCTAGATTACTGCTACACTAAAGAACCCTAATTTATTAAAAGGACTGTTGTGAAGCAAAGTTGATTTAAACAGACATATACATTAGCATTACTGGAAACAGCTGTTTAAATCCAATTTTATGCAGAAGAAAAAATAGACAGAAAGATAAAAATATTTTCTCAGATTACTAAGTGATTCATAATACATATGCACAATATAAACCAAGTCACACACAATAATAATTCAATCTATAGACTACAGAAAGTGATGGATCCTGTAAATTACCCCAAAACCAACAATTATAAAAGTCAGTATCTCTGACATAGTAAATAAAGTGACATAGGGAAGTCTAGACTTGACTACAGTTATTTAGATTTATACTTTTTTGCTAAGAGGTAAAAATATATTTTTGATGAACTCCTGAAAACCTGGGAAAAACACACTTATATTAAATAGTAATCTTAATAATGATTAACTTGTATAAAAATAGTAAAATTTTGTAAGAAACATTCAATAATAATGTTAAAGCTTCACATTTACATACTTTTAACCAAAAGAACTATCCTCATCTAAATTGTTTCATTTATAGGAAACAAATACTAATCCCTAGATTAACAGAGGCACATGATTAAAAAAAAAAAAAAAAAAAATCAACCAGGAGCTGAGGCAGAAAATTATGTTAACATTTTGTACTGAAAACTTTACAAGAAAGGATTTCTGCAGCTTGTTAGAAACTCATTCAGAGGATTTAGAAGTTACAATAAGCATATTGATAAGGTATTATGCAAAATATGAAGGCTAAGAAGTCCAAATCCAGTAAAAAGAATTTTAAGTCACTGAAATGTGCAGGTGGGAAGATATATGTTTAAAAGGTGAGGTCTAAAATCTGCAAGTCCTAAAAAAAAAAAAACCAAAACAAAACAACAAAGGCCCATGGGGCCAGAGGTCAAGGAGAGATGCATCTGATCTCTTGCAAAGCAGCTTTGGAAGGAGAGACTAGCAATGTGGTTTTGAAATGGGCAAAATTAGAACTTGAATGTAGGGTGTATTTGGAAAATGACTGCTCTGTAGTATGAAAAAGCACAGAGATGTACCCAAGTCTGTTAAGAGACAAAGGTAGGACTCCATGTGATGGAAGGAGTCAATCGGTCCTGCTCTGCCCACATACCCTGCAGCTGTACAGTCCCACTGCTCACCCTGCGCCAGCACTCCCTAAGAGCCCACGCAGCTCCCTCACCCAGCAAAGGGTTGGGGAAGGGCACTTTCTGCTGCATTAGCAAACTGGAGCAATCAGAGACTAGTCCATGAAGCATCAGAACTGGAGCATGGGAGAGAAAAGTACCATACCCACAGCTGTGGGAGTGGACTAGACAGATCTCTCTCTTCTGGTAACAGTAAACTAATATCAGACTGTCTCAGCTACTGAAGAAACTGCTGCCTTACTCTTTCAAACCAAGATCTTGTATTTCCCCTAAACCTAGTTGGTTTACTATTCTTTTGATACCTGTTTTCATATTCAGTCTTTGCGAAGGCTTTGCAAGGGGTTTTACAGCCACTCATTTTGATATTCTCTCACTGAGCATGAAATTCATCCCCAGTAGACAGCCAATAAAAACCACAAACAGCATTTAAGGTTTTTTTCTAGTACTGCATTTGCTTGATGCTGTCTCACTCCTATTTGAAGAAATGCGGCTATAATAGTAGCCACTATTTTAAAGCAGTAAGCCATTAAGTAATAATTTCTCCTCAATATTTCATTTTGCTTCCTCAAAACCACTTCAAAATGTTATTTTTACTCATGGTATTGCTAGATACAACTACTAAGAGCTTACAAAAAATGTTAATTATAAATAACACTAATTTCACTCTCAACACTACAGTACATCATGCTACAACCAAAACAATCAGAAAAGCTGGCAATCACATACCAGATACAGTAACAGTGTACACCAAATACAGCACAACACAGTATGTTAACCTAAATATCATCCAATCTTGAAGAACTTCTTAGCCACCGAAGCATTAAGACTGGTCTTCTATTAAAGCTTCCAAAGGTGATGGCCAAGATTACAGGACTTCCAACTGTGATTAGATACCTGAATTGTGTAAAAGAAATAAGCATCTTGATGGCTCTCCATAGTGTTTTGCACTAAAACCCATCCCCTCACGCAAAGCATGAATTAGAACTGTCTCTAAACTCTTCTAAAATAGTTGCATGTGTAAATCTCACAAGCTCCAAGGAGCTTGCTAGACTTCTTTATGCCTTCCATGTCTTGTACAAAATTCATATTTTACAGAATCAAACATCATACACACGTATGTATAGACGTACATGTATACAGGCACAATTATTCATATGCTACATGTTTATATACAAGTGTACACACACATACACACACATGTATTCTGACCCTCATGGTCCCAAGAAACTTTAAAGTGTTTCCAAAGTAACTATATCTGTGGTGGGTTGACCCTGGCTGGATGCCAGGTGCCCCCAAAGCCATTCTATCACTCCCCCTCCTCAACTGGACAGGGGAGAGCAAATATAACGGAAGGCTCATGGGTCGAGATAAGGACAGAGAGATCACTCAGCAATTACCATCACGGGCAAAACAGACTCAACTTGGGGAAATTAGTTTAATTTATTACCAGTCAAATCAGAGTAGGATAATGAGAAATAAAACCAAATTTTAAAAACACCTTCCCCCCACCTTTCCCTTCTTCCCGGGCTTAACTTTACTCCTGATTTTCTCTACCTCCCCTCCCTGAGCAGCACAGGGGGATGGGGAATGGGCGTTGCGATCAGTTCATCACACACTGTTTCTGCCGCTCCTTCCTCCTCAGGGGGAGGACTTCTCACACTCTTCCCCTGCTCCAGCATGGGGGAGAGAGTTCTCCATGAACTTCTCCAGCGTGAGACCTTCCCACAGGCTGCAGTTCTTCATGAACTGCTCCAGTGTGGGTCTCTTCCACGGGGTGCAGTCCTTCAGGAACAGACTGCTCCAGCATGGGTCCCCTGCAGGGTCACAAGTCCTGCCAGCAAACCTGCTCCAGCGTGGGCTCCTCTCTCCACAGGGCCATGGGTCCACAGGTCCTGCCAGGAGCCTGCTCCAGCATGGGCTTCCCACGGGGTCACAGCATCCTTTGGGCATCCACCTGCTCCGGTGTGGGGTCCTCCACAGGCTGCAGGTGGATATCTGCTCCACCATGGACCTCCATGGGATGCAGGGGGACAGCCTGCCTCACCATGGTCTTCACCACAGGCTGCAGGGGAATCTCTGCTCTGGCACCTGGAGCACCTCCTCCCCCTCCTTCTTCACTGACCTTGGTGTCTGCAGAGCTGTTCCTCTCACATATTCTCCTCTCTTCTTCGGCTGCAGTTGCGCACGTTTTTTTCCCCACTTCTTAAATATGTTATCACAGAGGCACTACCACTGTCACTGATGGTCTCAGCCTTGGCCAGTGGCGGGTCCATCTTGGAGCCGGCTGGCATTGGCTTTATTGGATATAGGTGAAGCTTCTAGCAGCTTCTCACAGAAGCCACCTCTGTAGCTCCCCCCCACCCCCAAAACCTTGCCATGCAAACCCAATACAATATCTAACTATGGAGCAATTCAAAAGCTAATTCAAAGTTTTATCTCTGTGGAAGGAATAAAGACAGATGACACAGGCATTAGCTATTCCAGGAGAATTTGAGAAATCTGAGGAAGAAAAAAAAAGGATCAAAGCAAAGATCTGGTGCTAGCAGTGCCACAGTCAAGCATTTTTTTTTTTAAACCAACTATATAAAGCCGACCTAACCCTCTACAATAGGGAATCTGACAAAAATGCACTAAACAAAATAACATACAAATAGTCAATATAAAAAAAACTTGCAGCTTCTGACATTTGTTAGCTGTAAGTCTGACCAGTGGGAGTCCTTTCTGACAGAGGGTTGTACAGTCCTAACTTCATACTATGGTCCTACTAATCATAATCCAAATGGACATTCTGAGGAATAAAAAATATATTTGGCCTGAACATAGCAAAGCTGGAATTCTCTTCTCTCCCAGGACATCTGATAAAGAAAGCTCATTATAAACATTTCTGAAATTGTTTTCTCTCACCAGAACTAACTATTCCAAATCTGCAGTAGGCTTAAAACCAGCAAGTTTGTTGCATAGTGGCATTGATACAAGCTAGAGGAAGTAAAACTGACAGTGCAACTCCATAAGTCATAGAAGTCATATTATTCTTTGGCCTGAAAGAATCCATTAAAAATAAAATGTTCTACCATAACATAAAGTAAGTCCATCTTCAAAAAAAAGTAAAGTTAAATTTAGAATTAAATTATTAAAAAGACCAAATGTATAAAAATAAATTCTGATTAGTGAATTTAAAAGTATTTTTACTTCGGAATAGGAGTTATGCATTCCAGAACAAACCTTTTGATTTCTTTTGATTTTCAAAACACCACCAGGTTGTGAAGTAGGTTGTGAAGTAATTTTTTTTTTTTTTCTTAGCTAAAAATAAATGTGCTGTGAATCATGAAGAAAACGATTACACAGCGCTTCCTGGGCTCTGCTAATTCCTTTCAGCCAGAGAACTGCAGTTTTCATCCTTTCTGGAACCACTTTCAGTAGAGTCAAGGCACTTCAAAACATCATTACAATTAAAGCTGCCCTCTATGTATACTTACACAGTATTAACATATGACTGTAAATTCACAACTCCTCTATAAAGCAATTCTCCAGATAAGCCTTTGCTAAATTTGTGCCAATCTTTTACTACAAAGTATCAGATATCAGAAACAAAGCACTACATAGGAAGAACAAAATTGCCAGGCTGCACTCTAGATTATGAAAACAGAAAGGGAAAAATGGCACAGAGTATCACATAGAAGATGAAACTGGATGTAGACAGATGAAATGGTTGCCAAAACAGGTGTAATTTAAAACATTAATGCAACACTAGGTATTATCAAAAAAACCCAAATAAACCCCACACTTTAACCCATATAGAAAAATGAAATTTTTCTTCATTGTGATCATTATTCTCAAAATGCCCGAGACTAAAATTTTAACTCTTAAAACCATTGTCTTTTCTGAAAGCTTCACACTTTTGCATGAGCTATATTAACAGCCTCCAATCATGGATGAGAGCATATTTTAAAAACCTTGTTACATGCTGCTTCTTTTCCAACAGTGAAAACAGTAAGGAAAGACCTTAAGATGTCCCTGAATTGCCTTCACTCTCTGCCTACCTTGTCACATCAGCCATCAACAAGGTCTTATCCAAAAAGCTAATTAAAAAAACTGGCAGGAAGAGACCTACACAGTGCTGATCTGGAATTTGTTAAGAGGATTTATTTATGGCAGTGTTGCCTACTGCAATCAAATAGTTCCCTAAAAGATTTATATTAGTCTACCAATTATGTAGCAAGTGTTCCTTTATCTGACACTGCACACATATTACTCTATGGACCTGTATACAATGCAGACAAACACACAGGGAATTTTTGCAAGCAGCTTTTTTCTGTAAAGTGAATCTTGTCCAGAAACACTCTAACTTGCTCCAATTATGCCATATCTTTTTCTATATTGAAATGTCACATACTTTGCTTTTAAAGGAAAGAAACTAAAGTTATTCCTGTTACCATTCTTTTAGAAAGAACATTTATATTCTTTGTTATTACCTGCATTAATACTGATCACAGAGACTAGTTAAACTCTTGGGGAAGTGGAGAAAAGACTGACCAAAAAGGGAATAATATTGATTCTTCATACTAATCTCTTTGAAAGTAGAATTTTCCAAGGGCAGTTCACAGATGTCTACAATGAGCAACTGGATATTTTGCATCTTGAGATACTTAATCCAGGAAAAAAAAAATCTCTGAAATCTACTTCCTTTTCTTACCTGCAATCATAGGATGTCAACAGTTTAAGAGTTAGAACTTGAAAAAAGATACTAGGAAAACCATTTTGACATAGAACATGTGTTTAGAAATAAGGACAATTAGGGGCCATGAGAAACCAGAACAGAGGTAGAAAATATTTGGAGCTACAAAAGGGAATTATTTTATGATGATACATCTGCCCACTGAATGGAAAAAAATTAATGAACAGGCTGATGAATGCCTTGCTATTCTGACATTTTGGATACGTAGAGCCTTCACAGAGAGCACAGCATGTTACAGCAGGAGCCTCTGTATGAGAGCTCCATTTTAAATCTTCCCGACTCAAAAATCTCCTACTGGGGAAAATTTATCTGAAGAACTTAATTAACAGCAAGTTTAATATAGGGTCTCTGAAGTATACTGTTGGTTTTCATACAGAGTAGCAAAATCAGAATAAGACAGACATAAGCAGCAAAGGGAATGAACTCTGCTTGTCACACACAAAATATATGCTTATTACCTCCCCCTTTCTTCCCACAGGGTGGAAGGGAGGGGTATGTGAAAACATACAGCTCCGCTGAACAGAACATCCATCACACAGAGCTGACCCACCCCACCACAGGATGGTATCAGATACACTACGGGTTCTTTCCTAAACGCTCAAGTTCCTTTTTGGATGCCGAAGGGGTTATTTCTGGAATTACGAAAATTTTACAAATCTCTTCCCATGACCTTTCTGACATTCAAACTTTGATGAATAGCTCCCACACTAGATTGCTCATTCTGAGAAGGAAATTTCATGTTCCTTTTCCTTAGTGGCAGATAAATTATGGATTGTCCACAGCAATGTTTAAACACAGTTTACAAATACACTGGCATATCAGCCATTTGTTCTTAATTCAAAAACGCCTGACTTCTTTTCTGGCATGACCCTTTTCTTTTCAACCCAACAATGGACCTTGTAAAAATAAACTTATAAAAGCTGTTCTGTACCATATCTCACTTGTGTCATAGCTTCTGCAGACTATTCCTAGAGTTATACAGTTATGAACAGAAACTAGGCCCAGAGAAAATCAAGTTGCAAAATCAAGCACTCCAAAGTCAGCAAATGTCAAAGACATTGCAAGAAACAATGGGCAAGATGCCTGGGAGCCTTAATTTGCCCTTGCCCTGTGTGTATGCATTATGGTCAAGTTTTTAGTTACAGGATCACATCCTACCTCCCCCCACAAGGCTGCTCCCTGATTCAGTTAAAGAGAAGAATCAACACATATTTATTGAGCAACTACTCAATATTTTGTTTTCTTCTCAGCATTTGAAATATAACCTGAGGCCTTCTATACTGAGCACTACTCAAGTATTTCTACGAAGGCAGACTCCTCAGTTTCCTGGTGTGGTATTCCATAAGGCTCATTATTATATGAGCCGAGTGTCTTACAAAACACTGTCCTCAAAATACGTCCCTAATATCTATAAAGCATTACCCTAAGATTTGAGATGGAACAATTCAGGCACAGAAAGGCAAAAAAATATTCAAGATTTGTAGATGCCAAATTGAAACATATTTTCCAGACTAGGTAATATACTTTCAGCATATTTTCCAGACTAGGTAGCCTTGCACAGTATTTTTATTATATGCAAAAGTTGTATTTTTTATTTACTTAACACAAAATTACCATGAATTCAATTGCACCTGAGAGCTCATAGCACTTTTGCAAGTCAAATTCTAGGTTCTTAAGTTGAACCAACAGAAAAATAGAAGTAGTGATTACCTACAGAAATTCTGATTTTAAGAGAATCACCATAAGCAACCTGGGAAAGGTAGGAACACAGTCCAGCTCTCAACACAACACTGAGCTGTACACTACAATTAAATTCTAAAATAAAGTCAATGATATGGCTGGTAGTCCCAAGCTTCTCAAATACGTACTTGGACGAAAAATGTAGGTCATCACACTAAAAATAAGAGGATTACATGTGAAGGGCTGAAATTTTGTTACGGGGGGAAGAGAGGGCACACGACATGACCAAAACCAAACCACACAACACAGAAAACTAGTCACATATACCAAAACATACATCCTAAAAGCAATTTTGCACCTCAATGCAACAGCATGCCAAACAGCAACCTAATGAAGGAGAATGGAAAATAACACCATATTTGAAGCTCAATTAATACTATGTGGGGCAGATTCCAATAACCCAAAATGTGATGAAGAACACCACTCTCATAGGAAACTGCGAAGCAATTAGGGACTTTGGCCAATGCAATGTTTTTTCAGTACACGTACAGTGTGGGAAATGACAAGTACTATTGACACATACACCTGAGACACAAAAATGTAATAAATATAAAAATACCACTTTTGTAGAATGTTGTGAAAAACTTAAGCTAGAAGAGTTCTAGATGTAACTAGCACAGGCTAAAAGATAAATACCAGTCAAAAGTTATTAAAATCTAATGACAGACGTCTGTGCAATCCAGTCCTGATACTGTTTAAGGGAAGCTCAGTGCTGCAAACTAGTTCAGAGGCAAAGGTAATTAATAAAAAGCTGAAAGAATCATGTTGTTATTTCATTAATTTACAGAATTTTATAAAGTGTTTGTACTAGGTAAAACTACAATAAAATCTTTTATGTTAATTCCAATTAATTTGTGATTTTTGTACTGTATCCACACATCATATGTAAGTGCCAAAGGGCATAGCAGAATTCCCCAAAACAAAAATATATTAAATGGAATTAAGACTGACAGTTTGGACCTATCTATACATCATGTATGTATACAGATTTTTATTATACAGATACAACTGTAAAACATGTTACCAACCCGGGAAGTCCGGATCAATTTTAAATCAATGTCATAATGCAGAAATATTTTTTTTTTCTTCAAACAAGGAAGGGGAGTAATCATCAGAACAAGACTAGCACAAAACGTAGTGTTTTCTCTATCCCTTGATGTCTTTAAATGAAGGATGGATATCCTTCTGGCAAACGCACTTTAGCTAAGCACAAACAGCATTTTGGTCAGATAAGTCAAAAGGTTCATTATCAGGAGAACTGGATGAAATATAAAGCCCTGTAGTATGTAAAGGATGGCAGACTAGATTATTTAATGGTCCGTTCTAGCCACAAACACTATCAAGAACTGTCCCAAAGGAAACCATGCAATAAACACATCATAATAATCAATTAGATCACGCCCACACTCATTAAACTAAAAGTTCCTCACTATCCTCTTTGCGAGAGGTAAAGACCACCTTTGGAGGTGTTATCCACAAGGTAGAATAGCAAAATGAATCCCCTACACATCTTCCTTCCTTCCTTATATTCAAATACAATTTGCTATGTACTTGAACATATTTACCCCTTCATCTTAGTCTCCCTCGCACACATTGCTCTTCAAAAAAAAAGTTAAATAAATTAAGGATGAGCAGGTTTGGGTTTTTTTAAATTACTTTCTCAATCAGAATACTTTCTGTCAGCAGGCAGCTTAATCTAATATGCAGACCATGGATATTTACCAAAACAGTAACTGTCTCTCACAGCTCCTAAAGCGGTTACCCTTAAAGAACAGAACAGCACAGCACCTTTGCAGCAAGCAAAGAAGACTGAATTCAAATCTATATAATCGTTTTGAAATACATTTATTCTTGATGGTATTCTCTGTGATACATAGTATTATATCAATATCTCTTGCAAAAGAAACTTAGACTTCTAAAGAATAAAGTGATCACCTCTCTTTAAAGTTATCATTAGGCCTAAAAAGCATTTAAAGTACTTGTGGCCAGGTTCAGAAATGTATTTAAGGTGTCTCTCTGAAATGCTACCGATTCCAGCAGGAAGCTAGGTGTCTAAATACCTCTGTGGACCGGAGTCTACGGGTACACTAATCCCATTGTCGTGGCTTAACCCCAGTCAGCAGCTAAACACCACGCAGCCGCTCCCTCACTCCTCCCCCCCGCCCCGCTCCCAGTGGGATAGGGAGGAGAATCAGGAAAGAAGGTAAAATGCATGGGTTTAGATAAGAACGGTTTAATAACTAAAGTAAAATATAATACTAACAATAATAATAATGAAATATTATAATAGTAATGAAAAGGAATATAACAAAAAAAAAAAAAAAGATGGAAAAAAGAAAAAAATAGTGATGTACAATGCAATTGCTCACCACCTGCTGACCGATGCCCCAGCAGCGATCCACCCCTCCTGGCCAACTCCCCCCTGTTTATATACCAGGCATGACGTTCCATGGTATGGAATATCCCTTTGGCTAGTTCAGGTCAGCTGCCCTGGCTGTGCTCCCTCCCAGCTTCTTGCACACCTGCTTGCTGGCAGAGCATGGGAAACTGAAAAATCCTTAAGTGCTACTTAGCAACAACTAAAACATCAGCGTGTTATCAACAGTATTCTCACACTAAATCCAAAACACAGCACTGTACCAGCTACTAAGAAGACAATTAACTCTATCCCAGCCGAAACCAAGACTCCTCTTCATGGAGAGGAGATGCAGTTATTTTAAAAGGATTTTATAGATTATGCAGGAAAAAAAAGCTTCACTACTTCCCCTTATAAAGATCCACTTGTTAAACAAAAATGGCTGAAAATACTGGGGTTCTAGACCCAAGAGAAAAATGTATCTTGGGATCTGTAGCAAAATTAAGCCTAGTTTGCTCCACTGCCTTCTTGACAGCATAACTGTTTCTCATATGCAAACCCTAGTTTTTCAAAGTTTCTTTCCCCTACAACAAAAGGGCATCAAAAGGTTACAAACTTAACCTCTTTAAACACCGGTTTATATCTTCAGCAGTCAATTACAATGCTGTATCTTCTACAAGCAATGAGGAAACTGGAACCAAAGTCAAAACTGTACTGTAACTCTAAACAGTCATCATATGTTTTCATCTGTACGTTTTAATACTAAAAAGCAGAAAGATCTTAGAAAGCTACCTTGAGAATTATTCAATTCTGGTATCTATATTCATTCTTTAGTCAGCAGGGGAACCGTGTGCCTGGTTAAGGCAATACCATCATGTTGAAAAGCAAAGATTGTTTCCCCGCTTAAGATAGAAGTTACAAGTACTATTTACAAAAACACATTAATGTTTTTGTTCATGTAGTTGAACAGTCAGCCAAAGGGTACAGTTTATGAAACAGAGGAAAAAATATATCCTAATTTGTCTAGATGCTTTGTTTTAATCTCAAAAGGGAAAAACATAATAGGAAATGCTGTCAATTCCTATAAGAAAGCCTTCAATTTTTAAATCGCTAGCAATATCACCACAACTGCATTTTTCCTCTGACTACTGCAAATCTTTCAAACATTATGTTTGTTATATCCTGCAACTGGTCTTTCTTGTTAACAAAACTGAAAGAATAAGTGTAACTTAGAGAACAGCTTACTGTCTGAACAATCAACACAGCTCTCAAAAATGAGGTTAAACTGTATCTCCAGGCAGCTGTCAATAAAGAAGGCAGGGCACATAATCCTATTCCAAAATGGTATGAATATTTAAGTCTGAGTTTAAATCACAAAATACATCATACTTCCTATTTAAATTGCATACTTACAAATCATTAGAAGGCCATCATTGCATTTGTTTGGATTTTACCATTCTCAGTTAGACAGGATATTAATGAAAAAGGAAACTTTCATGTAGGCACACATCTGCTTATACAGAAAAATGTATTTCCACTATTTGTATTAAATGAACTCTGAAAATTACTATAATCCATGTAGACCATCCCTTAACTAATAAGACTTTGTCTAATCTCTTCTCCAAATAATTCCATTAAAAATATACAGTAATTAACATTATTCCTTTCAACAGGCCAAAGACAAAAGTTATCATCTTTGCTTAAAAAAACAAAACAAAACAAACCCAACACCCCACTCAAAAAAAAAAATCGCCAGCAAAACAAAACAAAAAAACCACCACCAAAAGAAAACACCTTCTTGGAAGAAATGCTTATTCAGAGTATATGTTATGAGCAATGAAAACGCACGTTGACAAGTAAGAAAAGAAGAGTTGCCTAAATATATAAAGGTAAAATAATTTTGTTTATTGTGAAACTTAGGAAACAAGATTTTATTTTCTGCTGCATTTCTGTTAAGTCTGATTTAACATAATTCCTTGCACTGCAAGGAAGGAGGAAACCAATTTTGATAACAAGGCTAAATTTATGAAATAAAAAACTGCCAAAACAGGCCACTCTGCACTTACTCTGTAGAAATGACTGACACACCCCCAAAAATAATTTGGAGTAATTCTTACTTTGACAGGAGTTGTTCACATCTCTGCTGACTATAACAAAGAAAAACGTTTGCTTTCCCATGTAAGCAACTATCCAAGAGCAGATTTTAATAATTACAGTATTCAGAAGAAACCCTGGATTTGGACTCCTGCTCTATGAAAAACAGCACTAAAACTTGCTCTGTTTACAAAAACTGAAAAAATGACAACTGCTCCACAAAATTGCTTTACCCACTTCTCAATCTTTAACTAGATTTGCTTTAATGTCCTTGAGTCTCCTGGCTATGCACTACTGATTAACTCAGGACAGGACTCCACAACCAGATGTCAGGTTCTAGAGACAGTAGTCAAATAAAATAGCCCCAAATTAGTTTTCTTTCACGTTCAAAGGTAGGCTTTACACCCTTACAGTCAAACTCTGAAAAACACAGTATCATCTATAAACATTTCTACAAATATATAGAAAGTCTTCTATAAAGGTATTTCCTGTATACCTTTCCGTGAGTTTACAGAAGGCATTTTATAAACCCTTCTTCCTCTGTAAATGTCTAAATCCCAGCAGGCTTCTGGCAGATCACCAAAAGTAAACCACTGTGCAAACAGCAAGACAGCTAGGGGCTATATGTACAATGTGCTCAAGCAACTAAGTATTTTTCCCTGCATATACACAAGACCAAAATCTCCTGCTGTTACTGCCATCACAGATGAGAAAAGGCAAGTTGGAGAAGTGCATTTGTGACATCAGGTGTCCAGTGGCCATCACTCCACGCCAACAAGCCAAAAATCTGTAGGAAGTAGATTCACTGCTACTATTGATCAAAGAGGAAGTGAGGAAAGGAGATATTGCTTTGTTTTAGTCATGCTAAGCCTGAGCTGACAGTTAGATATTCATAAGAAAATGTCAGAGAAAGAGGTTGAGACATCAGTTTAGGCACCAGAGGTCAAGATTTGCACAGACAGATGTATCTGAATTGCCAACACAAAGATGACAGTGGGCTTCACGTTATTCTGTGTCTTCCATGACTATATTTACTTCTAGTTGTCTCTGACTCTTTAACGTACCTTGGTTGTTCTGTCCAGGTTTAGAAAGGAATTGTTCTTGTAGTCCTCTACCTCCCCCCCTTATCTTTGGATAATCTCATCCATAAACAAAAATTAGAAACAGCATGGATAGCAACATCAAAATCTGCTGACAAGGTAGAAAAAACAGTTCTGAAAATTTTTTTTTTTGGCAGCCTCTTCCTAGAAACTTTTTAAAAGATGCATGGTGGAAATGGAAGAACAATTCCATGTATGCTGCTTATATCGTAAATAGTCTGCATCAAAAAATAAATCAGTCTGAGAAGCCAATCTATTTTTCCACTGGCAAGGAAGTTAGACACTAGGACATTTGCAAAGGAGATTTTACAGCTGATCTAATATGATCCTCATTATCTGCTAGAAAGGAAGATCCAGATCTATTTAAACAATATCCATACAACAAAATCTTGCTCAGCTAGCCAAGATCCAAAGTACAAGGTCTCCTTAAACTCCAACTACAACACATACAAGACATGGTAACAATCCATATTGCAAAAGATATCCAAAGCAAAGTTTGATTCAGATTTCCAGAATACTCTGCAGGTACCCATTCCATTTCGTTTTGAAGTCTTCCAGATCACTCTTAAATGCATACAAGAAAACAGAGTTATATAAGAGAAATGTTTGAATTGAACTGTCTGGCATTTTGCTGCATGAAATCGGCAACAAATTAGTAGACAACAAACCCCAAATAAAAACCTAGAAGAAAGTTTTACTTTGTACTTGCATTCATTAACTTGGGAAAAGCAGGGAAAGAAAATTCATGGGCTCTGCAGCAGCATTTTTACTAAGTTAGAAAAACGATCAGAAGTATATTAATTTGCACTTTTCAGATATTGAGAGAAGACTATATCACAGATGAATATCAGAAAAAGCTTTTGCATCCAAAACAAAATCTTTGGTAACCTACAGAAGTGTAGGATAAAGCAACACATTTAAGTTAGAAAAGATCCACATAGGATTTCAAAAGAAGGCAAGGACAGGCAGCAGAGGATGAATTAATGAACTTCCTCATCCAAAAGTCCATGTTTCTGCCTTGAATATGCCAGCAGTTAAGGAAATTGAAATATTTTATATCTTTCAATGGGAATAAAACTGGCTGTTATTCAAGTGATGGTATACTTTCTCTTTCACAAGAATGTAGGAACTATAATTATAAGGATTTTTTTAAAATCAATGCTTTAGAAAACACAAAACAGTCTAGTGCTACTCACTCCCCAGAATCAAATTATGTGCTGTTGGTAAATCTCACACATAAAATCCAAGTATGTTTAGGGCTATCAAACCAGGAAGATAAAATAAGTTCTCTGGTGACTATATTTTTGATCTAAAATAACAAAGACATAATTCTGTCATTATGAAATGACACAGAAGCAGCAGATTTTCCAATTAATTTTACCAATCACATGACACACACCTAAACCAGGGACTAAACTTAAGATAAATCAGTGTGAAAACACAGTTAAAGGAGAATAAATAAAGCAGACGTGAAGTGTACCCTAAAGAACGTGCTCTAAATCACATGCCAGTCAGAGCTATGATGGTTATTTAAATCTTGCATTACAAAAAAAGCAGAATATATGAAGATACAGGTTTTTACAAACAACTGCCTACTGGTTTAAATGCACTAAGGTACCTAGGTCTCTAACATCAGGAGTTTTCATCTAGTCTGAAGTTATATACCTTGAAACACCTTCCTAGAATGAAGACTACTACATAATTTTCTGTCAATCAAAATGAAATATTATAAATAAGTTTTTTTAAAATCTACTTCACAGGAAAATTTTTTTTCAAGTATACTTAATATTTACAAATACTTTCATTTTTTTCAATCTATGACTAAATAGCCCTAGATTCACAGAAAATCAGTGCTTTCTGCCAAAAATTTGAACAAAAAGATATTTTCAAATAGTTAATAGAAAAAAATAGAACATTACGTTCTTGATAAGCACACACAAAATTAATGCAAGCATAACTATGAATTTAGAAACAAACCACCATGAGTAATTTATAAAGAAAACAAGTTTTATATTTTTCTTCTGTATGTTACATTATTTTCTGGTCTTTGTGATACAAATCATTCTTTGTTAGTTAATATTAAAGGTTCAGAAAACCTATCTTTAGGTTTGTATCTTTATCAGCAAACTGAAGCAGAAGAAAGATGGCTGGAGAACTATGGCACTATCCCTTCCATTTGCTAATTCTCAAATACATCCAAGTGGTAATTACAGTATTGACATGAATTACATTTGTCAGAAAAAATTATAAACTCTTGGAAGGACCCAGCTGAAGATGGTCATGGTAACACCAAGCTCTAATCAATTTGTCTAGCATCACACAGCAGTATGTTCCTGTTTCTACACATTACCTCAGTAAAGCCTACAACCAGTCACACTACCAAATCTGAAAACAGAAAACAGGTAACATTAGTTACCTTAATTTTTTGTCTTTACCACAGTATGTCAGACTTAAAAAACAAAAACAAAACAACCAAAGGAAAAAACCCACAACCAGGACAAAGATGAAATTAGTTGCAAAGTTCCAGTGTTAGGAGCCAAGTTAGGCCTAAAAAGTAACTCATTTAGAGCTCTCAGAGTTAAGAGAATGCCTCAAAAGCAGTATTTTTAATAGGCACGTGGTGAAGTTGGGGGGGGAAGAATATATATATATATATTTGAACGTAAAATCTACAGCTAGCCTTTTTCCCTACTCAGGCAGAAGCACAATTAGTGAGTTACCACCGAGTGGGAATATGATACCATGTAGTTATGATCCATTCCTATCCCACAGATTTTTAACATTCAACTATGAAAGCTTTACAGTTTGAAACTTCTGTTCCCCACAATTCCCATACAGTTACTTTAACATCAAATATTATTCTTTTTGCATAATATAAAACATTACAGCCACAAAGTAATAGAAGCACATACAGACGTAAATATTTTGGTATCCACTCATCCAAAGAGACCTCTTCTCTCCCCTTCGTAATGAACCACCACAGCTGGGGTCACAGAGATAGAGACGCAGGAGCTGAAACCCCACTACCACTCCAGTTGAGAGGGTAACTAACACGATGCTCTTCATAAAGGATTAAAACTCATTCAAGTCTGGCCTGTACAAACTAGCTTGTGTGCAATATATTCTGAAGCTAAGCCCAGCTTTCTCCTTTGCTAACAAAGGAAGAGATAAAAAGCATGGCTGAGTGGCAGGAGGGCAGGATTCCACATGTTGGTAAACAACTTACAAGTTAACTCTAATCAAATAGAGCAGGTTAGCTGTTTGCTTATTAAGCACAGAAGAGACTATCAACAGTAGCGAGTGAGAACACCTAGCTACAGCAGACAAATGAGATCTCAAAGATCTGCAAAACAACAGGTCCAGAGGTGGTTGTTATCTATCCAAATTACTTATTAGAACACTCAGATTAAGCATAGTAATTACAGCCATGCCACAAGATCCAAAAGTGTTCTCTCACTGTTAAATTGCTCCCACACCAATTTAAGAGGTTATTTCCCATAAAAACCCTGACAACTTGTCCCAGATATACTTCAACAGTTTGAGAGATGCAAACTCGCCTCCACTTGCCATTGTGGACCAGTCTATTATCCTTCCAGTCAATTCAGGACCACTCTGGCAATTTGTCTGCCAATGTTTTCATCGCTTGTCTTCGTCTATCTCAAAGTTACCTTGTTAAATTGAGGTTTTCATTACTCATTCCAATTCCAAGGCTAACACTGGACAGGTAAACCTGCTTAGACATGTTAAAAAAAACTCGTAAGTACTAGTTCATTAAAATTCAGATGTTTAGTAACGCAAACAGTAAGAATGGATTCCATGAGTATTTATTTTATGTATGCCAAAACAAACATTCATGTTTTCACACACTATTTTTTAATATATCTCTCACCAATGCTACTGAAACTCACTGGAAGGTCATAATACATACTGTAATTTAGAAATTCACATATTTAGAGCTCAAAGTATCACATGAAAGTGCTTTGAAAGTTTTGCAAGTTTTGCATCCTACCTTTGATTTTAGTTCAATATATTTAAGAAGCTGGACCACACCATTTCTAATAAGGTGACCATATAAGCTTCTCCAGTGGCAGAAGACGGCTGCAGGCAACAGCCCTTTCCATGTTATATGTCAAGACAGTTGGTAAGCATACATACTACAACTTCAGGGCTTCCTAGAAACTATGCATATACTATTCAAGAAATCAGGTAGGCAGGAGCTAAACACCACTCCTGATTATTTGGTCCAACCTACCTCTAGCCATCAAAGAAGCTGTGGGCATCAGCAAGCTGTTCTCATCTGCCATTTTTCTTCAAGGGGGAATAAATGGGCCCAACTCTTCCCTATTACAATGAGATACATATCATAGGTGACATCATCTTCTGGAAAAATGATGCCCAGGAGTACAGTACTATTTGTTTCAAAAGAGCCCTCAGGCTTTGCAAGAGATGGACCGATGAATTACCTTAGTAGGCAATAAGCAAACTGTATGTTTACTAGTGGAGTATGATTTTTCCTACTAACAAGAAAATACATTTATAACTAGCTGATTAATATGGACACAGAAAAAGAACATGTTTTATAATAAAATTAGATTTATTTTTTTTATGCAGTAGGACTGAAAAACATCATCTGGTCAATTTGGTAACCTATTAAATTTTTCGTGTCGCACTTTATTAATTACCTTTCCTAAGACATCAGTGACTATTTAGATTGATTTCTTCCCACATTAATAGTCTATGATAACTCTAGATTGTAGGTTCCTTTTAAAACACTTTTATATCAGTCACCAATAGCCCTCCCCTTTTTGAAAATTCAAAATTCCTTTCTAATATCACCTCTACATAGTAATAGTTACAATGCATTAACTGACATAATTACGTTCTACTCAATATACAGTACACACCTTCCTCTTCCCACCCCCAATAGTGCTGCATTATTAATAAAGACAAGAAAAATAATAGATTCAGCTAAAATCCTTCTAGTATTTCATAGATATATTCCCGAATAATGGTAGTGGAACCGTCTTTGGAAGTTACCCTTCTCCAAGAAAAGATCAGCTATACCTGAACGACTTCAGATAAAGCTTTGTCTAGCCTGCTTTGCAAAAAACTTCTAATGATGTCAATTCTACAAGCTTCCTAGGAAATTTATTTCAGTCCTTATCCATCCTTGTGCTTGGAAAGGGTTCTGTTCCCCTAATGTCTACTAACCTCTAACCTGAATACTTCCTGCTGCAACTTAAAGTCAGAACTTCCTGTCACATCCCAAACAATGCAGAGAAGCATTTATTATCATCCTTCTACATACCCAAAGGCAATCACCGTAACTCTCTCAGCATCATCCGGTCTGGGTAAAAGAAATTCCAACCTTTTTTAAGGTACCTGGGGTGGTGAGAGGGAAGGGGAAGAGAAGGAAGAAATTCTGGTGATGAAGAAACTGCCGGTTTTAGTGATAGGTTCTCTAATTTTGAGAGAAATAAAAGAAGTTCAGAAAATTGAAATAAAAAAATTCAAGACACTTCTCAATTTAACAACCTAACTTATCGATTGTGAGGAAAGCAACACCCAAGAGAAGACAGCACCTTTCATTACATTGCCCTTATACATCACCCCAAGCACAATCAGGACTATAAGGAAGGAGACAGAGTTCTCCAGTAAAAGCAACAGAAAACACACATGTTCAAGTAATTAAAAACATGCCAGTTCTGATATACAGTAACAGTTTACACTGACACTAACAGCATTTAACAATTTTTTTTGTACACATCATAAGCATTGCCTGTGATCTCTTCCAAACATGTTGAGATTTCTCTTCATAGAAATCGTCATTCAAGTCTGAAAAGAATAATCTGATCTAATCTGGTCTCTGCATGGATTCTTAATGTCATATTTGTCATAGTTCAGTGCCACTGGAAGAGTAGTCCGCTTGTCACCAACAGATTTCTCTTTACAGAATTTTTTTATTGTTGTTTTGCACAACACAGAGCACACATAATTTGTGGAATTGCTCTCCTGTATCTAACCAAGCAATGCTGCAAGGAGAAATGTATTATTCTGAGGAGTTTCATTTGACTAGGTTAGTCCTACTAGTGGAGTACAAACTGAAAACAGAGTTTCTGCAGAACAATTTAAAGCATAAGCATGTGGTAAAAAAAAAATCTTAAGAAAAAAGTTGGGAAGATACCATCTTAAAATACAGTGCATTCCAAAAGATATTTTTGGCTGTAATAAACAAGACCTTAGAGTTGGCCTTCAATTTGTAGTATGAATTGTGCTACAAACCACATTTCTAGAACACAACTACATTTCAGATACTTCTTAGGAAAGGATGTAGTAAGTTTGTCCCCAGACAAAAAGAGGAAAAAAAAAAAGTGTAAATATATTACCAGGGCTGCATCTGTCAGTGGCCATTTTCTCCTTTGGAAAGATTCCACCATATGTCAAACTCCACTCTACAGGTATACCTTTATTAAACTGGTGACATAGTTGTGTTCACAAACATAACATGAGATTAAAAGAAACAGATGCGGATGACTGGATTCAAGCTCTCCCAGAAGCCAGCCTCCCACCTCAAAGTCAGTCACACATGGTACTAAAATTTAATTGATGTCTTACCATAAGAATAAGACAGTCCCTTTAAAACTCTGCTTTCATCAAATAAAGAAAAAAGTTTGTTTGTGGATGATTTTTTGCTTAAAGAAAATTCCACTGGAACCTGCCAGTACAAGAGTAGATTGCATTCAGCTACCTTAAGGGGACATCCTCCTCATTCGTTCCCACAACCACCGAAATCCCCTCACTGTCCTGAGGGTCCTTGCTTTAAATGAGGGCAGCCAGTGGCACAATATTATATATGAAGGGTCAGTAGTTCTGAAATGCATTCACTCCCATTGCTCAGAAAGATGGCTGGACATAGTGACCTTCAGAACAAGCTTCATCTTTTTTCCCAGGCTTTGTGCAAGAAAAATAAACTCGAGATGGCATGGAGCCTTGATAAGTAGCTGAGGAAGCAGCCAGTGCCAATCTTATTGCAAAAAAACCTACCCCAAGCCATAGCGTAGTAACGTAATAATAAATAATAACAAACAGCAAAGCAAAAGTAGTTTTGCTTCTCCATCCTGCCAGCTACTTAGTATTAACTAGTTTTTGTGCCTGCTGATCAACACAGCTGAGGAAAATCTGTACTGAAGCAAAAATTATCAGCCAGCGTGTCTGTCACACACATGCACAGACCTCTGAGTTGCCTGTAGTCCAATCAACACCTGGCCCTTTTATAACTATCACATACTGTTAAACACTACTTTGAGTTATTTATACTTTTTTCACACATACTAGACCAATGCTGTCACTGGAGAACCAAGCTGATCTCCTCAGTTTCCTCCACCGACAAATGAGCTTCAGTCCACCTCAGCCAACACAGCTATCAGAAAGCGGCGTCATCTTACAAACTGAAAATAAATTTAGAACTATAATGTATGACCAAAGCTGAAGCAGCAATAAGTTTTCCGCACCTTCAAAACAAAAAACATTTAATATTTAATGCTAACATATAAAAAGCAAAAATGAAAGCTGATTGTCAGAATTAGAATACAAAAATTAAGCTGGAAGTAATTACAAAAAATAATGATAGTAAAAAAGTAGGTTCTGAAGCACTACAATACAAAAATTAGAAACAGTCAATATAGGCCTGGTATGCCTAATTACCAAACTATCTGAAGTACATTACCTTGTAAAAAGTAGTGCCTTAAGCATTAAAAAATTGTTCTTTTGCAAATGTAAAGAAAGCCCATGTATAAAATGGTCACAAAATTAAAATTGTCTGCATTAAATATATTACACCATGGACTCTGCGAACCTAAATTTGCTGTGAATTTCTGTTTCTCCGAGACCCAGGCAGTTTCACAGGTCACTTTGCTATTCCACAAGTTTGACTATTGACAGGTACTTAAATCAAATACCTCCCCTTATGCAACTTGCTTAGAACTTTAACTGAAAAGCAAAATGAGTATTTAGGGTTACAAAGTGTTTTTTCTTATAGCAATTCCTATACAAGCAATATTTAGACCCACTTAATCAAGTATTCTTTAGAAAGTATTCTGTACCATGTTAAAGACAGATTATGTATCAAGCCACCTCATTTTATATAGCAGAGCAGTAGCCCCTCTGTGCAGAAATATTTCCGTCACGGCCTGGGCTGTCTACTAATTCCCAGTTGTACTTTGTTGCCTGCAAAGAGTATCTCTGAACCTTCCCCAGTTTCTTCCAGTCACCCACACCATGAGCACTGTGAAAGATAATTCAAGTGGCAAACAAGTGCCACCCGAACAGCCAAATGCCTCCCTCTGTAAAAGCACATAGTGCAACACCTCTTCTTTTCTGGTACTCTCACCATCTATAGTGCTTCCCTCCTCAATTAGAGGAGCATAGAAAAACAAAAGCAACTTTAAGAGACTTCTCTGCAAGACTTGCAGAAATGAGAAGAAAATAGGGCAAGACTACACCACCACTACAAAATGAACGAAGCCCCTTGCCTTTACCTCTCCCATCCCTGCAACAAGTTCAAAAGCTGTCTCGAGCAGAAGAAAGAGGCAGTGCTGCCCCTTATGGCTCTCTGAAAAGTGCTGGAGGAAGAAGCATCAGTCCACAGAACACAATGGTAAAGAGCAAGCACATACAAGGTATTTGGAAAGAAGAGAAGGGGAGACATTGATTTGTGAGGGAGTATGTGGAAAAGAACAGAAATAGTGCCTGGTTGGGAACTTACTAGTCTAATAATTACACACAGAAAAACTATGCTAAAACAAACTGCAAGATTGCTACATTCAACACTGCCAAAATGAAATAAAATGCCAGCATGCCTGTAGAAGTTAAATTTGATACCCTTCTGCCAGGCTCTCCTTCCCCTGTCATATGCCTTACGACAGAACTTCTAGTTTCAAGACCCCCAGTCCCCCAAGGAGCCTTGCTTCACTTAAAGCTGTGGGTGGGACTGTTCTGGAGATGAACTGGGGTTTAAGCGAAGACGACTTTTCTGTAATAACTATACACAGAACTGGAGATTGCAGAAACCGGAAGATGTATGGTCAACGAAGCAGTTTTACTGTTTCTTCATTTATGCTGCCTGTAGCCACAGGTGAAAGCAGCCTCACAGAGCAGAGCTTAGTTCCCAAAAAGCATTGTGCTACCAAACTCATGAGTAGGCTGGCATTGCTCAAAACTGTAATTTCAGTGAAAGTGCTGCCATGCCCTCAGAGAGGCATGCCCAGCATAGGCACAGGTTTCAGAGATTTTACTTGATAAAAATCAAGTTCTTAGCACACACAAAAGACTCGAGCTTGGGCAGATGTCAATACTGGACTTTTATGAAGACAGCACAACATACATCTTTGAGAGACCGTCACACTTGCAGACTCCCGGCTATGTATAACAAAGATTCAGAATAACCCACTATCTCTTCTATATGTAACCTGCAAGCCTGTCTCCTGGATCTTTCCCTCGTCATCATGGCACTGGAAGTAAAAAAAGAACAACTTTGGCCAGAGCCACAGAGCTTCCCTGTCAGGAAAGATTAGCACAAGAGAAATCAGGAACAGTAAGAAAAGGGAAAGGTATTTCTGGACTGAAAAACCACAAAAAGGTTTTGAAACCTTAAAGCACTACTGGTATTACTGTCCTTAACAGCTCTCTTTTCTGACGTGCTCTTAAAACAAATATATAAATAACCAAACTCCAAAAGCAGTCGAATAATGAAGATCTATGCACCATGCTGTCATTCCCAGAGTTCTTAATTCTGCGCTGATGAACTAGGACTGCCAGTTTATCTCTGTGAGCCACTTCAACATCTCATATCTATTCACAACTATTTTTCATATGTTTATTTTTCACTTTCAGCCTCTGAAGTGAGAGAGATTTTGGTAGGACACAACATGCATAAGCATCTTAGAGTGCAGTCCAACTCTGTCTACAGTACTGGATACAATAACAAATGAAAAATCGAGCATGTATATCAAAAGTTATTACTAGCTTACTTACAGGTACTAACTAGATATGGACACAAAACAACTGTCCCTCGAGTAAGTGAAATTGATTTCCAGAAGTTCAGTTCCTCCCCACTCCTTATTCCTCCCCACCTCTTCTGCATGCATTGAACAATCTTCCGAAATTGTCAGTCTTTTCATCATTCAGAATATGAAGGCAAGCATAGCTGGCCTAGGGATGCACCCATTCTGGATGAATAACATAACTATGCAACTCTTATCTGTAGGGATCAACTTCAGTGACGAGTTGTATATTCCCTAAATCTTTGACCTTTATTTTGCAGTCAGGAAGAATACTTGTAATAAAGCTCAAATTAAAAGCTTATTTCAGTGATAGTGTTATTTCAACAACAGTGAATTACCTTTGCAACAAATGTCACTTCTTTTGTATTGAACTAAGAAGCAATGAACCTATGTTCTCCTTTCACAAATGCCATTTCTTTGCTGCAACAGCAAGAGCTAGTACCAACAACTGTTTAAAAAAAAGTTTCAGAACAGAAAATAAACTTACTTTTGCCAAGAACAGTCAACTATCGGGTAATACTGCACCTCCAGACTATTATTTAGCAAGTTTAATTGTTGGTTAAAGTTTTCTAGGATGCAATAATAGAAAGGTATGTGCATTGGGAAGGGCATGTTTACCTTTCAATTGAGCTGGATGTCGGCCCACAACAGTTTCACTTACTGGGATCCAAGCATGTCAGTTGTTTTTCTCATATCAGACTGTTTTGATTTTCACATTCATAGCCAATTGCCTGTTTCCCAAACTCCTCTTGAGTATGAGCTGAACAAAAAAGCAAAACTATTTTATCCCACCCAATCTTTATATGCTTTCCTCTGAAATGTCCTTCTGCCCCCAGCACACTTCTTTTGATATACTCAAGTACCGGAAATGAGATTCTGGCTTCCAGGGACTAGCATTAAAAAAAAACAATGCACAGTGCAGCCTGATCCTAAAAGGGTCTGGGGTTCATTACATTAGAGGAAAAAAAAAAAAAAACAACCATATTTTACTCTGAAGATGAACACTTGCATCAGTGATGAGAAGCTTCAGAGCTTCCACAGCTCAAGGTAAAGAAAAGTGAGCCTTCTGAGCTTAGTGTCTTGTAAAAGAAGAATGATTATCCTTTCAAGGTCTTATATTGAATTAGATTCATCTCTGTCAGATTTCAGTCCACAACTTCTTCCCCATCTTCTGCTCTACAGACAATTCCTTCTGCTCTGATTAGCTTTAGGTGTCTTATTTAACAAAAATCATTTTAAAGGCCAATTCTTTTATCGCACTGTGAATAGAGACACCCACTCCAACTCTTGCATGCAGGCTGTGCAATTTTCCATTAACTGCTTTATGATTCTTCCTTCATCCTCCTAAGCTGAAACTTTCAACATTTACAATACCAAAGAAAACAACAAAACAAAAAAACACCCAAGTAGGCAGCTGAATGGGACTGTGAAGAAACAGGCAATTTCCCTGGGTTGTTTGCTATCTCAGCTGAAGCGTGGGAGAAATGGCAAGGATTGAGAATACTCCTTTCCTGGTTCAGTTTAGCATATTTTGAGCTAACTCAGCTGTTTTTATACAAACTAAGGTGAAGAAGCATTCATGCAGTTTTTCCATAGGCTCTGCTATTGAATGCAATACAATACATTGGCTCTGCAGTCTGGATATGAGGAACACAGACTACACAGGCAAGGATGCGGGAAGAAGAATTGCTTCAGTTACTGCTCCGTGTTGTGTTACCAAATTGGGTATAGTGTCTTTTAAAAAAAAAATTACAGAAAAACTGTAAGACACGAACAACTAAGGAGCACTTAATAATGTGTTTTTTGAAAGATGCTGCAGTTCAAGTTCTGTAAACTACAATCCAGTTACTTCAGAAATAAAATACAGTTAAGAAGTCAGAAGTCTCTAGATTCTCATCAAGCAACTAAATAGTAATTCAGGTAAGCCTAAAGATGTTCTGTTTATGCCCTCACAGATGCCAAACAACGAATCAAGACTATGTAACAACAAGTTTCCTCAAGCTGGGATACAATTTCAAATCACAGCTAAGATGATCTGACAATCTCCTCCCTCTTACTTCCTCCCTTGCACTAGTAATAACATTCTTCTGAATTTTCAGGGATTCAGCTCAGGGATCTAAAGCAGCAGAAAGTTTTTCTTTGTGTGGGCAGAAGGGAAGGATAAGCTTTCTGCAGGAAGGGAACTCCCTGAAGTGGTTCACCATTGGGTAGAGAAAACAGCAGAGCCAGACAAAAGACGTAACATCTGAGGCCTGGGAGAAGGGAAGAGGTGGGTCCATCCTTTTCAGCAGCCTACAACCATCAGATTCATCTTGCTGCAACTGAGCCTGCTAAACATAAAGGAAACTGGGATGCTCCTATGAAATAGTCTAAAGTTTTGTTTGAATTCATGAGCAGTAAGAATCCAATCCCTGTACCCTCAGAAAAAGCAGGCAGGTCTACAGGCATGAAGTTCACTCTGAAAAACAGTACTTTGAATATGTGGTATGGTGAAATGCCCTTTTGGCTTCCACCAGCCTCAGAGAAACTTAGCAGTGATAGCTACTATAGAACATAGAGATCCAGATACATTTCGCTCAAATAAAATATGCTCTGTTTCATTTCAGCTTTCTCCTTTTATCATTTTATTTCCAATTTGTAATACAGAACTGGACACCTGCCTTACTGGAATTATTTACACTTTTTTTTTTTTAAGCAAATCAATGTTTAAAGGGAGTTTGGATATATCTGACATATCTAGGGTGTTTTCCCTTCCCCAAAGAAAACAAATCCAGCTTTAGCAGCTTTTCAGACAAACTGTTTCATCCTTTATGTCTAGGAGTCCGGAAGCTGGAATGTGCTACCTATTAAGGTAGAAGCATTAGTCTGAAGCTAGTATTGGCAAGTAGCAGGCTCAAGGAGGAAGCTGAACCTGCAGGATCCGAACAACTTTTTGACCTGGCTCAAGCACTGGGAGACAGACTCCATGATTTTACATATCTGCACAATGATATAGGCAAATAGAATGTAGATCATGGGAAAAAATTGTACTCTCATCCCTTATGACTATGGAAAGGGGAAAACTAAGGCCTTCAACTTCACCGTTGCTGCCCCCTCATCCCTTCTACAGCAACAGTGCTCTCAGTCTATTGAAAATGAACAAGAGGCTAGGAAGATTAGATGGAAGGAAAGAAAAGTTGACAAAATTTGAGACATGGACAAACTGATGAACACATCACACTGCTGGAACAACTGTATACAGAGATATTCTTTTGGATGAAATTGATTTTGTTTAAACTTAATGCTGTTTACATGATAAGAAAATACTAACTATAATTCAGCAAAAGCCAGATGGATAGTAGAGGGCAAAGCTTGGTGAGGAACAGCAGATAAGTGAAAGAAAGCAGGAAAAGAACCTACCAGAAGTGTTAGAAAATGCACTTTGAACTGAGAAAGCCATATTCAAAGGTGAGAAAAGAGAAGAGGGGACAGAAAGAACAGCTATGGCTATTTCACTTGCAAATTTTTAAGTTTTGTTGGACTGAGACTTTAGGTTCAGATCCTAAGACTAGACAAAACTGAAGTTCTCGTGAAATACGCATGTAACAAATGAGTCATTGAAACAAGATTAAAATTATCTCACTAGATATATCTTTTGCTGCCCTATGGAAAGAAGTTCTCAGATTTTCACAGATAACACAGAATGGCTGAGGTGGGATGGGACCTCTGGAGATCATTGAGTCCAACCCCCCAGCTCAAAGCAGGGTCAGCTAGAGGAGACCGCTGAGGTCTACATCTGGTTGGTTTTCATTACGTGTATAGCCTCTCTGGGCAACCTGTGCCAGTGCTTGATCATCCTCACAGCAAAAAAAACCTAAACCAAACAGGCAAACAGACAAGCAGACAAAAAAACCAACCCACCAACCCGCTTTTTTCTTATGTTTAAAAATGGCATTTCATTTTGTGTCCGTTGCGTCTTGTCTTGTCATTGGGTACCACTGAGAAGAGTCCAGGGCTCCTTTTTTTTTTTTTTTTTTACTGCCACTCTGCAGTCAGGTACTTACTTTAATAAGATCCTCCCTGAGCCTTCTCTTCTCCAGGCTAATTCACTGAGGCAAATCAGAAGTGACTATCCTCTTTACACAGTGCACGCCAATCTTTTCTATCACACCGTGCAACGCATTTCATGTACCAGTCTACTCAGACTAATGACAAAATTTACTTGGCTGTTTCCACACTCGATACCTGTCCAGCCCTGGAAAGAGTTCAAATCATGTTGAATGATAAAAGTATCTTAAAAGTTGTATTTTTTCACTATATAGAAGGATTATGAGCGTCAGCTCTAAAGAAACCACATTCACAAGAAGCAAGTATTACAGAGTTGCAATATGATGAGAGAGAAGTCACTGCTATTCTAGCTTTTACTTTTCTTCTTAGTGCTTTTAACTGCTTTACGTAGTTCCAAATTAGGAAAAATTATAACTCTTCCACATTCTAATTCAACACTAGAAAGCCCTTTTTGCCAATAAAACAGTATTTACTAAGGAACACGCATAGATAGTTGTGCCATGAAAACCCACACCATGAGCACAAACAAGCATGCCAGCAAAATTTAAGTACAGGCTGGTATGACACTTGCTTCTCCACCCTGAAACATGGCATTCATAACCAGTGGGATATCTAACAAGTGTACTGAACACGCAAGACCAGGACTGCAATTTCCTGATATCCAGACAGCTCAAAAAAGAGGGTACACAAAATTAATCACAATCAGAAACAAAAGTTTTGTATTAGAACTCCTTTTCCTGGGGGGTGGGGGAAGCTTCCAATCCCTGCCAATGTTGTTTAATCTACATTCATAACTTCTAGTAATCTACTGAGTGTTTATGCTAAAATAGTAACAAATTCTAGTATATCTGTTCCTTGCTCTTAGGAACTAATATATATTGATCGTATGTATAAGAGACATATACTAAAACCCACAAATTTATTTCACACATTCACTCAATGCAAACAATGTAACAGTGTTATCTTGCACTTAAACTGTAACATGAAATTCACAAACTGCAGATTTTATGTACATCTTAACTTCTGAGTTCAGGTTCTCAATTTTCATTTTAATTATCAGTATTTTATTTAATCTGTTTTGTAATTTATTTTTTTCTTAATAAGGGTAAAATTTAAAGAAGCTGAACTGACTGCATATTCACCACAATAAACGCACACTGCCAGTATTTATTGCAGTAAGCAACTTAAGGGGATGGCAGGAGTGGACAAACATAAAACAAAAACAGCTGTGATCTCATTAGCCAAGCTCATTATGTAAGACCTCATTAGCCACCATCCCACAATAATGTGAATAAACCCTACGGACACTGATGAAAAGGAAGGGATCAGGAATACAGAAGCTGAATAATCACATAGCACTACAGCACACTGTCAACTTAGCAGTTAAAGTTCTGGAACGCAACTGGGTAAGAACTCCACTAATGCACACTGCAGAAAGCCCATGGTCGGGCTTCACAAATACAAAGCCCCCTTCACCTAGTAATTGCAGTGCGAACAGGAGTTCAAATATGAAGATGTACAACAGGGTAAGGGACAGGGTGTGTGTTACACAAAACAGAAACTCCAAAACGTTTCAGCCTCCTTCCCTAACTATGTTTTATGTTAGTAACATTTAATACCTCTGCAACGTGAGAAATATGAAGAGAATTTTATTTTTGGCTATTACACATAGGCTTCATCTTGATTTCTTGATTTTAGTCTGTTTCTTTAGTTTTTAAAAAGTTTAACCACTTTACAGTATTTGTATGAAGTTCTGAAATAAATGCACTGTAATTATATGAAGTTTAATAAACTTTGGTAGTTCCAGCTGACTTCAGGAGATTTTTCCCCTTTTCCATCAGCTTTGCCAAATGAAAGACGAGCATCATTGACATGTACAAACCTTTACTGGCAGCCTAGAACTTAAGTGATCATCAGCTACTACAACCTCACTTAGAAAGATCATCAATCAGGATAGCAAAAATTTCCTAGATTAAGTTGTTATAACATTTTAAGCAATTTTCCAAAATATTCCAGTATTTTCAGCCAGTGGGTTTTTTGACTGGGCTATTTTGAAACAATCATGCAGCTTAGAAAGTTAAAAATATTCTCAGTTTTCTCCTCTTCTGCAGTCATCTTCACTTTCTCATTGATTAGTTCACATTTGAATGTTATAACTAACAGTTTAATGCTACACTAGAATGGAGAGACTGTTTCCATTAGAAATTTAGTTTTGTTGTTGTTTTTTAAGTAGTTAAAAAGTATAACTTAGTTGTTAAAAGAGAATTTATATATTTAATGTCCAGTTCAAATCTGAGCATTTCAGTTCCTACCGAATCTACAAATAAGCCCAGATATTTCTAATAAAATATTTTTTCTGCTCCCCCCCCCAAAAAAAAAAACCAAGAGAATGAACTGAACAGTTTGGTTCAAGTTCTGCACAGACTGATATTTTCTCTTTTCTTTCTAAAGGAAGATAATTTCTCGGTCATCCAGATCCACTGATGCACTTTTTGTATGAAATGCCATTTACAAAATAATAATGCAGCATAGCTATGACAAAAAATAAATCATGCAGCAACAAAGGTATTTTTTGCATCATTAGTCCAAATTTAAACATGAGTAAAAAGAATACTTTACATGAACCTAAACATGTAACATGATTCCTGAGAAACTGACTTGAGAAAACATCTGAAAAAAACCCCCATCTTTCCTTCAAACAAGGTATGAAAATTTCTGCAGGGTTGATGTGAGAAAAGTCCCGGAGATGGTCACATGACAATGCCAGTCTTCCAAGAAGAACTAATAGAAATTAGTTTTTCAGTAGTGTACATTTATTTAACATGACTCTCCCTACACTAGTCTCCAGAAGACTATTTTATACCTTTGGCACACATCCATTCAGATAAAGGGGCAACAGTACCTACTCAAGGAAAGACAAAACAAAACAGGCATACTATACAGATTATATCAACAATAGAAAACTCAAACTTTTGAGTGATAAATTAAGATAGATTTTATCAAACAACTGTCACAAAATTACAAGTCTAACCTCACATTCTGGAGGCTGAAGATGTACAGAAGCATTACCCACTAGCATTTGTAAATATTTGAAGACATTTATATAGGTGAGAATAACCAAACTTTTGAAATTACCTTTTTTCCCCACTCTGGGAGGGATATCAAATATCCCAGGTGAGAATTTACACCTATCTACAACAATCACACTGAGCTATGATGAGCATAGAAAACCACCCCGCAGCAGGCTGTGATGGAATTTCCCCTCTTTCTCCAAGTGGTCGGGGTGACATCAGGCAAAGAAGACCACAAACGTTCACATTTCACTCTGAAGATGCACGTGTATCGATGGTCCAAAGCTACACAGTGATTTCCTCAAGGTCCTGAGAGGACATGGTATCTGAGAAGCCAATATCACTTCTTACACTGTTACACTCCCTATTTTCATTGCCCTCCACCTCTGCAAAGAAAAGGTGGAAATATAAGTAGAACTATAGGTGAGAAAGGAGTAAATTAAAAGACAAAAAATTATGTTTAAAACCTGTCTTCTCCATGAAACAGTAGATAAAGGCCATCAACTAAGCTGAATACAAAACAAAGCTCAACCAACAACAAAAAAAAAAACAACACCAAAAAAAACAAAGAAAAGCACCCTCAAAAAAAAAGCTGTTTAACATTTCTTTTGGAAAAGGAGTTAGTGTTACAAAACCATAAAAAGCCCCTGCAGTTTCAGGGGAACTAAAGCAAGTACAACTTCCAAAACCAAGAGAGGTTATCCTTCTGTTATCCTCACAGAATTTTACTCTGAAAAATGAAGCATTTAATCATTATCCATTTCCACATAAATAGACCTAGCCTTGAAAAGTAGAGGTACATGACCTAATATCAAATGCTATTAGTACACTTCTGGGTAAAAGGATTTCAATTTATATCATATAATTCATTCAAAGCAGGTTTAAAAGTTTAAACTGATGTACCTGCTCAGTGAATTGCTACTTTAAGATAGGGTAGTACAAAACTATTCCCTTTTGGCCAGGGAGAAACCTCAACAGACATACTTGCACACATTACTGGGAAACTTAGAAGAGATGAATTAAGTAAACTTTTTTGTGACCAATGAAAGGGAAGTCCTTTGTCAAGGAAAAAAGTATTAGATATACTTATATTAGATATAACCTGAAAGATATTTGATTCTGACAGTTAACATTTTCAGGGTAATTTAAGTGCAAAGAATAAACAACATCTGGTTGGAATGCATACCATCCCTTAGAAATTTGCCATATCATTTGGTATATCTACATAAACTCAATACAAAAAGTAAACCCTAAAGATTAGGCTTACTGTATTCCATGTCTTTTTCACTAAGTTATCAGAGGTGCATAATATGGCAAAATGAGAAACAGAAATATTGCTTTGGTTTAATTTTAATGCCAGATTTATTTTCTTTTTGAACAAAGAAAACTGGGGGGAAAAAAACCACCTACTGATCACTGCATTCACCTACACCACCATTCACTATTAGGCGGCTACTGCCTTCATGTAGAAAAGGATGCAGTTCTCTGTTGAACAATCATTTTAGTTTATATGCCATGATTTTTGCTTTAAAATCCATTTTGACATCTTCAGCAAGAAATGCACTACAAGTTTATAGCAGCCTTTAACAGCTGAAGTCAGATTGGTAGCACTTCCTTCTAAGGAACTCATAGTTTAAGGACATGGTCATCAAAAGACGCAAGTAACCTACTTTTCTTAAGAGCAGAGGAAGAAAGATAAAGGAGGTTATTAGATGAAGAACATTCCACCTACTTGGAATATGACCTCACACTAAGAATCCATCTCTTGCAACAGCAGAAAACATTTGCCATAAGATGAAGATGATTGTTGATACCACAGTGAAAATGCTCAGCTTGCTGACATCAGTGTTTACACAGAGGTTTGTCACAGTGAGCAGCAAGTTACACCACTTTGCCATAGCGCACGCGCTATAGAAGTTCAATATTGAACAATCTACACCGCGTCAGAAAGCATGACTCATGAATGTCCTCCAGTCACACTGGTTTTCAAAGTGGGAGGCATGGAGCAGGTTGCCAGCAATGCACATAAACAGTCTCAGTTTAAATAATTTTCCAGCATCCATCTTTTGAAAGACAGTGCAATTACACAAATGCTCACAAAAGTCAAATGTTAACCAGCTCAAAAAAAAAAAACCTCCAGTTTGTTGAATCAGTGCAAGTGGCAAATGGTATCAGAATTGATAGGGCTCTGACTCACATTTAGAGAGAAAAAAAGCTGCACTGCTTCAGCCCTTCTGGCATCCTACCATCTGCTCCAACCTTCTTCCAGAGCCACTCACCCTGCAACTGAGTTGACAGAAGAAAACAGGACTGTGCCTGAGTCAATTCAGTTCAGTCAGCATCTTCACTTAAACCCACCTTTCAGGGGAAGTTTAATTTGCCTGCCTGAACTGAAGCAGCTCAGGTGCAGACACGTTCCCTCCTGCTACCTGCACAGTGAGGTCCAAGAAGGAAGGTAGCTGGCACACAGGGGCAGCATTAACTCACAGTAGCAAAGCAGCCAAGCTCATCTACCACCACTCTGGAACTCGTGAAGCTTGTGCATCCATACAAGATTTGCCATTTAACAACAAGATATCTGTTTTACATATCCTCCTGTGTTAAATATGTCATTCAGCCTCCATTTTGCTTTCCTGCAACCTACAAAAACAGTACCCCAAATGACCACAGCCATAAAGGGTTCTTTTCTCTTTTGAGTATGTATACCTCACTGAATAAAAGTGGTAAGTGTGAAGTGCCTTAGTTTTGCCTCTCTTTATTGCACCAATAAAGGACTCTACATATATGTAAATACAGTGGTTGAACTGGCTAGGTACAGCAGTGAGATCTGCCCTTCAGTTATGGATGCTATCTTTGCTCTGGGGAAAGGAATTTGTTCTCCAAGCTTTTCATGCAGCTACTTTTACATGAGCACTAATTAGTTTAACAAAATACGTATGTCTGTGTAACGGTGCAAGGCAAAGCAAAAAAAGGAAGTGCAACACAAACCCAAATATGCAAGAAAAAAAATGAAAAACAGCTACATATCACGAGGTTAGAGTTAGGAAATGTATTTCCAAGACAAAATAACATACCCAAATTTTAAAGACACATTAATTTGTGGTGCCTCATCTTGAGCATTTTAAAATAGGCATCATTTTTAAGAATGCCTCAAGCACAGCATCCCTCTTGGGACCCAAAAGTGCTTGCAATGATTCACGTTACATTTAATAGACAAGTTACAGAAATAAAACTGCTTGTTATTTGCATTCTCTTCCTTTGGAAGGGGAGGGAGGCAGGAATTATAAATACTTCACTTGCTTGAAAGCTCATGGTTTGTTGTTGTTTTTCTTTTAAGCAAATTCTGGCTTATCTCTTTGAAAAGGAAAAAGAACAGTGAAATGATAAAAGGAAGAAGTGGTGATGTACTTGGAGTACATGAGAGATAAAAGTCAACAGAGAAAAAGGAATAAAATCAGCCAAAAGTAGGAGCTGGAAAAAGTAGGCAGGAAAAAGCACAGAAGCATAAATATGAAGAAACAAACATTATAAAGGCATGGTTCAATGTAAAATGCTATACAGGTCAAGATGTATGACATATGTTTGCTTTTGGAGAGCTAGGATTTGTTGATTCAGAGAAACGTATTTCTCCCCTGGAGAGGTTTTCAAAGCACGTGAGATACAGCTCTTGATGAATGAGTGTCAAGAGTACAATAAAAGCAAGGGGGGGGAAAAATCACATTGGAGGAACAAACGAAGCCAAAAGGGTAAAGGACAAGTGTTTATGTTAGCATGATGCTTTCCCAGGAATTAGCCGTCAAAGTCATCTCTTCCCTACTCCCCCTCTTCACTGCCTGCAACCGGGGAATGACTTGGAACATGAGTACCTATTTTCCAGTTTCCAAAACTGAAGGGAACAAAATAATTTCTTTCAATTGTAGCAAAAAGACCAAACAATTCCAAGAACATACAGAGTATCTTTCTCTTCAATGACCGTTTGACCTTACAGTTCAGTCACACAAGGCACATGCCCATTTAAAAATCACTTTGCCCCACGTGTACACAAAGGACTGAAACACATTTCTGTCATATTCTGTAAATAGCTGGTTTATGAGGAGCGTCATAACCAAATCAGCCAAATAATGGAAGTGACATTGTAACAACTCAAGATGTTATCAACTGATCAATAATTAGAAACTTCAGACTACTAGGAATAGACGCACTCAGAAACTGCTTCAAAGTAACACTTTTTAATCAGGGACTCCCCTCTTTGTAACATTAACAACCTTCTGCAGTTCAAACATCACAAACATGCTGAACGCCATTCTCATAGTCTTAAGGTTTGTTTTTTAATTAGCCTTCACAGGATGAGTAATTATTTTCCAGTGGAAGTGCTTTTTAAAGACCAAAATCTACCTTATTATTATAAAAATGAAATATCATTGCCACCCTCTGCTTTGATTTTCCTTAAAAGGAGAGCGCAAGTGATACACGAATGACTCAAGACCACTACACACAGAATTTATATAGTTATATAAAGCCAAAGATTTTTCCCTGCTTCAAGGTTGCCAGTTAGAATAAGCACCAATTATATATCAAAATACTGTAGCTTGACTAAAAATGCTGTCCATCACATACGGTTACACTGCAAATAAGCTCAAAGACATGACAGAAGTTGTAGTGTTTGACTCTGGTAGAGCACATAACTCACAGTAGTAATGAAATCAGAAGGTGACGAACAGCTAGCAGCTCACGCTGCTTTAGCAGTTCTGAATCATGCAACGGCAGAGAATATTTATCTATGAAGGATCAAAGTGTTAAAACATATAAATAAACTGTAAATGGTGGCTTAATAAATAAGTTTTACAATCATGATTGTAAACCATTACAGTTTTGATCCTAAATTAACATTCTGGTATTTCCAGGAAGTCCAGCACCTGCCTTCAGAGGCTCTGCTGAAGGTGATAAGACCGCACACAGATGCAAGTGTCAGCCCACAAGAGAAAAATCTTCCCAAAATTAGGCCTAATCATGGCAAACACAATAGAGTAGCACCCAGTCCTGATGTAACACTATCAGGTTACACCTTTAATACCTCTTTAAAACCAGGGAAGTAAACACACTTGCAGTACATGGATACCATCATTGACTGTGTTATTTCAACTACTCAAAGGCTGTTCAAGCAGCTTCATAATGTCTGCAGAAGATTTACAATTAATAAATCCCTCTAAAGTAATCTGGAGCCCACTAAAGAGCTCACATATATATTTAGCCACTGGTTACCTGCTGAGCATTTTTACCTTCTTTACTACTACCAGTATGTTAAGATGGTCTACATTTAACTGGTACAATTTAGGGTTTGTTAATGTCACTATCTTCTTCCTTGAAGATGCCAAGTAATGAATGACCTTGGTTGTTCAACTGTACCACTTAGCAAAGCGAACAGAACTTCTGGAGGCAGCACTGAAGCTTACTTATAAATAATAGTTCCTATTCAAGAAAATAGTAAGAGCTGCATATGTAATTTGAAGAATTTTTTCCTGCCACAAGCCATAAATCAAGCTACAATAGTTTAAAACAGGTAAAGTAACATTAACTCTTTAAAAAGAATTCAATTACTACAGCAAGTGTTTTAAGAGTGTGAGCACCTTTGTACTTGGTGCTTTATTTACTTACTTTTTTAAAAGTCAAACTGTATTGTTCATATCAAGTGCCTAATTCTTTATTGTCATCCATAGTTAATTTAACCACTCCAACGTAAGTGCAAAAATCAGTACATTTGATTTGCTGTCACTATGTGTTCACTCTATATAGATGAAAAGGGCTCCTGAAGATTCCAAGCAACAGAGAAAAAAGCCCTAGGAGGACACCAGAAGCCTGCTTAAAAAAGATCCAAACGTCCAAACCAAACATAGCTTAAACTAAGACCAAACTCGCATACAAGTTATCATAAACAGAAAGTAATGCTGTTACTTAGTGGTGAAAAGCTAGGTACATGCAAAATTGTACAGCTCTTTTTTTTTTTTTTTTTTACTAACTTGGAATTCTCATCTACAAGCTATTAAATGACTTCAAGAGAAAAAAACAGGCCTAATTCATAAACTAATGAAAGATACTGCTTTTCTTGCATTCAATTCTGCAACAAAGGGTCAGTATTTTTGCACCTGCCAGTTTTGATTCTCAGCAGAGTAACTGACAGACAAGAAGCTACATCATTTCCTGACCATCCCAAACCTGCTGTTTTACACTCCTCTTGCAACATCAGCAAGAGCTGGAAACCTGTGGTATAAAAGCACTACAACCTTAATCCTCAAACATCAGTTTTCCACAGAGTACGATAAACAAAACAGGATCGTGTGTCCCTCAGCATCTTATCAGGTCATATTTTCAATTATATAAACCAACATTAGCTGAATTCTGTCAGCATTCTCTATGACATCTGGATAAACATGTTTACTTTGCTTTCAGCCAGAAAATAAATAACTAGAGGAAGAGCAGGAAGATATGAAGACTTTAATGTCACTTACTCAAATGCAAAGAAGAGTCCACTGGTGACCAAGATGAGAACAAGAGTCAGGTAGAAGACTCCAGTCTGTCGAGCCATCATGATCCTCCCATTGCAGAAGAATTTGTTTCTTCCAGGAAAAACCTCCCATTTTCTCTTGGGAGCTGATTTCTTTTTCTTATGGGGAGACTCCATGGGAGACGAAGAGCTGTGTGTGCTGATCTGACTGTATTCACAGTCTTTCATGGGCCCACTACCACCTCCAGGAGTCATCAAGAGAGAGTAAAATGTGGGGAGAACCCCACCAAAAATATACAATATATATATATGTGTGCAAATATTCTTCTGACCAAGATAACCCTCTCCACCAGCCCCAGTTAACAAAAAAGGCAAATAAAAAGATGAAAAGTCTGCTACCAGACTAGCAATAGGTGTATCATGCAAACACCAGTTAACTCTTCAGAAACCAAAGCTGTCATATCAGAAACACTTGAGAGGGATCCTTCCTTCCTTCCTCCACCAGTTACAAAACAACCATGTAGGACAATCCTTTTTAAAACAACTTATCACAAAACAAGACCAAAAAAAAAAAAAAAAATTATAATGCAGTCAGGCTGTCCAAAAAAATTTAGTCTTTTTTTTCAAGTTTATTTTCAAATGGTAGGGTTTGGGTTTTTTTTTTCCTTCCCACGCACACCCTGAGAGATCTCTCCGAGGGTCAGAAGGTTGGTCAAGGCAAGGTTTAGCAATCGAGTCTATCATTCATAGAGATTTGTTATAATCCTCCTTTGCGCAGCAGATTTCACTGCTAAAAATGACCATTCCTAAAACGTTCCCTCAAGAGACACTCGTAACAAATCATTAAGCAAAAACAAAAAAAAAAAAACAAAAAAAAGAAAAAAAAAAAACAAGAAAGAAACCAGGCTGCAACTCCAGCTTCCGAGAAACACTTCAAGCTCTCTTCTTCCTGAAGCCGCAATTCAGCGGGAAGCGGCCGCCGCTCCGCGCAGACCTGGGGGCGCAGGGCTCCCCGCGGGCCCTTCTCCCCTGTCACGACTCCACCGAAGGGGATTCTCCCAAGCCCGAGGCAGCCCGGGGCAGGGCCGGTCCCCGACAGACACCAGCGCCTCGGGAGCAGGTCCTCATCCTCCCTCCCCGCCGAACCGCTCCCCCGCCTCACGCCCCGCGCCCCGGGCGGTGCCGCCGCCGCCGCCGCCGCCGCGCTTAACCCCCGCCTCCCCCTACACAACAGGTCCCCGCCGCCGCCTCATGCTCCCCAGCGCCTCAGCCCGGCGGGGCGGGCGGCCGTGCGGAAGGGAAGTCGGGGAGGGAGAGGAGAGGGAGGCTTCGCCGCCGGTGGGAGATCTCTGCCGGGACTTCTCCCTCCCTTCACCATCCTCGCCGCCCGCCTCAGGGCCGCCGCGGGCGGTCGCACGCCGCCGCGGCGCAGGCTCTCGCCCACGGCCCGCGGCGGTGCCGGGCCCCCCCCCGCATCCTGCCCCCTCCCCTCGGCGCAGAGGAGCGGCTTCCCGCCGGCGTCCCTAGTTTCGCCGTGCTTTTGCCCGGAGCAAGGTGAGAAAAACGCCCAGCTCCCCCTCCGCGAGCCGCAGAGCGGCGACTTTCTCCCCCCCCTTTTTTTGGAGCCTCTATCCAGGTTTCTCCCCGGCAGCCAGACCCAGAAGCAGCAGCTGCCACCTCTTCATCTTCAGGGGGAGGCGGTAACCACCGCAGCGGTGGCCGCCCGCGGGAGGAGCGGGGGGAGGCGGCGAGGGACGGGACCACACAGGCGCGCACCCCCCGCCGCGGTCGGTCAGTCAGTCAGTCAGCCGCTTCCCGGCGAGAGGGCAGGCAGGTCCCCCGCGACAGCCCCGGCGGGGACGCCGCGCCGCCGGCCCGGCCCGGCCCAGCCCAGCCCAGCCCTCTCTCGAGCCGCTGGAGCGCGGCGACAGCGCTAACGCTTCCCCATCGCCGCCTCCGCAGGTAGCCGCCCGCCGGGCGGGCTGGAGGCGCCGGGGAGCGAGCCGGGCGGCGGGTGCCTGCGCTGGAGCCCCGCTCCCGCCGCCTCCCCGCCCGCGCGGGGCGCCCGCTCAGCCCTCGCCTTCCCCGGCCCACGCAACCAACCGCGCGCCGCTCCCGGCACGCGCGCACACAGGCACGCGCCGCCGAGCCGCGAGCGATGTCTGCCGTCAGCCCCGGGCGGCGGCGGCGGCGGCGGCGGCTCCGTCCTCCCCTGCTCCAGCTGCCGGGCGGAAGGCGAGCGAGTTGTGCGGGTGAGCGATAGGAGATGAGAGGCCCCGCCCACGCGGCCCGAGCGAGGAGGACCAGCCTCCCTCCCCCCGCAGGCTCAGGCGCGGACGCCGAGGGGCACGCCCCTCCTCCCGCTGGGACTTGTAGTTTCGCTCCTCCCCCCCCGCTTCCGCGAAGCGGCCCCGGAGGCGGGAGGGACTACAAGCCCCAGCATGCCTTGCGAGCCGTCCCGGCGGGAGGGGGCGGAGCGGGCCCGCCGGGCAGCGCGGGAGCGCAGGCAGGGCACGGCGAGAGGCGAGGGCAGAGCGGGGTGGGGAGGCGCTACCTCGGCGCCGGTTGGGAGGGCGGTTGCCGCCCCGGGCGGGGCTCGAGGTGGCTTCGCCCGGCCCGGCTGCGCCCTCCGCCTCTCGCCCTCCGCAGGGCCCCGTTCCCCCGAGGCAGCCCTGCCTTCCCAGCTGCACTCTCGTGCGGGGTGGGCACGGCGGCGGCTGGTGTGTATGTCCGGGCTTGTATTTCAGTCAGGCCTGAAGGCCGGGGCTGCAACCCCTGGTCCGTCCAGCTGGGCGTTGCGCTGCCCCTCCGCGGCTCCCTGGTCACCCAGCTTCACCCGGGGTTGTTCCTGTGCCAACTACCCAAAGTCCTCGACTGCACCGGTGAGGTGGGCCGACAGGCGGCTGTCCCTACTTTTGCTCATACATGCAAACGTTTCGCTGCTTTAGCGGTGGCATCTGCATGCTCCATTACGTTGCTGGAAGAAACGGACTTGTCCACCAATGCTGACGTGTTCGTACAGACCCTGACTCTGCCCTGACTTCATGAGGCGCGTCCCAGAAAAGTACGAGCCACGAAGGAAAAGCTTTTCCAGAAATGCAATCCTGCACCGAGCCCTTCTCGCGCAGTACCGCCCCAGTGCGAAATGGCACTGGTGGCAGGGTGACCTGCAGAAATCCCAAGGAGAGGGGCTTCCCACAGCTAAAGCAGAACCACTCTCAAAGCTGTTTGCTGTTGTTTCTGCTGAGTATGTTCTCCATGCATGTCCAAAGAAGAGCAAAGAAGCTGGTGAAGGGTCTAGAGCACAAGTCTTATGAGGGGCAGCTGAGGGAACTGGGGTTGTTTAGCCTGGAGAAAAGGAGGCTCAGGGGAGACCTTATCGCTCTCTACAACTGCCTGAAAGGAGGTTGTAGCGAGGTGGGTGTCGGTCTCTTCTCCCAAGTAACAACCAATAGGGCGAGAGCAAATGGCCTCAAGTTGTGCCAGGGGAGGTTTAGACTGGATAGTAGGAAAAATTTCTTCACCGAAACGGTTGTCAAGCACTGGAACAGGCTGCCCAGGGAAGTGGTTGAGTCACCATCCCTGGAGGTGTTTAAAAGACGCATAGAAGTGGTGCTTAGGGACATGGTTTAGTGGTGGACTTGGCAGTGTTAGGTTAACGGTTGGACTCAATGATCTTAAAGGTCTTTTCCAATCTAAATGATTCTATGATTCTATGAAGTGCTAGAGATAAGTGGGCATGCACGGTGCTAACAAGGGTTTAACTTTGACGCATCTTTTACAAAGGTTTGCAACTTACTAGCGGAGCTGTGTAACCTACAGAGAATGGACTAGTTTGGGACATGTGGTAGGAATCAGCCCTCAGTTCAAAAAATCCAAAAGCATACTGAACAAATTTCTGGAAAAAGTTAAGATCTATTACAGTCAGCCCACATATCTCATGGTTGAGTGTTGTCGTAGGAGAGACACCAAAAACACAGCGTGAGGATGCAGCTGAGTTCTCGTACATAGCCAATGTGTTTTCTGTTTTCATAATTCCATTTCTAATTTTGGAATGTAATATTTATCCCTTTAATACGATAAGCTAATTCTTTATCCATAAACAGTGCCTGATAACAAAGGAACCATGGAACAGATTGATCAGCACTGGATACTCCCCCTTCCTTGGAGGAAATTAATTACTCTGGTAAACAAATTACAGAGTAGCCTGGTAGACACTCTCCTGGTGAGTCTACGATCCATTTTATTGATACACAAGAATCATTTTGGAAATGTTAATGCCACATGGGAAAAATATGGAGGGGTGTCTCCCTCTGCAAGGTGTAAAGGAGTAGTCCTTTGGCAAGTGGGCAGCGGGATGTAAAACCATTTTCTGATATCATCTCTCATGCAAATGCGTTGGCATCCTTTTTCTCCACATGTAATAGATGCTGCTGCATTATTCCTTCCCATGTCCTCCTCCTCTTGTAGTGCCTGTTGTCAACAGTTTGCCTGCTATCTCATAACTTAGATATCACAGCATTTTTTATTCTTTTAAATTTTCTTTGTAAACAGCCAATAACTTTTCTTTCTATCTTCATGAGTACAGCATGTCAGCAGAAGGCTGCTGACAGAAATTTTGTGGTTCACTGACAAGCATTTTCAGTCATCATCAGGTTTTTATTAGCATATTGCTGGAGATCTGTCTTCAGTGCTTTGACAATATTAATGACTGTATGATGTCAAATGGCACTATTCTCTCCTGAGATTATGAAATATTTTAGACATTCACAAATGGAGCAAACAGTTTATGTAAAAATGTCATTGTTGGCTTATATTCACAGGTAGCACTCAGGCTAATTTCAGAAACACTCTTCAGAAGCAAAACATTTGTAAATAATACCAGCACCTTGTTCAAGCTGCTGTCTCATTCCACAGTCTTTCCCTTGGGTTTTAAGATGTTACGGTTGGGAAGTGAACTTCAGCCATATTAATTGAGAGAAATACATAAAGGAATTTGAGGAGTGCCTGGAAAAATAATTCTAAGTGTCAAACTTAGAGAACAAACACACTTTTACTTTCAATAGTGAATCTGCTTTGATTCTAACAGGATCATCCAGTGCCACACATTGTACTTTTCATGATAGCCTGTTCTAGTCTTTAATCAGTACCAGTATTGCATTGGAATTTGGAGCATTATTGATGTCTTTTTGCAAACATTATGAACACACTATCAACATCTCTTTGAAGTTGTTTTTAAAACAATTTGAAAACTCCCGTACAAAAAAGACTTTATATAGCTAATATTTCACACAATCCAACATTATTTTTGGAAGCGTTTGTTATCATTTATTCACAACATTAATGAAAATTGGTTTGAGGCACTGAATAGATTAAATCTTAAACACAGTAGGTAGGACAAATATTCTCTCTTCATAAAACTTTGTAGGATCATGTGTTACGGTATGTACTTTTCTGATTCCTTATTTATGACTCAGGTTGATCTTGTGCAATAGATGAATATGTTGCAGCAACATTACTTAGTTTAAAAAAAAAAGATGAACTATCTTTTTGTTAGGAAAATGCTAATGAAAGAGCTGTTGCCACTGAAAGTTGCTCTCTCTTACCCTGTCTGCAGTGTGGAGGTGTCATAAGGGCAAGTCTTAAAAAAATAGGGAAGTTCATTTGCTGAGATGACATGTCACCTTACATATATAGAACATCTGTTACCATGCTTCATGGCAGAATCTGCTTGACTATGCTGGAAGCATTATCAGACAAAGTATTTAAGTGATTAAATAAACACAAACTAGCAAACTGTAGCATTTTGGACATAAGATATCTGTACTCCACACATCCTACACTGCCAAACCAACTGCTTTTTACTTCCAAACAAAAAAGGGGGATGAAGTGACAGGTATTGAACTGAAAGATCTTCTGATATTCTTACAGGTGGAAAGAAAGCTAGGCGCTGCTGTGGACACATTTTCTAGGCATGTTTTCCACATCTTTCACAATGAATTTTGAAAAATAAATTTAAAAAAATTTCAAACAAAGTAGTGATAATACTATTGTCGTGCGAGACACTGAAAGTAGCCTTGCAGGTCCAGACTTGCTGAATACTACAGTACACCATATATGCCAGTTTACAATGTCAAGAGCACATAATGCTAAGAGTTTTCTACAATATACCTGTTTTTCTGACCAAATATTTTTCTCCTTTTTCTCTGCTGTTTTTCATAAGTTACCTCTCCCTGTACCACTGGTTGGACAGTGAGCCATCATTTTAGAGTCTTACCAATACCAACTATTCATTTTGTGAAAGTACTTAATTGCCTTGAAAAAGGTTTTGCGTATACTGGAAATACTGCATTTCATAAAAGTTGGCAGGAAGAGAGAGTGAGAATGCACATCAGAATCATGCTCTAAGGAATCAAAAAAATAGAGGTTTTCATTACAACAATGTGATCAACTTAAGCAGGTTCAAAAAGCTTTTAAGTGTCTCTCAAGTCTTGCTTTTGAAAGACCGAGATGACTAGTCATTTATTGTGCAGCCTTCCAACAAAATGTAACATATACTACTTCTCTGCAGTAGGTGAGTTAAGCAGGCAAGAGGAGGTAAGAAAACTTTTTCATGGCAAGCTCTGGAGACCAGAATCAATTTTGTATTTACATTTTTCCACTGCATGTTAAAACCATATCTCTTGATCGGGGTGGCTTTTTTTCTGTTTTGAAGCATTAGAAACACAGTTGTTCATAATTTAAAGATCTGAAATGCTTTAGTCATGTAGAGTCTGGAATATTTTTATAGTTTTTCAACTTCTAACTTTGGCTTCTTACCATGTAGATTCATTGCTTTGGATAGAAATCAGAATCTATGGATATTTTAATTTATTCCGGTAGAATAAAATTCTCCTTAAAAATAGAATCAAAATCCAGAAGTTTTCAGAATCAGCCATGCTTCCCTGATCAATGACTGCTTCCAAAGCTGAAGGGAGACTGCCTCAAAATCTTACAATTTAAACTGAAAAAAACCCCACGAGCATTGTGCGAGGTCATCAGTGTGGTAATTTCACCCTATTTAACATTTCTTCTAGCTCTAATTTGAGTTAAGGAAAGAAAAAAGTCTTTCATTCTGGGAAGCTGACACAGAACATGAGCCAGCCAAAAGAAAGGGCCAGGAAAGTACAGTTACACGAGGAAAAAAACCCAAATTTTCCAGTGTTATCAGTCTTGGAGCACATCAAATGTTCCCTCACTGGAGCCAGGAAATAATTGTCCTCAGTCTTACATCATGTATTAGTAAAGTACACTGTTCAAACAGTGGAGTGAATTACAGTTTGTTTGATGTTTTGCTTCCCTGTGAAGAACCTTGTATTCATCATTGCTTGATGCAGAACAGCATCATTTAATCAGTCGGTACTATACAGAAATTTCTGTGTACTTCAGTGAAGGTCAGGCATCCGCATTACTGATTCCTGATTAACGCGGTTCATATAGCTTTATCCTAATCCCAGTTCACCAAACCAGTACTTTTTCTTCAGTAAATTTCCTCTTTAAAACCACTTTTTTTTTTTCCTTCACAATAGGTATAAGAAATGAACTTAGCACTTCAGAGAAATAAACATATGATCATGGGTCACAGCCATCTGTACTCTTCACAGCACATCTGCTTTCTGATTTCTAGGTGTCTCCATTGCTAAACTCCTTACTATTGAGCCAGGCCTCATTTTTTGTGTTCAGCACAATTAATATTAAAACAAGTGTCTGTGTGAGCAGTGGATGAAACGGAGCTGGATTTCCTTTCCCCATCGCAACAACCTCGCTTTCCCCCATGGTCCACATGACACTCCCCACATGACAAGAGGATTGCATACTGTGGCTAACTGGGAGCTGCACACACGCTGACCAGGGGCCAGCTGGCTGCCACCAAATGACCAAAAGTGAAGTGACATCAGATGGGTGAGTGGCTGAGCAGCTCACTCACGCCAAGGGAGGAAGGCCTCCCTCTCTCCCCCTTTTCCCGCTCCTAAACTAGCAGTGAAGGGTGGCAGTCATCCTGTCCTCTCCTCTACCCAGACCCTTCCACCCTCTCCCTTGCAGTCTCTCCACTGCTCATCAGATGTTTTGCTGAGCTGTCTTGGTACAGAAGTATCAGCAGAAATAAAAAATTCTTCACTTTTTTTTCCACCGAGTTAATTTTCTGCCACTTTATCATGCTGAAATGACTCAGTAAAGGACGTGACAAAGCATCCAGGACTGGTACAAGGGAGGGGCAGGAACACGTTGCCCAGGGAAAGGGAAGTGAAAAAGGAAAGAGTTTTCCTCTTCATAAATAAATGTAATATAAATTTAAGTAGATATAAAATAAAAGGGCAGAGAGTAGGACTGTAGGCAGCAGTTAGATTGGTCTAGGCTGCCACTGAACTTCAGGCTCAACCAGATGTGCTCATGGAGGCATCCCATAGGTGCAAGAGCTGGCAAAAAGTGAGAGGAGACAACACACAGCTTAAAGACAGAAAAGGAAGGGAGAGCAGGACCTTCGCCTCTGGTAGTGGTGGCCTGTTAGATAAACTCAAGCCATCTCATTATGACTTGCTCAGGATGGTAGTACACAATGACCAAGTCCTTTCCACAGTGTTGGCATTAATTTGTCTTTCTTCCATTGATTTTCAGGAAACTTTTAAGAGTTTAATTATACTTTAAACTTTTACTCTCTTTCCTATTCAGCCGAGCAAGTTCCAAAGTCTTCCTTTGGGGAGAGAAGGAAAGTCTGACTGACACTTTAAACAAATGCCTAAGTCTGTTCCCATAGGAAACAAAACAAAAAATAATAAAATACACACCTACAAATGGTCATGTAATTGAAGGGATGCTGTCAACTGCAATTATTGTAATTAACCAATTAAAATAGTAAAAATGTTTTGAGATGGAGTTCTTTAACTAGTATCGCCTGTGTAAAAGAATATCCCTTTGACAGGTGTTTCTTCTTTTCCTCCTGTTTCCTACTTGGGGCTATAGAAGGGACTGGACTCCTGGTTGACAAAAGAATAACCGCAAATATGCTCCCGTTTATCTCATATACAACCTTTTTTGCCCCTCTCTGTGTATGTTTCCTGGCTGCCTCTTCCTTTCTCTTCTCCACTGCCTCAGCAAACAGCCGCTTACAGTACTGTGGGAAAGTAGGAGCTTGTGCTCTGCAGTGGAGTGCAAGAAAGTGATTCCATCCAGCTCATGCAGGAGCGTGACGCTCATTTTGAGAAAAGCCTTCCTTGTAATTATAGTCGTGGGCTGTTTAACTGTTTTGGGCTACACACTTTGAGCATTTACAGCAGAACCATCCATTGCTGTCAGTGGAACACATCCATGATGTGTGTTTATATGGATTAACACAAAATACATAATAGTTTTCCTGGAGGAATGAGGCAATTAGAGACTTCTGTAAATCCCAGAGGGGGGCTATCTGCATCATTAAACACTTAACTAGGCTGTCTCAAAGTGGAGCTAACTGCTTTTGAAAATCTCTTTAATGCTTCATTGTCACAATTCAGCATCATTAACGGGGAAGATTTAGTATTATATCATTGCTTTTCTCTTGTTCCTTTCTTTTCTTTCCCATACTCCTTTCCCTGCCTTCAACTTGGGTTTGTGTGTCTTCTAGACCTGCCCTCCCCCACTGCATATACTTTCTTTCAGCAAACAGCAATGTTGGTCTTGGGTTTCGTACCCTCGACTCTTTCCCACCTTCCTACCATAAAACAATGAGCAAAAAGAATAAGGGAGAACAGGTCATTTTACACCTCTCAGAGCTATTGTTTTCAGGACAATAAGCCATGACAGACTCAGGGGTGCAGCACTGCAAGGACTGAATTAATTTCAAATTTGGAAAGCCTGGATTCCTTCCCTTCCCCCCCCCAGCAAACAGGATAAAAAAATTATTTCATTTACTTGATAATTTATACTCTGTAGAATCTGAATATTCAATGAGCTCTGTATACAAAGGACTAGATATGACTCATGAATCATATGGCTGACAACACTGCAGGAGAGAAAGGAAGTCTGGCAATCAACAGAAATGTGACACTGATCATACACAAGTGTGGTCAGAGGCATAAAACAAAAACATTTTTCCGCTATTTTTGTTCATTTATTTACTATAGTTATCATTCCCATATTTCTGTGAACACTTAAATGGATGGCCTTTGCTCTGCTCAGAAGCTTGTGCCTGACTAGGTATGTGTTTATGGCACCAGAGTTTTAGCAATTACTTCTACTAGGAGTTGATGCAACATCTTCTGATGGAAATGTGATTTGCACTTAATAAATGCATATTTCATGTTGCAATCAATGTAATGGCTCACTTTTAAGTGTTCTCAGAAGTTTTTCTTCTTCAAATATGCCCAAGTGGGCCTCATAAGACATATTTCTATTTTCTCCTGTAAGATTATTAGCCGTTAATTATTTTAACCAATAATTATTCTTCAAAAAAATTCAAGAACTTCTTATGAGAAAAAGTATGGGATTATTTGTATCGTTAAGAGAAGGAGGTTTTGGCCAAGATTCTGAGAGTGACTTGTAAAGGCTTTAAAACCTATGCTTTTTACACCAAAATAGGAGAATGAGTTTATAAATCTGAATTTTTGTAGAATTAGTTTATACTAATCTACTAGCATTCATATAAATGAATTCTGATGGGCAAATGGCAGTCTGCAGTATAATCACATCTTAAACCAATAAAACTGTAACCAGCAAATCCAGGAAAACCATTCAGAATTCTAAAGAAAATTATTCATGCAATAAATAATATGCAAAGATTAGTCTTGGAGGCATTATGAATTGGTATGTTTTATTTGATTAGAAAGAGTGTAGGTACAGAACACTAGCAGGAATATAACAGAAAAAAAAACTTCAGAAAGAAATGAGGTTGGGAGAACAATTTAAACTCAGACTTGATGTAAAGATAACAAAAGTGTTTACCAGTAACCAGAGTTCCTCCCATGTGAAATCCATGTATTCATTTGTACCACAGGTATCCGTAAGCAGACACTGCAGAAATCTTTTCACTTTGACTATAGTGGGACGCACTCAGCCTGCCTTCCCTCCAGCTCAGAGCACATGAAGTGGACCATCCTAATTCAGTTGCCTCTCAGCCACAGAGCCCCAAGTGACCAGTAACATCAGAAGGAAAGAGGGCAGGAGAAGAACGCTTGTGTGAATATCTGAGCTTGAAGAGCTTCAGTTACTAGTAAGTTGGCTCCCCTTTTAACTTTGAGATACAAACATAAATATTTCCATGTGGAAATTTACAAAGTAGGGTTACATGTAGAAGAATGAAGAAGTCTCCAAATACCCATTGTGAGGAGTCTGAGTCCTTCATGCAAACAGCATTAGCCCTGGATGCCTCAGAGATGGTGAATACTTGGTAAAGTCGATGGCTGAAGCTTCAGGTGGCTGCTCAGAGCTGAGGAGTAGGGGCAGAGGACATCAAGAGGGGAAAAGTCTGGCACTCAGTGCCCGGGGGAGAAACTGCAGGTGGATTTTTAGGGACACCTTACTCAGAAGGAACGGCTTATAAAGGGAAATGATCTGTAAAAATTTGCATTTTTCCACTTCTGAAGATAACTGCAACTAGGAGGGATTCCTCCACAGAGAAATGCTAACAAAAAGCAAATTACTGGTGGCATGAAGGGGCAGCTCATGGGGATTTATGAGAACCCAATTTAACTTCCATTTTTTGTGATTCTCATCCAGGCCAACCAGCAGACACTAGCTTTTGGCATGCAGGTCAAAGCTAGGGCTTTCCTAGCAGACTAGCTTCATCCTTTCTTCACACTCAGAGAAGCATACTTTAGTGCAAAATCCATCCCATGCTTTTTTTATCTGCATACCACAGCCCTATCTATTATGCATTATGCACAACGCTCAGCAATTTTCTTCTCTAACCACAATACCTAACCACAACATGTTGCTCAGAATAAGCCTAGCACACATTGGTAACCTTTGCGTAGCCTACACTGCAAACATACCCCACCTGCCATTATTTTGCTTGCTGCAGCTGCCACTGTACCTGCTCCTTGTGCAACAGCTCAAGGAATCAGGACAGCGTCTCAGGCCTCTCCTGAGCCTACCTGGGCCAGGTAAGCCATCTCTAGATTTCACATCTCAACACCTTGCAGAAACTTCTAGACTTACATAAAACAGATTTTTTTCTTTTTTTCCAAGGACCAATTTTTTTCCAATAACCAATACTTCATAACTTAGGAGGTTTTGCATCTTGGAGACTAACGTTCCCTGTGGCACCATGTTATGGTCCGTATTTGGGACAAGCAGTAGATAATCAAGAATTCTTGGCCAGAGGAAGCCACATGTGAAATGCCTGCCTCAGAGTTAGCACCTGCCATTCAGCACTAACTAGCATTCTGGGCATCCATGCATATTCAGGAGGCACCTGGTACAGATTAGCTTCAGCAAATCCAAGGTGTGTCCATTTACAGTCAAGATCTTCAAAGCCATTCTCTACAGCCTGTATCCCCATATCATCATCTTCAGCAACACTGAAAATATTGTCAGCTCTTTTCCCAGTGTGGACTCCCCCATTGCAGGGAACAAAAGACAGGATTCACATTCCCACAGGGTCTGTCTGCACAGTTCTAACAACTACACTAACAGAAAAAATATAATTGTCAACTCTCCACTCTTCCAGAGTGGGTAGCAGGTACTCTCTCCCCCTCTGCAGAATCTTGGCTTCTGCAAAGCTGGAGAACCTGTGTTTATTTCAGGCATTGCAGCTTTTTAAGCTGCACACATGCAGTGTTGGGAGGGACTGCGCACTCAGCTTGCTTACCACATGGACTGCCAGGATACAGGGGATGCCAGTTTCCCATGTTCTGTGAGAATCCCTGTGACTGGATGCATCTCACAAAATCTCTGTATGAGGGGTTTGGTGAACACTTCAATGTAGATTAGCCCCATAAGATTATGTCTTTCAGTCTGTCTAGATCCATCTCAGCACTGCTGCTGCCTCCTGGGATGGCAGGCAAATGTGTGTTAGCAACAGCACAGCCTCACAAGCACCACCTGGGTCTGTAGGGTGAGAAAGGCACTACTTTAATGAATGTTCATTCCAACCAGTGCTCACAGGGCAGAATTTTTCTCTCCATACAGGACCAAAAAAAAGCACTGATTTCCTTCCTTCCTTCCTCTGCACCTCCTCAAGAAGACAAAAGCAAGAGTTTCCTCTTAATACAAAAGGCAAAAAAAAAACCCAATCCCCGCACTTCCTTTTCCCACCTCCTTCCAAAGTCATGAAAAGCACCAGCTTCTCTCTTCTCTCCACCAACCTACCCAAAGCATGCAACTCCCCGTCCTCTTAACACCTCATAAGCTTAGCTCCTCCTCTGCCTCTGAGAAGTGGGCAGGCTGAGGAATGCTCTTTGCAAAGGTCAGTGGTCAGGCCTGTGCCATGAAAGGCTCATGGAAGAACAAAACCCAAGCTCTCTCAGGCAGATTGACTGTATCTTGCTGCTTTGCTGCCTGCCCCATATCCTCTCCAGGCAGAAGCAGCCCACATTCCCTACCATCCCTCTCTAGGAGGCCAGCTGTGGAGCTGAAATGAGGGAAGGAAATACTTGCCTTCTAAGCCCTTACTCAAAATAGATGGCAAGCAGAAAACTTTAAATAAAAACATGTTGTAAAATACATGTAGATCTGTATGTAAAAATATTTCTCATAAGTAGAAGAGTTTGCCATAATTAACCCCTTGAATTAAATAAAACCAAGTGCTTACATGTTAAGGCTTCATCTAGTGTTGCTATGCAGACCACTTCAGTGGAGAAGCACTGGATTCGGCCACCATGAATAAGGGATACTCAGGCTGGAAGTTGCTTGGGCTGGTTCTGTTGCTTGATGGGCTGACAGGGTACGTGGCTCCTCCTTGGATGAGGTTTTAATGGGGGTGAAGGTCAGAAGGTGCCTGAACAGCTTTTGAAGAACCTGTCATTCCACTAATAAAGCCTTCTGACCCTGCTAGTGAGTGAGATGCTGGTGCATCTCCCATCTCCATCAAGACCCACTACCTCCTTAATAGCACTTGTCTATCACAGCTTGTCAGCCCGCTCTGGGCAGCAAGCAGATCAAGAACCTTGTACTGCTGCATGCAGGCATCTTGCCTGCATCTTCCTCAGTTTCAGTAGAGAAAGTGAAAGAGAACAGGGTGATTCAGGGATTTCCCATGGCTTTATCACCAAGAGCAGGAAACAGGTTTTTGCAGCGATGCAAGGGTGCGATAACCAACGGTCTTTTGAATCCCCGGTGTGGCTCAGAGATTTTCATATCACAGCAAAGTCAGGGGGCAGAGAAGAAGGAAGATCTTCAGTTCTATATTTCATTGAAAAATGGCACCTGCCTGGAACATGCTGTTTGCAGTATTGGGAGATACTGTGAAAGCAGAGGCTTCTCTTCCAGGTGCGAACAGACCACGTAGATCCTGGAGTCCAGCAAGTGCCTGACACATATCCTCAGCAGCTGTCAGGTTGAACATTTATCCGAAATGCACCTAAGATGCTTCCATGTGTGTATGGAGTACAATTCACACAGCACATGGATGAAATTAAACTTTGGGAGAGGACATCAATGTGAGACAGCTGGAAACATAGGAGTGCTGTAGCAAGAATCCTAGCTGGCCCAAAACTGTGTTGTTTGAATAACGTCTTTGATCATTAAATGCTTTGTCTCTGTTGAGTGGTTGAGAACCGAAACAGAGTTGAACACACTTCATCTTATATGCATAGTAGCCAAACGCATGGGGACTGCAGAAGCATGCCCTCTATAGATAGTCAAATTTCTCCCGTCTGGAGTGAGAGAACATAGGTACTACATAGCTCGAAGACAGAAATACAGCTGGCAAGGAAGTAACTCTCTTGTGCTAGGTGAGAATTTGAACCAAGTTTTTACTACAATAGCACGTTTTGAAGAAAAGGAAATTTTTAGAAGATTGAATTTTCAAGAGAGAAAGGAATTCACTGGAGTGACACATGATCTTGTCCAGATCTTGCAAAATTCAATTTAAAAAAATCAAAAGAGAAATTTCTAAAAATCAGGAAAATAAGAATACTTCTTTTTTATATACTTTCTTCTCAATATTGAGTTGGAATGGGAATAATAATTGTTAATAGGTAAAGCTTTTATATTTTTGAATTTTAACACAATCTTTTGCATTTTAATGAAAAAGTTACTAAAATGTATAATTTTGTAAGTAAAAAGCAAAGTTCCTCCTATCCCTGGGAATGCCATTTGATTGCACTGTAGGATTCTTTATATAATAAACTACCTGAAATTCATTGTATCAGGGCAACATACCACATTGTTGTTTTAACATTTGGGAAAACAGAATGAATTGTATTGATCAACAAACATCTCCTTAAAATCTTAGAAAGCTTAGCTCACTAGAAGAACACAGAAATTGTGCTTGTGGCTGCCACTGTCTTGGAAGGCCTGCTGGATCCAGCAGTGGAGGTGACGTACTGCTTGGAACAAAGACAAATCAGATCACAACGTACATCACAGGTGGCCATCATCTGCATGGCCAAGTGCCACTTTTGTACCCCCAAAAGCATTTGTGGTCAGATCACGTTGTCATGTCTCTGTCCACACAGGGCAATACATGCCACAACCCTGACATTTATAAAGTTCAGATTTCATCTTTTATTTTCTATCAAAGACAAACTAGGAAGACTCTCTTCAGTTGTTAATTTTTTCTTGTCCCTCTGCTTCATATCAGACAGGAGTACTCTTTTCTATCAGTTCAAGGGATCACCTTTCTTCACCTGAAGAGGGAAGGAGGAAAGCAGGGAAGGGGGGGGGGGTTGCCTGCCTGCCTGCCTGCCTGCCTGCCTGCCTGCCTGCCTGCCTGCCTGCCTGCCTGCCTGCCTGCCTGCCTGCCTGCCTGCCTGCCTGCCTGCCTGCCTGCCTGCCTGCCTGCCTGCCTGCCTGCAAGTTCCTCTAGCCTCTTGCTGAGCTGAAAGCATTTTAAACATCAGCTGTGAATCAGAAACCCTAGGCTCCTTGGTAGCATCTGTGCCTCCTTGTTCTACCAAGTAGGTTCAGCTGACCTTCCAGGTCCTCCAGGGGTTCATATACCCTGTAACAGGGCAAACCGTCCATATTTGTCCACTAGGACATCAGATTTAATAAAATCTGCCTGGTATACATATGTCCAACATATGTGCACAAACTCCACCCCACTATGCACAGACAGATAGAGCAATGCTCCCATCTGACCTTCCAGCCAGCCAGCCTTCCATGGGGCTGATAAAATGCCCTTGTGAGCTACCTCCTGACCCAAGGCATTATTATAAGATCAGGGCTATGGTTTAAACCAGATATCAAAGAGTTGTAAATCTTGACATAAAAAAGAATAATCATACTTTCAGCTCAGTGAATACGGGAAAGCATTCTGAAACGCAGTATTCTTGTTTCTTTCTCTGGTCCCTCATTTTATGCACTTTGTAACTGTTATTAGTGTTAACCTTGTGAGCAAAGCAAAGAGGCTTGGAAAAGAAACTCTGCAAAGGGTCAAGAAAATACACAGCATTTTTCTAGAGAACAAAAAGCACCATCCAATGAACACAGAAGGAGATGAGAGATGTCAGTGGTTAGTTTTAAGCTTTATTTCTGCTCTAAACCCAAAGACCTCTTTATAGCCTAATAGAATTATAGACTCAAGTCTACCATTAATAGCATGCATGGCGCCAGTGTAATAAAAAATGGAAATTCATTGTCCAAGAATGATTTATGAAGTTCAGTAATTTATGTCAGTTTCCACAACATTGTGCTTCTCAAAAAATCTCAGGTCCAACTAACAGTGCTCAGTTAGACATTGATCCTTTAATGAATGTGTGCACTTTACTAATTTTATTTTGGCAATGTTACAAGCATGGAAGCGAGAGAGAGAACATGTGCAGTAAAATATTCAGCAACATTTCTAATCTGCTTTGTACTTAGTATCTTTAAGATATTCATTTCATCTTTCCACCCTCCGGGACAAATATATACCATGGAACATGTATTTAATATTTTTTAATATTGAGTTCAGCAGAATATGTAATAAATAGATGTGAAGAAGCAAAGATCAGATTTAAAGATCATTTCAGCAATAGGCTTTATTTCAGATCTATAACCATGAATAAAAATAATGCGTAGAAAATATTAATTAGCCCATTTTCTACCATTTGTGTCTCTGTAGCACTGCACCAAGTGAGCTTACTCACTTTTTTTTTAATCGTGTACATTTAGTTTTAATGGTTCAGCTCTTCTTCAGTCATCAATAGGGAGCCTTGTTACCATGGTGACAGACAGATGGATTAATGCAATGTTTAGAGAGATACAGTAGTGCCAAATTTTGATATATACAGTAAGCACTAATGTACTTCATACACAAGAGGGCATGCATGCAGAAAATCTCAGGGACAGTCTTTCATATGCACAGAGAGTGCCTTGACACAAAACTCCCATTATCTTCTGACAGAAAGTGGCCATCTATCTCCCACTTTATGCCCTTCAAAAGGACCCTGTTGGAGTCACGGACAGTTGCTCTAGAAACTTAAAACAAATGTCTAATGAGGCCTGTTGGAAAGGGCTGCTGTCAACACCTAATGTGTCAGCTACATGTATTAGGCCACGAAGCTACCGGTCATCTTAGCATGATTATCTATAATCCACTTCTGGAAACGCAGTCTGACACTTTCAGCTGAGACCTTTACATTTGCCTGTTTACTTTATTCATTGCAGGTCTCACTAATGAGAAAGAAATGTGAGGTATACAAAAATCACTGGATTTTTACAGAGCACAGACAGATTGCATGTCAAGTAATTCTTCTTAAAACTTTCACACTTCCTTCTCTTTCAAACCTTAATGACCTGCACCTTCCTTGCCCATCTCACTCCCTTCCCTAGTGCTGCTAATGAGCTTTCCTGTTTTCAAAGTATTAGCTTAATGGTATATGTCTTGCAAAAATCTTCAGATGGAGATGAAATTAATACAGGAAGAAAATGTGTGACAGTTACGCTATGAATCCCTGTCATTTAGACTCTGAATCCCCCATGCTCATAGAACTAAGAGATTATGCTAGTTGCATAGTTTTATTTTATTTTATTTTACTTTATTCTCTGTGCAATGTTTGAATCATTCTATCATTGCCAAACACCTTCACTGCAGAAACCTATGATAAGCTGCTAAATTGACTGAGAAGTCAGGTATTTTTAAGACAATTTGACCTGCCAACTGAAATTCTGGCACAAACTTGGTGCTTTTAGAAATATTCTAGATGTGAAATCAGAAGTACTTTATCCAGATCACACTATTAATTTATGTTACAAGAATAATTTAATTAGAAATGTTTTCCATCCATCTACACAAAGTGATCATTATCATTCATCAGGAGCATAATATTCAGCTCTCCTTCCAGGCCTTTTTTAATTGTAATATTAAACTATAGCAATTAAGCTCTGTGAATGACCGCAAAAAGGGCCTCTGGATATAATTGCACTGAAGCCAACTAGAAGTATACATCTCGTATTCATGCCAATTAATTTTACCGTTGGATTTCTCAGCAGGTGATGTACTACTATACATGAGTCAAGTTTATACAGGCCACCTCCCCACAATAAATGAAATGCTAGTGCAATTTCTTTCCTCTGCCGGGTACTCTGCAGCATGCACCACTGCCAAGAGCCCCCAAACTGGTGTCACTGGCCACAGGAGGACAGCCAGTGGCACGGAGTGGGCATAGCAGCTGTCCCATGGGCCCACCCAACACAGCAGCCTCTGAACACAGCATCTGAGGGACTTCTGCTGCCCAGTGGTGGCCCATGCCAGCAGCATGTCCCTCCTGCCCCGCAGCCACTGTGGCACGGGGTGTTACCTCAGAGCCAGGTGCCAGTGAGCCAAGCTTGAAGCTACCCTTGCCCACTAACTGATTTGTGGGGGAGTCTACCCACACGTCCCAAGTCACCCAGGCTGGAGAGGAGCTCAGGAGGTCTCAGTCCAACCTCCTCCCCAAAGCAGGCTCAGCTGTGAGCTCAGACCAGCTCACTCAGGGCTTTATCCTCTTGAAAACTTCCTCAAAAGGAGACTGCACAACGTCTCCGGGCAGCCTGATCTGAGCCTGACCGTCCTCATGGGGACCCGTTTGAGCTATTGACAAAGAAGTCATCTCCTGGAGCCCACTGCAGGAAACACATAGGATGGACAACTCTACGTATTGGACTGTCGCCAAGAGGCCTCCTCTGTCCTGCCAACCATAATTTTGGAAGTTTCCAATTCTGGCCATGTGGGCCAGGAGCAGGTTTTCTCTGTAGAAAATCCTGCTTCCAGGCTGTCACAAGGCAGAACTGGTCACCTGGTTGATCTAACCGGCGGTGCAGGACCACCACTGCTACCTCAGGTAGCAGCATGCAGGCGGAGTGGCTAAGCTTCAAGTACCAGGCCATGCTCTTAATGACACCATGGAAATGATGATTAATTTTTTCTGTTTCTTTTTTGACATTTTTTTTCTGGACCGTGTTAAAGGCTTTTCTAATACAGTACAGCAAAGTAACTATTAAAAGTTTATAGAGTACTGTTCTATAATGAAATACATACTGAGACCATTAAAGAGGTAGTACCCAGTAAAAAAGAAAAAAGCGCTCATAAATGTATTTGCTAGGTCTTTAAAGACAGTGGTAATACCACAGGAATTGGAAAGGGATCTATGATTTGCCTCTCTAGTTAATGTGGGCAGAACCAAAGAGATATGGGGGTATTTTACTTGCAGAGAGAGACTATATCTTAAACACTGAGCAGGTAATAAAACATATAATTTAGTAAAGGATAAGAATAGAAAACAAGTAGATACGTGCACATGCAAGAAAACCCTCCTCATCTCTGCAGCGCCAAGTAAATGCCGTCAAAGGCATATGATAGCCTTGATATTTGTTATCAACAGCTCTGAAATTTGTAGTGCGCCTCTGACCAGCCATAATGTCATCATCCATGAGTGCTAATTTGGGATTTATAACTGAAACTCTGGCCATACTGCCAATGGGACTTTTGCCATTTACTGAAATGCGGCCAGGCTCTGGCCATAAAAAGCAATGCCGCTGTGGTGTCAGTGCAGCAGGCCGGCACACTCAGTCTTGTCCAAAGCTACGCCTGACATGCCGGGCTGAATAACCAAATGTAAAACTGAAATTAAAAAAGAAGCATTTCATCTTCTGCAGAAGTAAGCTGCATCTTAGAAAGGCAGCTCTGGGGCTGGGGGAGGTAACCAGGAATCTGGAGATCCGGCCTCTCAGCTCCTGCTTTTGCTGGAGAACTACAGCAGAACTTTGTGCAAACTGATTCATGTCTTCATCTTCATCAAATGGAAAAATACCCCTCCCATAAATCTGTGAAGCTAGCTCAACCGATATTTTGAAAGTATCTTTTGATTCTCCAATGCAAGGCTCTTCTTATAATTGTTCTTACATTTGACAAATGAGCACTGACTTTGTCAGTATTTCTGTGGTTAAAGTCTATAAATCATGACTGAGTGACCAGATTTTTTCTGTGATACGAGACAAGAGACCTAAGGACTTACTCTCAACATGGGAATTTCAGACACCAGCTTTTTAAGAGATGCACAACAGTAACCAGCTTACTGTAAAAACAGAGGTTCCTGCAGAAACCCAATCATAGCTGCAGAACGCTTTCATTTCTTGTCCAATCGACCAGAAAATTGTTCAGAAATACGGAACTGGTTTCTTCATGCCCCTGCCTGTATACAGCGCTGAGGCTGCACGGTGCTTTCAGGAGTATGAAAACTTTCATAAATACAGGAAATGAGCCCAGCGAGTCAGGCAGAGAGCAAAGCTCAGCTCTCCTGAGAGCCGGAGAGTAGCCCAACTGCTGCATTTTCTCTCTTTCCAAAACCAGTGTTTGGCTCTCTCCCAAATACTTTTACATAATTCAGTTCTGTTACCGAACATCTCAGTTTAACCAGTATTCAAATCAACCTCCTCTATGTTTTGAATTGGATTTTCAAACTCCAAGCAGGATTCTGTGCCTCAGCTGCCAACTTTTTTTGCAGTGGCACTCAAGATTGTTTTGTATATATCAAATCAGTCAGACGATTTAGTGAATGTATCAAATTACTGCATATATTATGTCCCAGCCAGCTTATAAACTAGCTTTTTCTCCTCTGAAGATCTAGATTTCAAGCTTGGTCCTCAAGTGAAACTTGCCTTCAGCGGAGATGGCCAGGTATCACTGTGGAGTCCTGCACAGAAGAGGAAGGGGAGCAGGAGAAACACAGGCCAAGACTGAAATATTTCGCAGCATTATGTTAAGAAGTTTGCACACCAATAACAGCAGTTATTTCTTGATAGAGCTGCTTATTGGCAGAAATACCATGTATTCACAAAGATTATAAAAATCTCTTAGGGAATATATTTATGCAAACCTGTTTCTTTTGTATTTTGCTTAAATTTCTTTACTTCCTTGTGCTCTTCCTTATTCTCTTTCCACACTTCACCCTCACCAATACTGTACATTTTTCATGAGAGAGGCACCGTGTTACCAATTTTTCATTAAAACCCAGGGGTCAATGTAGAAATCCTAACCATAACTTCAGAATCCCAGGTGGAGATTCGCACATACTTTGAAGCTGAAAACTTTGGTTGCCTCTCACTGTCCGCTTTTCGCGCACCAAATTTTTTGTAATAGAACAGGAAGACCACAGAAGGAAGCCCACCATCCACAAACTCAGGGCATCCTGGCTATTGCAAACCTCGACAGAAAGTAAACATGCGCGCAGTGCCTGAACCTAGTCATGCAATTACTGTTACTTTGTCCAAATTCAAAGCTATGAGAGCTCAGACCTGTGGTCAAATTAAATGAGTAAAAGTAATGTATTTTTCAACTCTGCTATCACCTATGTAACCTACTTATTTGCATATACATTTTCATGCCCTCATTTTATGAAGATTTGGATATTTGATACTAGAACAATTAAAATCTGTCTCAAACAAAAATGTGTCCGCTTTTAGAAAAACATAACTGAATTTTACAAAAAGATAACTGGTTAATTCTGAGTAGCCATATGTAGATGAGTACGCTTGCATGTGTATCATAACAGTGACAGAGAAGGAATAATGACAGACTATGCAAGGCTCTTGGGTGAGGTATACATAAAAGGAGAGAAAGCGTTATATTATATTCAATTATATAACACGAAAAGATTAATATTGTAACCTAAATGGACGCAATTCTGCTGAACATCTCTTCTTTGTTTTTTTAAAGGAGGACAATTTATTTTACAACACTAAGAATTTTAAGTTATTGAGTAAGACAGATTTCATGGGGTTTATGCCCTACTTTAAGTCTCTGTGAATGATTAAGAGACACATCTTAACTGACTCTCTTAGATTCTTGGCATTGTTCAAACCAGGATTAAATAACATCATTATACCTTTTCTCTTCTCTTTCTTCCTAGTTCTGGAGAAGATTTGATGTCTTGCTTGATGTGAACTCAAAAAACTATCCTGAGAAGAAAATCTAGGATTTTATCATCAAAGACACAAAAAATAGGTTATTATCTCTCACAGTTCAAGCATTCTTCTAGCAGATGCAATGGTGATCTTGACACAATTTACAATCAAAATTACATGCATGCTGTTGTTTTAGTTTTATGCATACTAATAACATTTAAATGCTTTATATAATCATATACACTTCAGCAGGAAGATACAAAGTAATTTCCTCTTTTGTCACTGTGCAGTTTTTCTAAGACCACTTTTTCTAAGCTTTTCCAGGAGGTTTTATTATTATTTGTGGCAAAGTCTAATGCTATTCCAGAACACACACAGGATTTTGGGGTGCTTTTTCCAAAGGAGGGAAGAAGACTAGAAGTCATTTAGGTGCTGTCCAGATTAGAAAAATGGAGTTAGTGATGATAGGTCAGCGATACAGCAGAGATAATGCCTACTTCTTTTGCAATAACTGCTTCTTAACTGTGTAAAATTTTGTTTAACTGACACAGTACATGGACTATTAGGAAACGGCTTTGGATCGGTCTTCAGAAGTACTGTGAACAGGAAGTTTCCCAAAATACTGAATTTTTGCCTAGCAACCCAAGCCCCTATAATTAGACCCTTAGATACAGACTATAAATGATGATGAAAAGGTACAAAGAAGGAAGCTGGGGAAGAAACACTTGTTTTGGATTTATTTACATTCTTTGCTTGCTGTTAAAGTACTGACTGTTACAAGTAAAAATATACTTTACCTGCCGTACTGAATCCTGGTAAGTTAGTATACCATTTGATAAAGGAATACATTCAGTAGAGTGATAGATAAGTGTACAGCAATTTATATCCATCAGCAACAGCAACTGAGAATTACTGTGGCACAGACATGAAAGAAAACAGAAACGTATGGTTCTCGTAGTGTTACTTTATGGTTCCATTCACACAGAATTTAGATGTATATGAAGAACTATTTACGTAACATGGGAGAATAAGAATTTTGAACAAAAAGATGTACTTTAGAGCCACACCGCTCATCAAGATATAGCTTAGTAAAATTCATAGGAAGAATTCCTCCCAGTTTTATTTAGTGAAGTTCACGACGTTATCCGTCCCACAGACTTAAACCCCAACCCCCTTATGAGCCTGCTACAAAAGACTTGATTTAAAAGAGGCTTTGACAACTTCTGCCAACTTTCCCTCTGCGCGATTTGGGCTCTCGGGCACACTGAACGCGCCGCCAACGACGGGCGGCGACTGAGGGAGCGGCGGGCAGCGGCCCGCGAAGAGAACGGCGGCTGAGGAACAACCACCACTGCTCGAGGACGTGCTTTACCGGGGCACGCCCGCTGCCCAGCCTCGGGCCACCGCGGTACCGGCTGCCGCCGGCGCCGACCGCCCCGAGTTACCGCCCCGGCTCACAGGTGAGCCGCAGCTGCCTCAGCCACCGGTAAGCCACTCCTCGGGGAAGCGCGCCCCAGCTCCGCCGCCCTTCCTCGCCGGCGCCTCCTCCGGCCTCGCGGGGGGCGACAGCGGCCGGCCAAGCCCCTCAGAGTGGGGCGGGTTCCCCCTACCCGACCGAGGAGGAGGAGGAAGAGGAAGGGCGGATGCATGTCCCGGCCCAGCTCCATTTCCTTCCGGGTTGCGGCCCGCAGCCGCCTCCTCCTCCCGCGCCATGGGGGCTGCTGCCGGCGGGGACGCCCAGGAGGGGGCGGCGGCGGCGGCGGCTCCGTTGGACCCTGGGCGCGGGCTGCCCCTGCCCCGGGGGGCCGGGAGCGCTGCGGCGTCCCAGGAGAAGCTCTTCTTAATCAAAGGTGCAGAAAGCCCTCCTCTCCTCCCCTCCTTTGCCTGCCCGGGTCAGGGGCGAGCAGCAGCGGGTGCGGGAGCTTTGTGGCCGCCGCCGGCCGTGCCGCAGGGGCGGTGGAGGCGGCGGCCGGTGCCCGGGAGGAAGGCGTTTCCGTGCCCCCCTTGCCGTAGCCCGAGGTCTTGCCCCACTCTTCCGTCCCCGGGGAGGAGCCGAGGCGTTTGGGGATGGCCTTGGCCAAGGCCTCTGGATGCAGCGAGGAAGCCCCTCCAACGCCGCCCGCCTTTTCCCTCCCCTTCAGCGGTGGCGGCGCCTGTCGCCCCTCAGCCACCCGCCTCCGGCACGGGGACAGGACACGGGGCTACAAGGCTCGGCGCGGGCCGCCCCGGCGCTGCTGGGCGGCATCCGGGGCGCCCGAAGCGGCTGGGCCCGCTCCGGGGCGGGGGCGGTCGCCACTGAGGGGAGCCGCCTCCCTCTCTCGCCCCGCAGCGCCGCGGGGCGCGAAGGGCGCCCGGGCCGAGGGGAGAGGACCGCAGCGGGGTAGCGTAGCGAGATGGCGGCGGGGGCTTGAAGGAGTTCAGCCCTGCGGGGCTGCGAGCGGCGGCGGGCCGGGGTCCGCGCCCGGCCCTGCCGGGACGCCCTGAGGGGGTAGGAGCCGTTGGGAAAGAGGCGGCTCGTACGGGTTGCAGATGGCGCCGCGGATGCCGCAAAGCGAAGTTTCCGTAACAAAACCAGCAGGTCTCCCGGGCTGGATCCCAGCCGGGGGAGCTGAGGCGAGGGGAGAGCCTGGCCTCGTAGCAAAGCCAAAGCCTCCGCAGTCACACGCCCCTGCGGGCGGCAGAAGGCAGGCAGCGGGCGCCCCTGCGGCTGGCTGACCTCGCCTGTGCGGCCGCCGGTCGCAGCCACGGTGACAGTCAGCCCCGGCCGCTCCCCGTGACTGCGCGGGCTCCCCGCGCCCCCTGGCGGAGCGGAGGCCGGAGCTCCTCCCGCTCAGCCGCCGAGGCTGCCCCGTCCCAGCGCCGCGCCGGCCGGCCGGCCGGGAAGTCCTGGGGGAAGGAAGGCGAACCACGGTCAGGTGGATGTACCCCCCTGCAGAGACAAGGGAGGGATGTCTCTGCGAGCGTGCTCATGTAGGGGCACCGTTCCCTGTTGCCACATGCTTTGCCTACCCCTTGCAATGCTTTCCTGTCGTTCCCAAGAAGGCTGTGCATCGAGCTCCTCTTTGAGGAGAATTTAATTTAAGACCGATTATTATTTCTGAAATCAGGGAAGCGTTGGTTAGTAGACCTTGAAAGGTAAAATGCAGTGGGCATGCAGAGTTCGGACAGCGTGTGAGGTCTTCCTGCTCCCAGGCAGAAGAGGTACTTCATGGTTTTCATTGACATGAGTACAGCAAACTTCTCCATCACAGTAACAGGACAATTAATTTTTAAAAAGTGAGACCTAACATAAACATGTTTTGCTTCTTACTTCCTATTCAGGACAGTTTTTTTTAATTACATAAGTAGTACTAGGAAAGGGAAAATAGGCTGGGTATCAATAGTTGCGAAGGAAGAACTTGTAACCCCCTGAAATTTTTTTAATATGAATCAGATGGTTTTGTACAGTGCACTCAGTCTTTGTAACAAGCCTTTTTCTTAAAAATGGGCAGGTGTGGCTACATGTGCCTTTGATGCAAGAACTAGAAGGGATCAAGGGACCCCAAGTGTCTTTGGAAACACTCTGAAAGAACTGAAAAGCGAGGAATGCTTTCTGTCTTGGGAAAGCTTCCTGCTAGTGTAATTTTCTTTTTTTAAATAGAGCATTAGAACGTAAAACGAAGAAAGTTGAAGAACAAGTGTTGCTTATGGTATGGTCTTCAGAGGTACTGGTGGATTTTCAGGTGGCCATTTGAAATAACAAGTGATGCAACAAAAATAATTACATCTTCCTTTTGAGGAAAGGTGAGGCATAGCCATAGAACAAGACGATTTTAGTAGCCTGGGTCTGGAGTGAGAGAGAAGTTTTGAAGTACTGTGAAAAGGCATCCTGGGATTTGAATGATATTTTTGTGTGTGTGTACGGCTTGAAAATATATACACTTTCCATTTATTTTCAAAATGCTCTATTTCAAAATATTCTTTCTTGGTTTCTTGCCATATTGAGTTAATGTAAATACTGTAGACAACTGTGTCTTTCCCTTCAGCATGTGCTGACAGATCTTAATTTTTCAGGTTTTATTTTCAAAACAGGTTTGGGTTTGTGGTTTGGGTTTTTTTCTTCCCCTTAAGAAACAAAATCTTAATTTTTATTTCTTAAACTTTTCTTCACAGGTGGAATTTTTCTAGGTACTGTTGCTACAGCAGGAATGATAGCAGGTTTTGGCACCACACTTGCCATGACAAAAAAGAAGAACCCAGACTGGTTCAGTAAGGTTTGTTCCTTTTAAACTATTTTCTAATTGTGATACGCAGGAAATAAGTGCATCAATTGCTTTGTAGAAATGTTGATTTATGTGGAGTTTGGCTGTACAAAGTTGATGGTAAGAGCACTAGACTTAGTTGAAGTCAATAGGGGTGGGATTAATTTAAAAATCAATTCAGAGTTGGCACTGCAAAATACTTTAGTACTTGAGATTAGTTGAAATACATAAAGCTTACACTGTTTGCTGGAATCAATACTGCTGCTATATAATGGAATATAATTGGTGGTCTGTTTTGATTCTGTGACGTGAACACACTTTGGTCATGAGCCTGTATCACCTCAGTGATCCAGTTCACCATGCAGTCCCACAGTGCTACAGTGAATTGGGAAGTGAGGTAACTGCAGTAAGGATGGGAATGAGGAGGTAGAAAGCCTGGAAGCTGTGGAGTATGTAAATGGAATCATTTAGTCAAAATTTAAGCTCTCCACTCCCTTCCCACCGTGTAAGGGGACTGATGAGAGTGAGTAGCGGCTTGGTACTGTGAGATCTGATGGCCAAAAATAATCTGATCTCGTGCAATTACTAACAGGATCCACCTGAGCATTCTGAAGAAAAAAATTGCAAAGCAAAGCTAGCAATTATACCATGTTGGTATATTAATCTGAAGTACAGCATATTTCATTGAAGAATGCTTTTTTCCTCACCAGTGCTTTGTTACTGCTGATAATGTCAAAAATAGGCCCTTAAAATCGATCACTCGTCTGCACCGAGGCCTTATAATGCAACATATATTACATATGTTTTTAGGGAGCTGAGAACTGATGAGTTGTGTTTATTTTTAAAATGTTAATTCAATAACAATGCATATCAAGAGAAAAAAATTCTTCCATTGCACTTTCTATCAGAGCCTTTGTATCTGATCACTCACAATCTCCTTTTGTGGTCAAAGAGTGTGAGATCCTTCCTTTGCCATCCTATTTTCCTCTGTAGGCTGCTGTGGCATAATTCATCCATTGCCTTTTCAGCAACAATAAACACGGGTTTCTTTTTTGAAATAGAAACAACAGAAAACTCCATGAGAAGTTATTTCACAAGCTATAGAAATATATTACAACAAGGAAGTTTTCTCTCTTTTTTTTAACTTCATTTTTTTTTTAAACTTCGTTTTTCCTGAGCATTGCATTTTTTCCAGCTCGCACGTATTCTTGGCTGTCTGAGCTGTCCTGTTATCAGCGTGAAATTTATCAAGAGTGACGTTACATTGACATCTGAGAATATATATGCTGGAAATGGCATCAAGTGATACATACCATTTCGATTTTTGCTGAAAACCTGTATGTGCTACTATCTGTGCAAATGAACTACAACAGTTTGCTAGCAAAAATCTGTGATTCCTGGGCCCCTCAACTTAATTACTCCAAAGTGTAGAAAGATGCTTTTTTGTCAAGGTGCTTGTAGGTGAGCAATTTCAAAAGGAAAGGCTAGACTTTGAGAATGACTTAACTGTCTATAGAGGCTCTCTGAGGTACCAACAAGGTAAACAGTTTTGCAGTAGCGTTCTTAATTAAACTTATAGTTAGTTACTGCAAATCCTTTTTAATAACACATCATGTATAATAACAAAAGTGTAACTATGAATAACTACTGATGATTGCATCCTTCTTAGATGTTCAATGCCTAAAGGCCATAGTTTGACAGGTACTTAAAGCAAACATCAGCCAGCATTGCTGTTGAAAGAAGTAATCCTACCAGCCCTTAGCTTCTGGCAACTCATTCCGGCCCCTGGAAAGGCACCAACACTTGTGCTATTGGGTTGGTGAGATGATAACTGGTTAATTCTACTTTTTTTTTATTTCCTGCATTAGTTTTAGTCCAAATCAGTCTTCTGCATGACTGCAGTGACTGTGCTGGCACAAGCCTGGGGGAAGGCCCGAGAGAATAAGAATTGATGCTCAATGTTGAGAAGAAATGCGAGACCTATTCTTTCAGCATCTTTGCTGGCTTGTGCCAGGTTTTGTGTCAGTGAAATGGCGGCCTGCAAGTCACGTAGAAACAGGGAGCAAACATAATGCAGCCTGGGACAGATTTAAGTAGTTTTATGGGAGGGAAAAAAATAGCAATTTGGAGGGGAAGCTGTAGCATTACAGCATGACGGCTTCATGACTGCATTCAGACTTCCAGGAAGCAACAGTATGAGACCCTACTCTTGTAGAGTAGCATCAGCATTACCGGCAAGAGATAAAGCTGAAATCGCACCTACTTACCTCCTCCATGGTAGTGAAGTGAAGTAAATGTAAGCATTTGTAGGACTGAAATTGACTTGAAACTGAGATGACATAATCCTGTTTAGTGATGAATCACTGCAGAGACCTTCAGTTAAGAAATAATTGGGGGGGGGGGTGTTAAAATTAAATGCACAGATGCAGCAGCATCCTTGTGGTAAGTGTCCAGTTTTACCAGCATTTATCCAGGTGTTTAATTTTACAATGGCTTACGTCATACAAAACAGTGAACACGCTGAATACAATCAACCACAACAGTTGAACACACCATTTATTTTAGGCACTGCTTCCTTTCAGACACACTGTTATCCACAAGGGGATAGTTACAGGATTGAGGCCTGTGTCTGAAAAAAATACTGTCATTTCTCCTTCTCCCACCTCCTGCTTATATCCTCCAGGAAAAAAAAGAAATAATGAAGCATATATTTTGGTAACCAAGTCAGCTAATTCTGCCCTATATTTTCCTGGCCTGGTTTTTAGAAAGACTCAAGTATTGTTTAATAGCATATTTTTTAAATTAAAGAGTTGCTTTTTTAAAAAACATACAGGAGCAGTAATGAAGAGAAAACAATCTGTGCATAGAATAATGGGCTCGTGAATAAAATTCAGTTCTCTTAAAAATGTCCTTTTGTTGGTGACATCTTTTTCTCCCATGCTACTGTTGTCTTTTTAAATTTTTTAGCGTTTCATTAATCAGCTTTCTTGATGCTCTGAACAGCATAACTGATAATCATATAACAAACTGTGTTGTTTACAGAAATCCTTATCTGTGTACTTAATACCCCGAGGAATCAGCCTGTGAATGAACAGTTTTGACTGCAGTCAGTAAAACCAGATCAATTGTTTCCATTTACCACTTTTTTTCTGGGGCAATCAAGCATTTAAATAGCATTCGGGTGGGGGTTTTTTGGCCCGCAATTTTCACAGATAATGACTCCTATTTAAAGATTCTATGTAGAGGATATTTTTGTCCATTCATTTCCCATCTTCCAAATGGGAGAAATTTTTCTGCATGTTGTTGCATATGGTTAGACTATGGAAGCAGGGAAAATGTCAGAAATAATTATCAGCATTTAAAATCTACTCAAAGCAGTCTCTGCTGAAAGAGTTATGAAAGTTTATTAGCTGTGGTAAGGAAATAATAGGACCTGGTATAATAGTGGGACTGGAGATCTCTGTTGTTTGTGTCTGTGTGCATGGATGTGTATGCTTACAGAGCATTGTTTTGTTAACAGCTTCCACTTTGGGATGTCCAAATCAGAATAAATAAGGATCAAGATACATTTTGCTTGTGCCCTTTGCAAGTGTGTATTTGTCCTTGGGTAACTGTGCCTACAGCTAAACCCTAAGGAAAAGTGTTAATGCTGAGGACTGTCTGAGGATCATTTTAACGTTTCAATAAATACAAAGCCAAGAGGAAGAAAACTACTGGTGCTATTTCACTGACCAAATACCATAGTGATAGACACTACATATGTTTAATTATATCAAAGAAGAAATAGAACCATTTTTAAAGAAAATAATTTTTTAAATTATTTTTAAAGCAAGAATACAAAAGATTTTTTCCCCCACTTTTTGTGATGAATAGAAAAGTGCAGCTCTTTGTCATGCTTCAGAGGAAAATTTTTTGGATCCTTCTGCAAGTTAATTTCACTTTTCAGTATTTTAGACTATAGATGAAATAATCCTTTATTGAATATATTTGTATGCTTGCACTCTCATTTCTGTTTACCTCTGAGCAATAATTGTTTTTTTTCCCTGAGATACCCAGTAAGTAAGTAGGACTGTTCAGTTGTGTAAGGACCATAGATGCCAGTCGTTAACAGTTACTGTCTGAAATCTATGTTTTCATGTGAAGAATTGAACAGTGATCCTTTGGGGAAAAAACCAAACCCTCTTGCTGACATTTACCACTATGAGAAAGAGGATTATGTCTGTCCTACTGCTGTTGCGGGCTACACAGATTGAAGCTGTCCTATACCAAATATGTACAGTAAGGTGGGCGTTGTGAGTTGGGAATGGCTGGCTAACGGTGAACGTGTGGTGCAAATTGATTGATGTCAGCCAGCGTGTGGCTTATGCCCTGGGTAGCTGCAATGTGCATTTATGTGCTGTGACAGAGAAGGTTTCATTGTGGTTGGGACCCCATCAGGGCTGAGGCTCTGTTCTTCTTGGCCTGAGGTGGCTTTTCCAAGTGACAGTGTTTTGTGTTTTCAGGACATGTCTCATGGCAGACTTTTATGCAGCAGTATCTTAACAAGTGGTTAAAACAAGGTACTCTTGTTTCTGACAAAAATGAGAAGTATGGAGACTGCAGAGCATTTTCTATGTTGCCACTTGGTGAACTCTGCAGGGGGATGGGTTCAGCGTTGTTGTTTGCTCTTTACAAAATTTTCCTAAATAGTTTCCGGAGCTCCTTCAGAGTTGCAGCTCCTCAAAAATAGTCTCTCAGTTACTGTTATACCCTCTCTGCATCCAGCTGAAAGCTACTCAGGTTCCTCCAGTTTCCTAATCTGCTGTTTCAGGAGTGCAGATAAAGACCTGTAGGCCAACGGTTGCCCCCCACCCATACCCCCCAAGAAAAAGTACCAAAATCAGTGACGTACAACAATTATGTTCTGTCACTGGCATAAGGGCTTGTGACTGATTTTTGATTCAGTTTTGTATTTTGACTGGTGGGATAACTGAGTGTCAGATTCTTGTGCCCAAGAAACAGTTGACTTCTGCATTTCTGGGTAATAAAAATCATCCCCAGGTGGTAGTGGCGACCATGAAAGCTGCTCCTGGTGGGAAGGCAGCTCATCCACCCCCTTGCTTGGCTCTTTGGGTCTGCTGGCAGCCATAACAGTTTCTGTGGCCACACTAGCACAGCTGGCAAGTCAGGAAAAATTCTAGATCACTAAGTTAATTTTTTAGTTCATATTTTTTTCCAATTATCGTTCACTTTGTCTCTATCACTTTATTTTTGGTTCTAGGGGATTACCGCCACAGCTGCATTACCAGAGAGTGGTTCGTCACTGGCCTTACGAGCCCTAGGATGGGGCTCACTCTATGCGTGGTGCGGAGTTGGATTGCTCAGTTTTGCCATCTGGAAGGCTCTGGGTGTGCACAGTGTGAGTAGCAAGTATGATCCCCTCAAATACCGTATTTTTCCTTGAGTAATGCATCTTGGCGTGGCATCTCTATACTGCTTCAGCCTAGGACTTAGAGCTTCATTCACATGTAGAGTGACTAACGAGAGTGTGTGCACACAGGGAAGGCGTTCTCACATTTGCAAAAAACAGGATTTTGTAGGAGGAGACAATTTGGGGGGAGGAACAGTTTTATCCTGCTTATGTTTTTTTGCACAGATGTTTCAGATTCTTCACAAAAGAGCCAATGTTATAATTTAGAGACTAAAATAGTAGCTGCAAACATTCTATATCCTTTGCTTATTGAATTGAAGGCTACCCTGAATCCTATCTTTAGAGCAATCCATTTATTTGTCCAAGTTCCATTTTTTGCATCAGGACACTGGGGACATAAGAAAAACTGAGAGGAAACCAGCTTGCTTTCTAGTGCGTTTCTGGAAGGGGCAAGGGGGCGGAAGATTAAGTTTCATGTGCAATAGAGTGGTGGTCCATGACATGCCACGTCAAGGCAAAGAAACTCGGGAAGCATCTGTATGTCCCAAGAGGCTAAGGCTATCTTTAGTAAATTGCTTATGTTCCAGTATTTCACAGTGTTGAGCGTGAACATTAAAGTTCATGTATGCATTTTTGTTTGCCCCTGGTAACAAGCCATAACTTAAGAGTCCCCTGCAGCTATAAGTTTGGCAGAACTGTCTGCATCCTCTTTAGGACTAGGAATGAATAGACTTCCTTTACCTTCCATGGCAGACTATTTATATATTCAGCAAAGCATGAAGGAAACTAAAAGGAAGAAGATAGTACTTCATCCCAGTACTGTTCTCATTAATATCTTTATTCAAGTTCTCACTTCTTGTCTACTCTGCTGATGTATCCTGTAGGTCATGATTTGGGTCCCAACATGCAGCACTACACAGTCTCTTATTTCTTAGTTTCCAATGTTGATTCTCAATAGGAGCCAGTAAAGGAAGGCAGAACACCAAAAAAGCATAGCAGGACATAGGAGGCAGCTACAACACATTTTGTTTAAACTCAAGTCCTCCTTGTGAGGCTGTAGTGGAATGGCAGAGAAGATGGAGGAAGAGTGGGAGTACCAGTTTATACTCCCTGCATGCTGAGCTACAACAGTCCACTCAGTTTACTGTCAGTTACATCATCAGCCAAGAGGATTCATTTCACACTATGCTGCCAATTCTTATTTTTGTTCCGTCAGAGTACTTCTGGTCCTGCCAAAGGACAGCAGAATCTGACCCTAGTCTGCAATTTGCGTTAACTGTTTCTCAGTAGGCTTAATTTTCACTTCCTTGAGAAGTACTGGCCTAGACCCACACATGCCTGGTTTCCCTGCGAGGCTGCTTTCCTTGAGACTGCCTGACAGGGAACATCCACATAAGCTTGAGATGGCCAAGCCCCAGGACATGTCAGAGTCTGATGGGGGCTTCTGGTTACCTGACAGCAGTGGCTCTTGTGTCAGAAGCATACAGCACGCTGCAGGGCATTTTAGAGACTCGTTGAGCATTCCTAGTCAGAAAGCTGCACCTTATTATATTCTGTGTTGTGTTACTGTTGAAAGGAGGTGGGGGAAACTGTATTTTAAGAGGCTCTTGCAAATGCCTGTTGGTATTGGTTTCTGCTGTGGAGTGCTTACGTTTCACTGTAGTGCACGGTGAGAACTGCAGGCACTGAAGGAAGCAGATTTCTGTCAAGAGACTGTGTCTGCACGTGATTTTGAACAGCTCTCTGCTCTCCACTGACATATTTATTGCATTCACTAGAGACTTTTAAATTCCCACTGCAGAAAGGAAACACGTACAACAGTGCTACTCATTATTGTAGAATCAAAAATAAGCAATTTGTAAGTTTCCTGTTACACGTTTCTTTTTCCTGTTTTACTATATATCTGTTAAAATCAAATATATATATGTTTAAAACTGCTGGAGGTACAAAAGCAGAAGTAGGTTAAAAATGAAATATTCTGACCAAAGAGAAGAGGTTCATTAGCATTAAAAGTATATTTCTAGAATAAGTCATCTTTGATTTTTGATTGTTGTTGACACTTTTTGCATACTGCTTTAACATTAACACTCAGGAGCAAACATTGACTTTTGAAAGACAGTAATTTTGTGCTTAAGTATCATCTTCCTGAACAGCTGAGATTAAATAAGGGTTATAAGCTGGCTGGTACATAATTAGTTCTGGACTCTTAAGCATATGCTCATTTTAAGAAGGGCTTGTTTATTTTATTTATTTTCCTATTTCAGGGGAAAATTGTGATGCTTTTGAAAATTCTTAATTGCTATCATGTAAGCCGAGATAATAGATAAACAATCAGTTAAAATACTGATTTTTAAGAACACATACTGGATGCATATGTTGCATCTAATAATTATTAGATAGCCACAAAAATAAATGAAGTTTTATTTGTGGGAAACTATTTAATGAAGTTATCACTGAGACAAATAAAGTTTCTTTCCACATAAACTGTTCAGACCACGGAAGACACCGTAGATTTTACACTAAGCTTAACATTTTCAAATGAACATTTCAATTACAGTTAAACATTTAAAAAAGAGGCTCTTACAGATTTACCTGAATAAAAGTGTCTTGAGTCTTCAGTGGGGTTGAGTGCTGCGAGTTCAGTTGCTCTGTAGTACATGCAGGTTCCCAATACGTGTAGAAGTTCAAGTTACAATTTCAAGCCTAGCATCAGGTATCAAGATTTGAAAGCCTTGAACTTAAGGCAGACTTTAGCCTTTGAAAGTGCTATACTATACATGACGTGAGGGGAGACTTGACTCATTTTGATGCCAGGAATCTGTGTGAACTTAATAACTAAAGCTTTGGCAGCTGCATAAAGAGAAGAGGAAGTTCTGCCCAGCCTCTTCACCTTACTGCCATTAACAGTAACCAGCTGCCTTTGGAACCTGCTAATTAGTGATCTGGCCTTGCTGGGCGGCAGCTTCATTTGTTTAAGAGCTACTGGTCATGTTGATAACATTACTGACAGCTAATATAGTCTTGTGATATTAAATTGTTTCTCTCGATATTAAATTGTTAAGGATAAAAAAATTGTGATTGTAAGCACTGCAGATGTTTCATTTAGCAAACAAGAAAGCTGCTTCTGTCACACATAGGAGTACATTAACTGGTGCGTTCTCAAATCCATTGCCAACTCTGTCCCTGTGACTATCTTGGTGGGATTTTGTCAGTGAATAAAGGACTGACCTTCACTTGCAGAGTTTGGAGGGGAGTTCTGATCAGGTCAATTAAGACTGAGTTGCTAAGTGTTGTTTAATGCCTCATGTCATCTCCGGGAGTAAAATGCAAGAAGCCACAGTGGAAAATCAGATGTGATGGGTTGGCAGGAATCACACCAAAAGGAGTAAGAGAGCTAGGAGATCTTGAAGTGTAGCTGGTTTGGCCAGGAAAGCTATTGAGCAGTTCCACTCCTGACTGGCCAGCCCGTGGAGATGGCTGAAGTTTGTGCACACCAGAGCTTGGGCTGGCTTTATAGGAGGAGGAGAGCAAAGTTCGTCGGTGAACTTGGAGAAGTGCAGCGAAAGATGTGCTCAGTGGTCTTTGTGCTTTGAACTCTGCTCACGTTAGCCATGTACTGCTTTGAAACGATGGACTATTCACTTGGTGTGCCTGGGTTGTCCTAATCCTTATGTCAGCGTACCTGCCGTAAATCCGTTGTGATCGTACTTGCGTCCGCAGGAAGAGGTGGCGAGCATCTCCCGCACACCCGAAAGGGTAGAACTAAAACAGCAAGGTGCTGCTACGATTTCTGTTTCTTTAGGGGAGGGGAAAAAAAACCAATCTGTATTATTATCGTCGGCTGCCAAGCGCCGATCAGTTATTTCCCCCGGGGCAAAGGAGGTGGTGCCCCGGGGCGGGTTTGCAGGGGGGCAGCGCCGGGGGCCCCGGGGAGCGGGGGTGACTCTGCTGCACCGCAGCGACGCCCGCTGGCGCCGGCGGGAACGGCAGCACAGGCGCAGCATCCGCCCGACAAAGCCCGTTCTATTTTTCACACGGACGGAATGAGCGGTTTTAATCGTCTTATAACGACCCGGATTTTTAAAGAAGCAGTGCAGTAGTGGCAAATGGTGCTGCCGTTAGTTAGAGCCCAGAAGAGTGGTTTCACTTGGTATCGTTGCCAAAATGCTATGATTTTTAATGTTCGGGGTTGTGTTTTCTATGAGCATAAATTATCGACGGGACAGCGAGTGATTGATAAAAATATGTATTACTCTACGCTTTGTGACTGTTTAAATTATATTGTCATCACTTACAAAGTCAGAGATGAAATGACAAGAGCAAACTGGCACGATATTTCCTTGATGAGTTATAATTGCTGTAATTAATCTGTGTCCGTCATTCTGAAGCAGCGTCGCGATTGCTCAGCAGTTTGTGTGGTGGAAGGAAACTGAAGCCACAGTTCAGGATGCCTCATCCTTACACCTTCTGAGACAGCCTCTGTTTGCCGTAGAAGCAAGTCTTTGCTAAGATCTGTTCCAGACACTGAGGTGATGCACCAGCTTTGGTGATACTACATTTTTATTTAATCTTTGTGGTTTATTGGTTCTTAAAACAGTGCTGTGACAATGCCTGCTTCCAGCTCTTAAATGGCTTTATTGCTAAAGGTGGTTCCCTGCAGCTTTACAGTCTGCTGCTTTTTATGCCAGTGTGAAAACCCAGGGGTGATAGTAAGTAACTGATCTTTATATCTTGGTAAGGGATATAAAAGATTTCACGCTGTCTCAGGTTGGGTTGTTAATATCCCCTGACTGCAGTTACCACTGTTGTAATCTGAGGACAGGCTGTTAAGTAATAAACCTTACTAAAGTCCAGTCAACTCTTATTGCTAAACGGAGAAGTGATGGATCAGTGAGGACTTAGTTTGATAATGGTTTAAGTTCTATTTTTCAATAATGTAAAAGAGAAATCTTCATTTTCAGAACCTAGGAGATGGTGGTTATCTAGTTTTATATTGTACCTCTTGCAGAAAATAACCAACTGTCAGTAATAGTCAGACTTCTTTAACTTGCTTTCTGCAATCTCTTAGGAAAATATTTAAAGTCAGTCTACCTTTGATTATCTCCAGGCATAGAAACTCCGTCTATATTAGCAAGTATCATCAACCAGCAGCATTGGGGCAGTGAAGCAATTGGGGGCTGAGGACCTGACATCTACAACCATTCCAGGGGCTTTTTAAAATTTGGACTGACTCTGGGCTTGCCCCATGGCTTGAATGTCTGTTTGCAGTTGGAGTGTGTTATGTGCGCTCCTAGAATGCTTCTTCAGTTTTGTGTCACCCTAAAGAAACCCAGTTCATGCATTTTGAGACTGTTCAGCAGTACACAAACTCATGCCCAGTAAGCAGGGACAACTGGGAGATTTGCTTCCAAAGAGCACTCCTGATCTGAACCCAGGGCTCGTCCAGACACGCCCACAGCCTTCCTCTCTGAGGCACTTTACAAAATAGAATGGCATGTGCAATGTTAAACACAAGCTTAATAATTGACATCTGGCTTGAAACAAAATGGCACCACCTTTTTTAACAAGTATGTTTGCTATTTAACAACTTCCATGTAATGGCATTATCTTACAGGGTTTTGAGCTTGCAACCTCAGAACCCTGTAGCTGCCCACTCCTGGTGCAGCTGTGGGCTGACTGTTTTCTGATGCAAAACACAGAGGTATTGAAATAAATTTTGTAGAAAAGAATGGGTTTGCCCGTTTTACCATTTAATTTTTTTTAAAGTTGAATAGTAGTTGAAACCTCTTATTTCAGCATTCTCCATATGAAATGCTCAATGAAGTTTTAAATTTTCAATTGAAGAATAAATGGTGTTTCACTCAGTAAAAAATTTTAAAAGTAAAAAATTCAAAATTGTCTTAAAACCCCCGTTGTTACAGTTGGCCTGAACAAGTATTTTCATGGAAGTTTCCAAAAAATTAAACCTTTCTTATTTTATTTACCTATTCTACAAGTGTTATGATCTACCGCACCTTTTTGTTGCTTGGAAAAATGTTAGTTTCACAATTTTTTTAAAAGTTACAGTTGAGTTGTAAACCCTTGTTTTAAATAAGCAGGTTTTTGTTTTTAATTAAACTTGCAGCTATAGAATACTTGACAGGTATTAAAACATACCTGTGAATGCCTGATGTTCTTTTTTTTCTTTTTTTTTTTAAACTGTCAGCAATTATGAGCCTTCTTTTAAAAGCAGAACAATACCCTCAGCCCTTATAGACTGAAGCATACAACAATTAACAAACAAGATAAATTATGCTTTAAAAGCGCTTTTGCTCTTCATGCCCTCAATAAATTAGGTTTTATTTCCTCAGAAATAACAGCATTCTTTCTCCCATAGGACAAGGGCCAGGATGATTCATATGTAGGTTTGTGAGATTCTGATTGTTGCTTCCACATCTGTTCCATGGAAAGCTGGAAAAATAGTGAGAAGAATTGCCTAGCAATTTGTGACTAATATAGTTATAAAATATTAGTTTATCATTTTTATAGTGACTCCTAATGAAATATCCTGTTTTTCATTGATCTTAACCTTTAAAATATTAACAGTCTAAAACGATTGCACAGCTGTAGAGAGACGTCTAAAACAATTAAAAGCAATACAGAGAATATATGCTTGCCATGGTTTTGTTGGTAAGGACATTTCCTAGGCGGGCTGCTTTTCTCTAGAGGAAATCTAACTTCTAAATCAACATTTTAAGCATAAAAATAATAACATGCCCCTGCTTATTTTGAGAGATATTTGATATAATTTTGTGAGACTATAGTCACAGGTACGGTATAAATACAAAGGAGTATTGGCTTTAAGGATGGATTAATTTAAAAAATAAAATGAGAACATAGAGACATAGTCTTCAAAAATTATTGGTTTTGGCATCTGTAAATAGTACTAAGATCTATAGATCTCAACCAAATATAGGCATATTGCAGTGGCTGAAATTTTATGCTATTTCATAAATGAACAAATGTTGCTATAAAAGCAGTATATCTCCTAGAATCATTCTAGTGTCATCCTGGAGTCATTCCTAGATTTTTTTGTTGTTGTTATTAGTTTTTAATTATAGTTGTATTTAATCGTCAGCTAAATATTATTCATGAAGTTTCTATTCCTTGTCATGCTTATGTTTGATTGCATAATAAAAACATATCTTTTCCTTGCTATTTCATGATCATATATTTCAATATAAATCAAATCTGCCCAGTTTTTTTAACATTCTTTTATTTCCTCAATACTTATTTAAATTCAAACTCTTAGAAAGAAGATGGAGTACTAGTACGAGTTAGCACTTCCTCCTCCTGTTTACACAGGGTTTTTCTGTACTGCTTATATTGCCTAATTAGTTTGGTGTGGAAAAGACTTGCCTCCACACATATGTACTGCTAGTATTTTATCCAAGAAGGGAAAAAAAAAAAGTAACCTATGAACTTTACTGTAAACTTGGTAAGGCAGAATGCTTATTCAAGGAATAAGAACATCCTTTTCCTACTGGAAAGCTGCTACATCTGCTTTATGAATAGCGACAGCTGTAAGTAAGTATTTCAAAAATATGGGAGGACTGTAACTGTAGCTGTCTTGAGGAATTACTCTGCTGTGTCTTGGGAGAGACTCATAGCTGTTGGCTACCGCCAACCTGTTAAGAAGCTAGAAAGAATAAAACAACGTTCAGCCTTTGGTCTGAAATTGCCTCTATGGAGCAGTTCCACGTCGCTGTAGGTGGACAAGTGGATTGGTCTACTTCTTGGCTGCAGGTAACTGTGAGCTATACATGTACAACTAAAATCCGAATCAAAGCTTATCTGATAGGTGCAAATTATTCGTGCTACATCTTGGTCCCATGAGATCTTCCTGTGCTTTGTTAAGTGTGGTGGTATGGCCATGCTTGTCTTACCCTTCTGTGGTCCAAGACCCCAGCTGCTCTGCTTGCCTGGAGGTGCCCAGCCGTCGCTGCCTGACTCTGGGTGTCACACTGGCTCTGACAGGTTTCCTGCATGGAATTCAGCCCCGGTCATGGTGTCGAGGCTTACGCGTCATTGAAGAGTTTTGGTTTTGTGCTGGCTCTCTTCCCAGCCATGAATCTCACTTGTGGATGATACATATCATGAATTCCTGGACGTACAGAGGAAAAAAATTACTCAGGTTGCCCTTTTCAGGAACTGCCCGCTTGCAGACAATTCATGTTTTTAATTTAGTTCAGAAATCCAAATTACAGCACAGAAGAGCTTATAGAGTTGGGACACTCATCCTGAGGTTTGGGGTCCATTAAGCAACTTGCTTTATAAATTTAGATATTTAACTATTTTAAATTTTAAATTACTTCAATATTAATTTTTCAAATTGCCCAGGGTGACTAAGGAGCAGTGACTAATACACCATAATAGACTAATGTCGTGGTTTCACCCCAGCCAGCAACTAAGCACCACGCAGCTGCTCCCCCCTCCCAGTGGGATGGGGAGGAGGATTGGGGAAAAAAAAGTAAAACTCGTGGGTTGAGATAAGAACAGTTTAATAACCAAAGTCAAATAAAATATAATACTAACTAATAACAATAAATAATAATAATAATAATTGTAATGAAAAGGAATATAACCAAAAAAAAGAGAGAAATAAAACCCAAGAAAAGACAAGTGATGCACAATGCAATTGCTTACCACCCGCTGACCGATGCCCGAGCAGTGATCTGCCCCTCCTGGCCAACTGCCCCCTGTTTATATACTGGGCATGACGTTCCATGGTATGGAATACCCCTTTGGCTAGTTCAGGTCAGCTGCCCCGGCTCTGCTCCCTCCCAGCTTCTTGCACACCTGCTTGCTGGCAGAGCATGGGAAACTGAAAAATCTTTGGCTTAAGATAAGCGCTACTTAGCAACAACTAAAACATCAGTGTGTTATCATCATTATTCTCACACTAAATCCAAAACACAGCACTGTACCAGCTACTAAGAAGAAAATTAACTCTATCCCAGCCAAAACCAGGACAACTAATCATGCGGATGTCCTTTCCAGGCACCTAGATTTGAAAGTAAGATTCTGCAGAAATAAATGTCGTGTTCCTCAGTGATTTCGAAAGTATTACACTCCGGTTTTCTGCATGGCATGAAAGCCTTTTGCAACAAGATGATATAATCCAAACTTTGTGCCATTACTTTTATTTTGAAGCCTGATGCAGCATCACTGAAATCAATGAGAACAGGCTTGAGAATGAGACACTGACTTCATGTACTTTGAGATACCATATACTATAAAAACTTAAGTCCTTGGCATTTTATTTCAGAAAGATCAACATGGAAATGTATAAAATTTTAAAGGATACTCCTGTGTTTCTGAACCTAAGGAAGTTACTTTTTTTTTTTTTCAGATTGTGGGTTACAAAATTACTGTCTTGGTGTATATAGATTAATAGCTGTCTTTCCTATTGATCATAATTAGCTAATCACTTCCTTTTTTTTTTGTATTCAAAATGATCTAGCCTTAAACCAGAACAGTTTTGTTTTCTTTAGGCTTTTCTACTGGAATGACATCTTCTTCCTTTTATGATAGATGTATAGAAAGATACTTTCAGGCTACCAGTCAACAATCCCAGTTTTGGGAGCTAAGTGACATTCGCACAGAAATTAAACCAGACAAAGTGGGGCTAGTAAAACACGTTTGTGATGTAGTCCAGCTATCTTCCCATTTGTGAAATGCATTCATTCATGAATGAGTAACATGGCTGCTGCACACTTGGAAAAGTAACATGGGGAAAGTATTTCATGTGTTTTATCTTTTCATGTGACCCAATCATTGGAAAAGAGACAGCCCGACCCTTGTGACTTGACAGCTCTCAGTAGTTCACCAGTAATTTGAGACAGAATATGTAGTAGCCGTGGGAAGCTACTACATATGTATAATGGTTTGGGAACTGTGACAGCTTCGTTCTAAACAGTGCCGATCCTCTCCCTGTCTCCCTGTAAAGTTCACTTAGGTTATTTTCATGTTATTTTTCTTTTAAAAAGCACAGGACATGTTTTACCCAATTGCACAGGATTTATAGGGATACATTTCTGGGGAAAAAAGTCTATGTGTGTGTTTAATTTTAGGTATTGTAAATCGCCCTCTGATTTCAAAGAGAATATTCAATACTGCATAAGGTTAAGCATGTGTGTAAGTCTCCATGGGCTAGGGGGTTAATATGAGCTCTTGACTTCTCTAGATGGTTTAACAAAATTCTACTGCTGCTTTTCTCTATGCAAGCCTGAAACACGAATCAGCAAACAGGTTGTGAACAGTGTACTATGACAGTACAGGGTAAGATAGTTAAATATTAGGATGTATGCTGCCAGGATTAACCCTCTGAGGGCTATTTTCATAGACCTGTAGTTCTGAATAATCCGAACATTCATAATGCCTTTGCCAATGAAGTGTAAGATCTAAGAATATGAATGAGGGCTGTATTTTCCATGCTTATTTTAGAGGTCAGCGTGCAAACCGGCACAGGGTGACCCGCAGCAAATGCCCCATTTTACACTGAGAATCGGAGAATCACCTTCAGCCAGCAGGCTGTCTGCTCTGCTCTTCGAGTACTGTAAGGGCTCAGCTCTTGCTGTTTTCTACAAAAAACTTGTTATTTCTGTATGCGAACCTTGGTAATCGTTTGCTAACAAGGGCGACAGCAGTCATTTTAATATTTGGGAAAAGGTGGCAAGAACAATCCTCTCTGATGCTTTTAAATCCAGGGCAGCCCGTCTCATCTTCATGCCTTGTGAAATGGAAGGTGGCTGAGGAGGACACAGGGCATGTACATACTGTATTCTGCTGCCAGTCAATATTCCAGTTCAGGGCATCTAACCTCATTTCCCTTGGAAGCTAATGTAAGCAGTTCTTACTGGTACGAGTACTAAAATAGGAAACTAATAATTCCTAGAATCTGGGTTGGCCTATTATGAATGTCAGACATTAAAGAGAACAATTCTTTGTAAAACTTTCATTCTACGATTCAAATAGACTCTTTTAGCCCCTCTTCCATTCATTTTAGTATGAACGGCCATATAAGTGCTCTCAGTAATAGTGCTATCCCAATTTTTGCGTGACATTCTGTCAACGATGTACATTAAAAAGAGATTATTAAATGGAAGATGCTTTTAGGTCCCCATATTTTTGCCACCTGAGGCAGGATCATTAGGTTAAGATAAGAAAATAACAGTGATCTGTAGCTATTACAGATTATTTAATGCAGTAAGGTAGATGATACCCTTTCAGAAAGAAGCCTGACAGTCAGAGGTGGAGCAGTTACTGTAATTTATTTGGCGAGAAAAAACAGCGTCAAGCTTTGCAATATCTGTGATAAAAAAAATAACATTCAGTTGAGTGAAATCCACTTCAGAGAGTTGCCTCCAGGAATGGAGCATGCTGGAATGTTAAACCAAGAAATACGTTACAAGTCGTTCATGTACCGCTAAGTTCAGAAGCAGCAGCTGAGAGAGTGGCCTGTGATACTGAAGGCAGCAGAAAAAGGTAAAATACATTCAGCTCTTAGTGCTCGGTTTACTGCACTATTAATTGAAGACATTATCACAGTTGAACTGAGTACCCCGGTGTCAGTGTGGCTGACAATAACAAAGAGGCAGCCATTTCAGTGAATTACTTGAAAACATTCCAGGACTTAGTACATAGCACATTAGCTTTCATAATTAAATTAATGCCTTTTGATTTGAGACCACTGGCATGTGTTTTGTGGAATCTGGAGGAAATACAGGAGAAGATTTCCAGGAAGGGAGAGGGGAGAAGAGACCTCCCGAGTGGCATGCCTACTAAAAAGAAAAGGCAAGGCAAGACACAGATTCCTAATTGCAGCATTTCCCTCATCAAGACAAGTGTGCTTGTCTCTGAGAGGTAAAGCAGGTAAAGACAAGGTCCCAATTCTTGCACCTCAAGTGTGCAGTATTAATAGAACATAAAGCTAGATTCATCATGTTCACAAGAAACTCACCACACTGCAGGAGGTGACTGGGTACTGGTAAGCCCAGTTCGTTGAAGGACAGCTAATTTACATGTTTAGTGAACAAATTTTACCTTCACTACAAGGATCCTCTGAAGTTGCAATGGGCCTGGTATGATACTGTCAGCCAAATGCAAGCAATAACAACCCCGAGGCCAGTGTGAGATACTTTGGAGGCCAAATTTAGTCCTAAATATATAAATATATTACATAGAGTTTGGCCAGTCAAGGCCCAGGATATTGAGCTGATAGTCTCTGACTGAAAGAAGTCACAGCCTAAAATTTGATACTAGAACAGTTCATAAGCAGGCAGACATTGTCACTGGGAGAGAAGGGATAGGAACTTTGGCATGCGGTTTCCATGGTTATTTATGTGTGTATACACTGGTTCCATTACATGAGAGAACAGTTATTTTTCAAAGTCTTCTCCATGGTTTTAGGCAGTGTGGCAAGTGAGCTTTAGAGGAGCTCTGAGTGCAGGGAGGACAGTGGCTAGGATTTGGAAGTACATTCAGGACAGCAACAAGCACAAATGTGGAAACGGAGGAAGAAACTCAGAAGCTGATGTTATTAGTGAACAGAAGAGAAAGGGGAGATACCTTAGAAGTCCAGATCAAAGCCCTAATGAAATACTCTACTGCACTTTCTTACTGGGAGGAGAGGGAGATGGGGAAAATAGAAGTCAGTGACTAGTACTAATTACGTTGCTGAATGTATTCTTAGTGAGAACTCAAAAACCGTTGTGGAGAGAAATAATAGAGTGCGGTATCTTTTAAGTTGTATAGAAATGAAAACTTGTGGTAAGAGTTAGTAGCTGTGACATTTGTATCGTGAAGAAATTGGCCCCGTTTAGACATACTGTGAAGACATTATGTGTTAATGAGGCCCCTGCCAGTCACTGCAGATAATGTCCTTCTTAAATAGCTAACAACCTAAAGCATAACATTGAGAAGACAATGCACAGTGGTGATCAACTTGGCATTATGGTTTATTAAAATAGCTCACTGTCCAGGAATCACAAAGGAAGAAAGTTTGTGGAAAAATATAAAACATGGTCAAAGTTGTGAATTGCAATGAAAAACTATTTTTGTGCAGAGGGGGCTTGTGGAAAAGGGCATAGATGCTGGCAAGAGAGGAAGTGGTAAATGAGACATTGAGTCTGGTATCACTTGCAAAGTGGTTTTTCAAATAAGCATCAAAATCTGAGAAGACAAGGCTGAGGAGATTTCTCAGAGAGTCTTAAAGGCAAAAAAAAAAGATGTTGAATATTTCAGGTTTGGTCCACATGTTAAGGAAAAATTGCTTTTCCAGGAAATGAGTTACTTTTACTTGCAGAACATAAATTAGTGTTCTGAGGGGAGAAAAATCTGAATATTCTTAAATCTGCAGCTGCTAGCAGTGTTTTAGTGCTTTCTAAATAAATATCTTTTTTCTTTCAGAACAGAGCTGTAGTGTTTTATTTCCCAGACAAGATTGCTTTTTGCATTCGAGGGTTAGGGTTTGGCACATTAGTAATGATAAGGTAGCTGTTAAAGTGAGGAAGCACTGTAGTTTTCTGAATGGCTCCCCCACCCATCATCCTCTATTTGGAGGCTTTAAATAATTGCTTTTAGTTTTCCTTTGGTTTTGCGTGTCTTCAGTGGACCTGTAGTGCGTCATTTAAATCTGACACTAAAAGAAATTTAAAAGTCTGAGTTTAGAAACAGCCAAAAAATCCACATTGCACCAGATTATTAGCTGGTATAAAATGTTTTATTTCCAGTTATACCAACTGGGCTATGGCAGTTTACATCAGGTTAGGATGTGACCACCCAGATAATACTTAGAGTGAGATGAAAGAGTAGAAGAGTTGGTTCACTCTTCAGGAAGTAAAAAATGTTAAGTAAATTGAATACTTCCCACACATCAGAGAACTGGGGTAACTTAATTACAGAGGACTGGAAAAAACAGCTAAGCCAAAGCTCCTAAAGCATTTCCTACTGTAAATACTTGTATTTAATTGTCAGCAATTGTTTAATGTAATTTGGGCTGTTCCTCTACGTCAGCTCTGATACTGGTGTTTATTATTCTTGGAAATATTAGCTGTCTATGAGAGCTTTTCAGTTTTAAACAAGAAGCAAAAATATTAGTTTAGGAACAATTGTGGGTGATTGCCAAGATTTTTAAAAAACAAGAACGAATAATTAATTAAAACAGCTATCTGATCAGAATAAAATATAAAGCAGACAGTGAATTAGTTTTCACATAAGAACACAATCAGGATAAAACAAAAAGGATAATTTGGCTCCGAATTTTCCTGCTACTTTATATAACATGTATTTTTACTTGATTAGCAGTACCTAGGCATTTTTACACAAAAACTTGAGTTCTAAAGTGCTTTCATCCATCATAGTTAGTTATTGTTTCAGTAAAGAATTGTTAATTTCTTTGTAGATTTTTTCATTCTTTGTATTGGCTGTAACTTCAATAATTGCATTCCAGCAACGTTTCTCTAAAGAAGTACCAGTTCTTTGTCAGAATTATTCATATGCAGAAGGACTTGAACAGAAAATGGCCCAAAGGTATTTGTAAAAAACCTGATGACCCATAACACACAAAATATAGGCATATTAGAGAAGATGCCTGTGTGGCTGTTCAGAATATCTAGATTTCCTGGAACCTCTCCATGGGACATACTGCCTGAGACAGCATTTGGTCTTCAAGTGATCATTGCATCCAGTGCTTCAATACCACATCCTGGCTTCTCTGCATGAATGTCATAGATTCTGTAGAGCTTCCTAAAAATAGCAGTCCAAAACTTCCCCTGTACATTCTGCTGTTTGTGTAACAGGATTTTCACTGATTTGATTTTTCCATGCCTATCCTTTAAAAATATATTACATGTAAAAATGTATGTAAAAATCTTGGAAGAAAGAAACCTGCTAAATCTAAATATTATCTTCAAATAGAAGTGATTTTTAAAGAAATTAAATTTCAGTTCTGGCCTGCCAGGACTATTGAATCAGACATTGGTGATAAAATGGTTATCATAAATATAGATTTGGCAATTGGTATTAATGTATTGATATACAGAATATAAAACTAGTAAAATTCCTCTTTCACAGCATTTTAATTTAACAACAGTGAAAGAAAAGCTTGGTCCTATATATAGTGTATTTATACTAATGTATAAATTTGAACAAGACTTTGTTTTGTCACCTGTATCCGTATGGTGGGATAAACCTAAATTGTCAGAGCTGACCAGTATTTTTTCTTTAATCCTTGTTTTAAAATCCTTGAACAGACCTATTGGGCCTTTAATCCATTACAAGTGTAGAAAAAGGCACTGCAATCAAAATATGGGCACATTCTATGGAGGTAATTTTCCTCCAAAGAAAAACATTTTAAATGTGTGTGTGTGTGTACAGTAGTTCATATAACAGTAGTGAATCATTCAGGCAAGTGGTCCAAATTAGGCACCCCAGTGCGGTGCTTTAGAAGGGGGGATTGTTGTGGGTCATACTTCATACTTTTTTCCACTTTGTTAATTGAACCAACATAATCAGAGGGAAAGTCTTAATATTCTGTTATTTCTAAAGTCTTTTTACCTCTTCTTTACCTCACACAGCTTATTTTGTGGAATACGCCCAAGGTGCTACTTCATTTGCTCCTTACTAACAGTTAACTGATTTTATTTTTTAATCTCTTTTATAGATGAAAGAATTCCAAACTAAAATGCAGTCAATGTTTCCAGCAATTCCTAAAAATAGTGGGTCCAGTGTTGAATGGGAAGACTTACTTAAATCCAAGTGAAAGACTCAGAGCCATTTGGAGATGTCTCTTTCAGCAAGAACAGGAGCGGAAGTAGCAGAAGCGTCCCATCTGAAAACTAGAGAAGAAAACTCAGACTGAGCAAGTTACTGACAGTTCACTGAACCTGGGGATGCCAGTTAACATCTAGCAGCAAGGGAATTAAAACCAAAACAAAGCAAAAAAATTTATATTATACTTTTCAGCATGCTTGGTATAGTTGATTTGTGAGGAAATGAACCCTCCAAGGTAAGTTGGATCCAACTTGAAAAAAGACTCTCTCTTACGAAGACTTAAAGAAGAAACCAATCTTCAGTAGTAAATATAAGGACAAAGCCGCAATAAACTCTTATCCCATCCTGCATCTTAAGAGGAATTTGGGGAAATTTCTCTAGGAAACAACAGTACTTTCAGTGACATTTACATGTCCCATTAGGAATATAACCATCAAGTCAATTATAAAAGATCTGTTACTGAGCCTGAAGGTAAAGCATACAGTGCACTTTTCTAAAAATAAAGGAGATGTTTAAATTTGCAACAGAGAAAGTATCTAAACGAAACTATTTTTGTATGTCTGAAGGGAAAGTTTAAAACATCCCATATGCAAGTAGTGACCTGCTGAGCATCTCAGTAGAGCATCGGAAGAGATCTCCACAAAGTGCACTGTTTTCTCAGTATTAGCTTTTTTGGTTGGATCCCACAATAGTGAATCTGATAGTTTGCATAAAAGTCTCTACTATATTTGTATAGCAATTTAAGTTGTAAGTGAAAAAGGTATAAAATAATGAGACACCCAGTCTGTCCTACAAAAATATTTTCAGCTAAGAAAGTGTATGGGCAGGGCTAGGTTTTTTGTATTTCAGTGGTTCCTGTGGCTCTTCTACCAGGAGAAGCAATGTGACATTTTCCACACTGCAGTAATCTCATGAAGTGTGGGCGTAAACTAGGAGGAATAATGTCTTACTCAAACATTATATTTGCAGAGCTGTAGATCTGTAAAAATGCAGAAATAAAAAAAACGCTATCAGTGAACAATCCTTTGTTGAACGCTCAATTATCAGTTTTTTTTATTAATTGCACACAGTCCAATTAGTCAGTTGTCAGATTTAATAAAGTCCTCTTAGAACCTGTCTTTTGTGATTAAGTCTTTATATTCCTGGGAAAGAACATAAAAAAAAGCTTTAAATGTCAGATGAATAATAGAGAAGTATGGTTTTCCTATGAAATATGACAGCACTAAAATAATATCTTTAAAGCAACTGAAGTGTAATAGTTGACATCTTTTCCATAGCTTGATGCTTGTAATCCAATATTAAATAAATTGTGGTGAATACTGCCATCATATGCACATGAAAAATGGTACTATTTTCATATTTCTGTTTGTTTGTGTGCGTGGTGATACCTGTATTGCCTACGCTTATGCATATTAGTGCTGAGTTACCAAGTTTAACAAGTAGCCATGTCGTTAAAACCGGTCAAGTATTAAACTGAACTAAATCAATGCAAATCGCACAATATCCTTACGGTTGCTCTTAGTTTCTAAGGTGGGATTTGGGTCATCTGTCTTTATCTGGATTAAATAACTCACCTAAATCAGTCATCCGAAGTTCCCTGCACAGTCAACGGAGAAAGACAGGACTGGTCAGAGCATGACTTGCACTGTACTAAAATGAATGGCTTCTCCTGGAATTGTACAAAGCAGCTGACCTGACCTACCTGCTGGCTGCCTCTGAAAAGAGCCGCTCTACCCTTGCTTACCTCCCATCAGCACGGTGACTGCATGAGAACACAGCTCAGGAGAAACTCAGAAGAAAAATGAGTGTTTTTCTAGCGCTTTAGAGCTCTGAGGGTTAGACAAGTGCTAGTCCTGGCACAAGAGAGCTGTCCCTTCTGCTAATGGTTAGCCATTGGATCAGTGTAACTGTACTATAAAAAAAATTCCCCTATGACAGATAGGATGAATTAAATCTGGAGGTACCCAGTTATATGGACATACCAGATGCTGCTCTTAAAAAAATCCTAACATAGTGAAATGCACAGGCAGAAATCTTTACAACAGAGTCACACTTGCAGGGCAAGTAAAGAGTGATCAAGTAAATGCATGTTGAGGTATAAGGCTGAACATAAACATCTTCCAAAGAGAGAGGAATTCATAGATCGTCTTATTCCAAGCTTTATTCTGTGCTTTTGGCTGGAAATGTTTTTTTTTCTAGATAAAGGTTTGTGTAGAAGAGTGCAAGCATAGTGTAAATCAAGTCTCAATCCACGGGAAAAACATGGGAGATCTTGGATTTTCTTTATTGCACTGTGCACCTCTTTTCACTTGGTGAATGTTCTGCTGGTTTTGTGATGGTTCATTTTTTCTCTTTATGAAAATATTTGGCAAAGAGTTACTGGAAACCACAACAAAACCCTGAACAAATAGAGGGGGAAACTACCTAGTACACCAATAACAGCTAGATACCATAGTGTATGTAGTTATTGCAACGGAGCAAATAAAATTAGGCAAAAACCAACAACAGACAATATACATTAAAAAAAAAATCAAGTTTCAAGACTTAAATACTAGAAGTAGACACTGGCACAAAAAAAGTTGGTGGGTCCAGTGGCTCCCTAATTGCTTTCTCTTTTATTTAAAAAATTGCTTACTCTCTTTCTGCATCAAGGGAGTGTAAGAATAAAACATGGAAGAGGAAGTTTATTTTCATTATCCACTTCTCCTGTGCAAAAAGTTACACTAAAATAAGGGGATGTTTGCAATACTGCTATTCAAAGTGGATAATGTAGCACAGCCGCAGTGAGTTTCAAGTTGTTTCAAGTCACTTTTCAGCTGACCTCTGTTTCATTTACACTGATTTTTCACCAAGTTTCTGGTCACATTTAGTTATAGGAATAATGGAGGCCATGTGTGTTCCTAAAATTAGCCTGTAGGCTAATACTTAATAATACATGAGCTCCCCTCCACACTAGTATGTTGCTTAGAAGCAAGAAGAGAAACAGGAAAACGGTGATGAAAAGAGATCAGTCTGCCAAACGGCTGTGTGAGAAACAGTGATGGGCAGGCTGCTCCACCATTCTCGTGCTTACCAAGGGAGCCTCCGCAGTAGCACCAGCCCCAAGGTCAGTAACAGTGTCTTTGCTGTAGAAGGTGGCAAATGAAAACAAACTGGAAATGCTTGTTTAATTTGGTCCACTGCCCACTCTGGCAAAAAAGTCTCAGGGGCTTTTGCTGTGAGTTTTATCACCTACAGCATCTGCTGACTTAAACCAGGCTCATCGTTTTAGAAAATTCAGGTCACCTAACATACACGCAGAGCAGAGTAGCCTTCAATATTTAGGCTGTCATTCAAAAATCTCCAGAGAGTTACATGCCTGAAACTCAATTAAGGATGAAGAGCTGAATCAACACTGAGAGTCTGGGCTGGTGTGGTTGCCGAATTTCTAGATGTTTTGAACCTGATAAGCCAGAAAACAATCTCATCTCAGCAAATGGCCTATTTTAGCAATCGGGATTAAGCTGACAGAAGTTTTCTGTAATTCGTCTATTTCTTTAATAGCAGGGACATATTGTTAAATTAGTTAATGGGAAGAAAAAATGTTTAACAGTTAATGCGATGCTTTATGTGGCGCACCATCTGCATATTGTGTGCTGAATGTCCCTGGATGTGGAAGAGAGGAAGTCATACAGAATTTCAACCTTGTCTTCTTTACTGTCATTATCTTGGGCAAGTATGATAAATAATCATATTTATCTTCTGGAGCATATACAGTTTTAATCAACCTGTTAACCAGGAAGACATTTTTCACAGACTTTGGAAGGCACAAAAAAGACATTATCTCCCCATAAGCAATCCATTTCATGGGCACTGAGCACTAGAAACTTAGAACGGAGTGAACAAGACAAGTTATTTTTCCTTTCACATCTACATAAAGCTATTTGCAGAGACTTTAGTCAAACATATTTGGGGACTAATCCTGAAATTCTGGAAGGGAACAAGTCAGCTTTTGTAGACTGTTATGCAGAAAGTGTAAGAGAAATTTTTAATCCTCCATGTCCAAAAATCATTGGTTTTATTTGGTTGAACACGTGTTTCTATGAAAGAAGTTTTGCTGTTAATTGGACCTTCAAGAGAACCAGTTCAGTTATTCATCAGCCTGACAACTGGGGATCCTGCTCTCCTTCCAGTCTGATGCGTTATTCTGATCATCAGCAGACCAGGGAGGAGATAGTTAACAATTAACAATTTGGGTATGGGCACAATTCTTCCCCTATGACTGCTAGCCCTCACTCTAGCTAGCCGGCACTCACGTGCCAGCATAAGGCTTTCCTCTCCCAGGGGAGGAGGTGCAGCACTCGCCGTCGCTCCAACGAGTTTAAGGGGTCGGTGCCATCGGCTCTACAGCACAGCCTGAAGCTGGTGGGATCCCCTTCATGAAGCTGAACGAGTTGTTTGTTGAAAGCAGGGCCAGTACCTGAATATCTGTGTGCATGTGTATGTGTGTGCGTGCATGCGCATGCATGGGGGTCCATATATGCATAGAGGGAGCGAGAGAGGTTTGTACAGCCATTAGACAAAATGTAACAGATAAATATGTTTTCTTCTATTTAACTTAATAACCAATGGCTAAGATACTAAACTGGGGTGACAGTTTTGAAAGCCATGTGACCTGACAGGCAGTAGGAATTTGAAACCCAGTCTTCTCAATCACAGGAAAGTTCCCCAAACCAAAACACTATTATATATGTAGGGTTGAGGAACATGCAGGAACACCCTCTGCCTCATTAGCTCCTGCTGAAGCTGCTTCATTTAATGTGAATAATACAATGGTTATTACACTGGAGAGAATGAGAGAAAAAAACCGAAAAGCTGATACAACAATTTTGTGGTCAAGCTATTCACTTGGGATAGGAAAGGGTAAAGTTCAAGATTAATTAACATAAAGGGAGACAGCTTTGACAGTGGAGAGGGATGCCTCCTGTGTGGGATACGCCCTAGGACAGCCTCCTGGGACATGAAGACCTATTTCAAATTTTATGCTTTCTGCTTTGCTCTTTGTATATATTTTTTCCTTACTAAAATATAGAGTAAATAATTCAGAATGGGAACATTTACTTTCATGATTGGCTGGATTCTTCCAGTACAGAAACATTTCCTATATTCTCCCCAAAAAGAAACATTCTCACCTCAAGACTGAACGTTTGTTATCCTGTCCCACTGGACTTAATTTACATTTGTCTCTTCTGTAAGGCCTCTGGAGTTCTTGCAAGCAATAGCAACTGATTAAACTCGATTCCTGATTCCTATCCTTCCCCTTGGCTGTTGGACTATGACTTTATATTGATAAAGTGTGCTGGACAGGTTATTGTTCTCTACTCTGCTTGGCTACACAGCTTATTTATTATTTGGTATGACTTATCTCAAGAGTAGTGTGTAGGTGCTATGCAGGAAGTCTGGGATTCACTCATATATCTGGGTCTAGCTCATCGCTTTCACACTCCGTTGTTCTACAGAGACATACATAGATCCATACCAGTTCTTTATTACTTCTCCTTCTCCTTTCATTTAGATCTTTCTTTCTTCAAAAAGAATGAAAAAAACCAAGACAAGTGGTTTTAGATGTGTGGATTTGGATGCTCACAGTGAGAGCTTTACTGATGATGGATAGCCAGATAATACAGCCCTTTAAAGGAGAAGGATTTTCAGATTGGGCACACAGGGTCACCTGCCTTTTTTTTTTTTTAATTTTGGCTTACTACATCATGTAATACATCTGTATGTTCTGTGTGACCATAGTGTGGCTCTAATACAGAAAGCTGTTTTTATGGGTCACAGGTTTATTTTGATGTCATTTATGAGAACACACTATGAAGTAAAGAAAATTTTCTGCAGTGATCTTGAAAAATAAAAGCTCACATATCAGGGATGACTTACTCGATGCTAAACACTAATCTGATATTAAAGTGCAATGCAGTCAAAACCAGTATTACTTGCAGCCAATGCTTTTCAATGAATGTACTGGATTTCTATTCCCATTTCCTATAGACATGTGCAGAAGCATACACTGAAATTCTCAATATTTAAACATTTAAGTGAAAAATAAAGTGCACCTTAAAAAATATACCACAAAGTGTATAATAAATTAATCCAATTTTTTAGGCCAATTTCTACTGTATACTCACAAATGATAATTTTGCTAGCAGACTGACAAGTCACAACAGAAACACTTATGTTTTGAGTTAAGCTGTTTTCCCTTCTTTGGTGTTAAGCAGCATTCTTCCTCTCCAAAACTTACTGCTCTGGGCCCTCACTGTCATTAAGAAAGACCAAAAATTTTCTCTGCACTGGCTTTTGCTGGCAGACAGAAAAAAGTTGGAGAAGAGCTTTTGAGTCCATGTCAGAATCCTGTGGCTCTTGGCTGGCCTGACCTCAAACCAGCTGTAACATGGTGGGTTTTGCTAGGGTTTTCTTTTGGTTTTTGAGTTTCTTTAAAGCTGAAACTTTGAAGCTCAAAATCCTTAGAAGGAACAGAAAGAGAAACCTCATGCAAACAAATACCACTGATCTTTACGCAGCTTTGATCTCTTATATATCTATAGTGCCTTTCATCATGAAGAAGCCCAATAAGAGTTATAAACTGCCTTCAAAGGGAAATATCTTATCCTCTGTACCACAATGTGTACACCACTGAAAACCAGTCTTCAGAGTAGATGATGACCCATAGCATGATGTATATTAACAGGCAGTAGGGCAATGATTAGCAAATACAGAAGAACACATTATTTGGCAGGATCTATAATATCAGAGAAAATAGTAAAGACCTCAGTTTTTAATGGCACATTTATCTAAACTGGAAAGAGAGGCATCTTTAAGGGACTCATGGAACTACAAGGGCAGCCTGTCAGCATGTTACCTCAGTCCTGGTCACTACTTCAATCCCAGTTAGCCACTACATGTGGTCAGTTTGACACTGTCTGCATCCCTGGAAGCTGTTGCCCTGTAAAGGATTCCAAGAGGAAAAGACAGAGGATCCTGGCAGTGCCTGCACACACGAGCATGCACGCACACATGCACAGTGTGACAACTGAATCCTCAGCTCACACAGATGTATGTGGGAGAGGACTGACTGGGCAGGCTGTTCCAGCCCTGTGCCCATCTCAGACTTTGGGTCTCATCAGCTTTCCACGTAGCAAACACCCAGAGGCCCCTGTACCCTTCAAGACCCTGCAAGGCAGACAGTACATGTTAAGACAGATATGGTGGCGAGCAGGGGAAAGAATCTGATGACAGCAGGTGGAACAGCCTTTTGTGAGCCATTTCAAACTCCTGGGTGCAACAACCCCTAATCCTGCGTATGGCTCAGCAGGTGTTTTGTGTTCTCAGTTACGCCAACCTATCTTCAGGACAGGAGCTTCTGTATCTCCTCTAAACGTGCACTGGTAACCCACAAGACTTCTGCACAGAAAATTTTATGTGCACATTTCTGTTCCTTCTCCAGATCTCCCTTGAAAATCCTGGCCTCAGGGAACCCAGCTGAAATAGCTCTTCTCCCTCCTTTCCATTAGCCAGAATCTTTGATTAACTGAGCCTCCGACTGTCTGAAAATTGCAGGCACCCTTGAAGACTTTCAGGTAATTGCAGTCTCTACTGCGTTTCAAAGCTAAGGCTTAGGTTACCAAGCCATCTCCATAATGTCTGATCAATGAAGTGATCAATTAGGAATGGGAAAATGAGCTATGGTATAGCAAGTGGAATGGCTAACGACCTAACAAGGAGAGGTCTTTTAATCTCTGGCTCCCGTGACTGCATGCCGACCCGCTCCTCCACAAAGCTAGCGGGGTCCTGGAAAGTTGAAAATTACCATAAAAAAGAGAACAAATGGATACCGGATAAAAAACAATTAAAATTAGAGGCATTGTAAGGATCTAGAGTGGGCTCAGGAAAAATTCCAAGTGTTTGTTTAACGGATATGTGAGACTGTTTGCCCTAGTAACTGTGTCTCTGTTTGATATGTATGAGGCTTTGAATATTTTATAACAGTGATGGCTGTGTTCACTTAAAGGCAGCTGCTTAAAAAAAAATTAAAAATTCCAGAAAACACTTTGTCTTTCAACTCAGCATTATGTAATATTTCAGGCTTGATACCCATTTTCTTTGAAGGCTTTTCCTACTGATAACATCAGAAGTGTCACCCAGAAAAGATGTTTCATCTAAAAAAAAGTGTTGTTGGGTCTTTTTGGTTTTGTTTTGTTTTCTTTTTTTATTCCACTGACAGATAATGAGTGTTAATGCTTCATCTGAAACAAAAAATGATAGCTGAATTGGAAGAGTGCTGGAGAGGAGGGCGCTGGGGAACACATTTGTGAGCCATCACACAAATTCTCAGAGAAGCCCAGGCAGAAATTCAGAACGTCACATCTTAATAGAACATAATGTACTCCAGAAAGAGGAGAGATAATGTATCCTAATGTATTCAATATTTGCCTTTGATGTAAGCTTAAGCGTTATTCCATATGTTTTACTCCATCACTAAATTAATTTTGGTTGGAAACCATCACACATTAATTATCAAATATGACTAAGCTCCAGCTCACTTGTTTTCCTAGGTTATTTGATGTCTGCTGTGAGACGGATACATTGCAGAATTTTGTTTATAATAGCTGTGGCTAACATGTTAACAGTGACTCTGCCAGATTTGATAGCCATCAGGCACAAATACAGCTCAGCTCTCCAGGGAGGAGACTGTATAGGAAGGGAAAGACCTGAGCCTCGTCAGACACTTTGCACATGCATGCCCAGGGTCGTCTTTAAAAAAAATAAAATACATTAGAATCTATTTTTACAGGGAAAGAATCAATCCATTTGGACCAAACATTTCATATATTTCACGGCAATTACTGCAAGCAAACGCTTGAGTAAAGAAGGCAGAAATTTATTAAAAAAAATATTCCCGGTATTACAGACCACTTCCTGACCTAATGCTTTACTTTGTTTTGAACAGCTTTTATGTGAATTTTCGTGAACATTTTAAATAATAGATGTGCCATAATTACAGCCTGTGTTTCTTATGAGAGGGGGTTTTACTATTCAGATCTTGTCATTTTAAGATCAAAAGATTTCTATTTCAGAACTGTCTTCCTTGCTGAGCTCTAGACAGACAGAATACTTCGTGAGTTGCCAGATCCTTAGCTGTTGAAAGCTCTATTACCATTAAACTAAAGACATGTTCCTGAAAAATCCTTTATTACACAAGTAGCTTATTGCAGTATTGCCCACACTTTTCTAATAGAGAAGCCCACATTCCTTCTGAAAAAATCTAGGGACCATCTTGTGTGAGTGAAACCAGAGTGTTTTTCATCTAAAGCCAACTATCAAAAAATTTGACCTAACAGTAGAATTTCAGTTTTTATCTATTTGCTTACTTAATCATGGATGTATGCAGTTTTTTGCAATGTTTCATCATGTCTTGTTGATCACTGGAGATCCCTGAGTTACACGGTAAGAATATGTCTTTATAGTCAAAGAAACTAAGGGAAAATTTTATGCTTTTCTTTGTTAATTCATCATGATAAAGTAACAGTTCTATCAAAAAGTAAAGGTTCATAAATCTAGACCCTGTTGTATGAAAAACAACTCATCCAGTCTGCCTCATCGGTCAGATGTGGAGAACTTGCCCCTACTCACAGGTAGGGGAGGCAGTGCTCAGATAGTGAGGAGGCAGTATTCAGTGCTAGTATTTGGCTGTTCAAATTCAAGGTTGAATGACAAAAGCAGCCTGAGTACAATAATGGCAAAAATCACACAAACTGCAAAACCTTGAGCCCAAATATTTTCAAGGGCAAAAATCTCTCAAGAATGATGATTTTTTCCTATTATGTGTCACTTCAAATGTTGTTAAGAAAACAGATTGCTTCCAAGTTTAGGCTCTGACAAAAGATACTGTTTAGGTTAGAATGGAATCATAGAATCACAGAATCATAGAATCATTTAGGTTGGAAAGTACCTTTAAGATCATCAAGTCCAACTGTAAACCTAACACTGCCAAGTCCACCACTAAACCATGTCCCTAAGTGCCACATCTACACGTCTTTTAAATACCTCCAGGGACGGTGACTCAACCACTTCCCTGGGCAGTCTGTTCCAGTGCTTGACAACCCTTTTGGTGAAGAAATTTTTCCTAATATCCAATCTAAACCTCCCCTGGCGCAACTTGAGGCTATTTCTTCTTGTCTTATCACTTGTTACTTGGGAGAGGAGACCGACAGCCACCTCACTACAACCTCCTTTCAGGCAGTTGTAGAGCGCGATAAGGTCTCCCCTGAGCCTCCTTTTCTCCAGGCTAAACAACCCCAGTTCCCTCAGCCGCTCCTCATAAGACTTGTGCTCTAGACCCTTCACCAGCTTCGTTGCCCTTCTTTGAACACGCTCCAGCACCTCAAGGTCTTTCTTGTAGTGAGGGGCCCAAAACTGAACACAGTATTCGAGGTGCGGCCTCACCAGTGCCGAGTACAGGGGGACGTGAGATATGTTAGTTCTACTAATGATGTGCTGACCTTGAACCATTTGCTTATTCCTATTAAAACTCCTGCTGGCATCATCTGAGGCTTTAATAGGACATTCGTTTAAGGGGATACTGCTGCAGGAAAAAGTAGCCCATAAGCCTCCTCTTTCTGCAGCCACATCCTTTGCCATCCCCTCAGCTGAGCTAGCAGCATCAGTTGTGTAGCTGAGTGACAGTGCAAATCAGGAGCAGATTCAAGCTGAAAGACAATTTCTCCCAAAAGGATTATTTCCCAGCTGCTCTGGTTCCCTGACCTCGTGCATCACAGTTCCTCAGCTTGTGCTGGCACAGTGCACAAGCTAGGGAAGGGATGGGGACTATTTTTGAGCAGCAATGAAATGCCAAGCAAACCATGATCTTGGTGAAGACAGATCTGGAGCCTCTGATTATAAAAATCATGACCTTAATGAACAGGAAAACCCATTACAGGTCTGCATGGTTACTTTCACATTGAGCTACATTCTGCAGGCTTTAATCACTTTTTGCCAAAACTTCCGCAGTCAATGAAATCTCTCTGAAAGACAGGCAAAGCTTGGTCCACTGAAACACAAAGCTTTAGAAGAAGAATGAAAAGCAAGGAAGGGGAAAGACATGACAATGGCAGAGGTACAATAATTAATTTTTAGAAAATCTTGAAAAATAAATCTGACCAAAATATTATGTGATGAACACCAGAATCTCATCTCGTAAGACAATGTTTGGAATTAACTTTTACTTTTTTTTTATTGTCCTGCTGGCCATCTGTTAGCATTATTCCGCTTTCCATTTAAAAAGCCTTCTCATCCTTAGCAGATGTTCAGTTTTTCTACATGTATGTTTTGTAATTCCTCTCAACTCTACTAATGGGCTTTGTACTCTCAGAACTACAAGTTTTCTTATATTGCCTCCACAGTGTCTGAAACATCCTCTTAAAATTTGAATAGAAAGCTATTGACGACTCCCTGCTTTGAGAAAACAGTATTCAAACATCCTCACAAAATAGCCTTTGCAGTTATCCCAACGAGCAGTGGCTGTAATCCCTGGAGTCCCTATTCATTCTGAAATATAAAGTTGAAAGCCTTAACTAGCTTCACTATAACTCCTAGTTGTCACAAAAGAAATGGGTTGTCTGTTCACATGGTAAGGAAAAATTTGAGCATGGGATACATATCCGATACTCCTCGCACTTGGACTGAAATAGAGCTTTTCCGCTATTTTGTGTTGTATAATAGAAGTCAATGTGCATGATTAGTGGTAAAACAAGTAAGGGAAGTATCACAGAATGCCGCTTTGCGTCCTGCCAGCCGAATGAACATAAAGGATGCATGCCTCCCATATAACAGTTAGAGGTACGAAAGGTCAAACATTTGTATGGCGTATATTGCAGTGCAACTGCTTCCTGACATTCATAAGTTTTAAGTTTTCTAAAATTGGTATGTACCTGTTTCCTTTAATATATCTGTTAGCATTTTCTCTTCCCCACCTCTAAATTCTCTACTATTTTATAAAATAATTATACTGTTATGCTTTATACCAGTGGTTGGTAGAAGAAATAGAGGTAGAAACAGCAGAGGAAAGAAGAAATGGATGTTTGCAATGGGTGGAGAATATGGATTAAATGAAGACCCTAGTAAGATGAAACTCTTTAGAAAGGGAGCAGGTGAATGTGAGAGAAGACACCATCTCTTCTTGAAGACCCACTGACATACTAAAAGGAAAGATGTGCAGAGGTTGCTGTTTCACGCAACACTGCCTGGTCGGAGACACTGGTATGTTTAATAGCACAGCTACATGAGTGGGAGTCAGCCGGTTATTAGGCAGCCCTGCAGATTTCTGAAGAACACTGCCTCCTTGGAAGGAATATTCCAGGGGATAATTTTGAACCCAGCCCCAGAGGCATTGCATTCTTCCATCGTTGCTGTCTAACAATTCAGGTTTCTTCAAAACAACTTGCTCCCAGCCTTCTGCATCTCTTAGCTTCCTTATCTTTGCAGCTTTGTCCTTCCGCTTTCTCAAATAGACTTTGTTTTGATTTTCTCAATAGCTAAAAGAGCACAGCCTAAAACATGGTTGGCATGATACAAGCTCCCTCTGCCCCCCTACTCGCTGGAGGGTTCCAGCCTCCCCACCTCTTATTTCTGGATCTGTTTTTATCCCCGCTGCCACTCCCAGCAGGGGCATGAGGGAGGTCTGCAACCTGTGCAGAGCTTGGCTGAACACTCTAAGAGAACTGATGAGGAGAGCAATTTTAGCCATGAATATCCTAATGAAGCTCCCGTGCTGACCTTACACACTTCTGATTAAGCAAATATGCAAATGCAAAGCAGTTCAGAGCTGGATTAGCATTCAAAGATTTTTAAAAAGCTACTGTGGCTACATGCAGAGTGACCTTTAGGCCTGCTCAAATCTGCTAGAATGCAGATGGGGAAAAAGAAAGACATTATAAAGACAGACTCCATCTTTTTTATATCTTGCAGCCACCATAAAATGGGCTACAGGAGGAAATTAATATCCAGACCAAGGTTTTACAGCTGATCTGGTTATGGGGCAAGAGATTATTCTGCATCATACCTGGGGATGTCTCTTCCAGTACCTTCCAAAACCAAAGTTAGCTCAACAGTTGGTTTGATCATAATCCTGCAGGTTTTGTACTTTAGAAGACGAAAAAGGAAAGCTGGTAGATAATGATCTAAGTCTGGATCCCAACTGTGCTACCAAGATTCAGGGGGGAACAGGAAATCCAGGGGAAGTAGGAGATGTATCTCAGGGTCACAGGAGGGCCATTCTAGGCAATTCTTAGGAATCTGCTCTTTCCACTGGTTGGTGTTCAGGAAGTGAGCGTTAGGAGCAAAACCTTCAATTCCCTCTAATTAGAGGAAACTTCTGTAATGAGGAGATACTCCATTAGCACTGTGAGATGCTATGGTGTATATATCACAATTCAATGGCCTGAGCTGTTGTTTTAAGACTGGGTATCAAGATCCACAGATGCCTGAAGGTTGTTCTAATCTCATCCTACTAAGAGGAGGGGTTTGGTATGGAAAACCATGGGAAGGGAGAGGTTAAGAACTACTGTGCCAGGATTAAATGTTAGAACCATCTTTCTCTCAGCAAGTTTTCATGGCCATTTACAGTCAACTGCTCTCACTACAAATACACACCTTACTTCTAGGAACACAGCAGTGGAAGAGACCTCCTGGGTTCTCAAGACTCTGTGATTGCAAAGACCACATTATATTCTCCACTTCATAAATCAGGGATTTAGTTGCTGCTATTCTCACTATACCCACTGAAAGCCTGTTCCAGAACGGGCTTCCCTTATGACTGGGAACTGTCTTCTCATTTCCAGGCTAAATGTATTCATAGCTACCCTTCACCCATTTGTTCTGAAACCTGATTTTGTTTAATTATTTCCTAAGGCCTGTTCTGTATCAATGTATTTATTTTCTTTCACTAACAATACTGCTTGGAAAGGTATTTTAACAATGAAAAATAGTGAAGCAGGAGGATACTATAAGCCAGATGAGATCCTCTACTGGTATAAACTGGTCTGACTTTAATGCTAATGTGTATTGCCTAGGAGTTTGAAAGAAACTTTTCATGTGTTTGTTTTCAGGTTAGACATGAAAACAAATATCTGTGCTAAAAGGCTATGAATATATCCATAGCAAACACACATGGAACTACACTTTCGGGTAACATTTCTGCCATTTTTTCTCAGAATGCATTAAAAAGAAAAACTGAACACTGAAAAAAAAGTTTTCCTATTCTGATTTCCTCTAATATTTTGTTAAAAACACTTCTTCACTCTTGATCACATTATATCCCTGTGTCTTAATGTAGCATGTCTATTACTGTTTATTTTTGCATCAAGCAATTCCATGTTTCTAAATTTTGAAGGTATTGTGGAATATATTTTTTTACCCAAGGCATACTTGAGGTTCCAGAATATCTTTATGCAGTTGGCAACAAAGCATTATAATACATTGTTTTATTTTCTTGCTTTGGAGATAAACAATAAGGACCAAAATTTACTGCAGCTCAAAATACTATAAAATGTTCACAATAATTTGTTCAAGTAACAGCTGAAAGGCCTAAAAAACTTCTTTTATATCTTAGAAGCAATCACTCAAAGTTTTTGAATCTACTGATTCTTTGCATGTGCTAGTCATTTTGGAAAGGTTCAAGTACTTATTTCCCAATACTTTGATAAATCAAAGGAAAACAAAAACTTTGACAAAGATAACAACAAGAACATTTAAAACCAGTAACATGAAGCTATAAGGGGAAGTAAAAATAATTCCATTTCTAATGATGATAGAGCACATTTTTCCTGTGGTTTAAGTTAAGTTTTATTTAAAGCTCGAATAATAAAAAACCTCCATATTTTATGCCATTTTAAAATGACAGGCTTCATATGGGCACTGAGGCAAACTCTAAAATAGCGCAGGCTGATTCAAAATCAGATCTGAGTCCTGCGAGAAAGCTGGCTGCTCTGTGCTTATCACAAAATGTGAAACTGAATTTTGTACCTTTACATGTAATGAGTCTTCATACAGTAAATATCCTGCTTTATTTCTGCCCAATATGAGGAATACATATTGCAGCAGTGGGATAAATATGGCTGATTATGATATGAGCCCTTCTGCTTATGAAGTCTGCAAACCAGAATCAAACATTCCTTTATGAAAACAGCCTACGCTTTAAGAAAGAAAAAAAAAAATCAACAGAGCTTTATGAGAGATAATTGGGATCAATAGAAATTACTGTAATTCTGAGATACGTTCTGTAAGTTTTTAAACCACACTTTAGTATTCTGTACTAAAGGCATAATTATACATTAAATTATAGCAGATGGATGGCACCAGAAACCTGTAGAAGTATCATCTGTTAATATATTCTGCTGGGCTTATCCATCAAGGTAGTGCAAATTGGCATCAATTACACTTTCTTTTGGCTCTTTGGCATGTTGATTGCATTGCGTTACATTCTCTCAGGGCTCTACTCTATTCTTACCCTCTAAACTATGACTAAAAAGTCATCTTGCTTAAACTTAATTCAGGGACAGTGAAATCTTTGAATATCAGAACTAGAAATCCCAATGGCTGGTACTAATCTTATACAAAAGTCCACTCAGCTCATTTTCCTCCTGAACTAGATGATAGTCACCCTGAAAAGGGTAGGTTGCCAAGAAGACAGACTGGGATAGACTTAAGGGAAAGAATGAAAACTAGAAGTGGAATTAGATCCAAGCAGGTCCTTTCCATGCAAGTAAAGAAAGATGCAGGGAAGTCAGCATTTGGATCGGCTTCTTCTGATGGTGCAGGGCTGAGATGAAGGTAAGAAGGGCTATGGTGTGCAGAGTCACCACCATGGAGTGGTTCTTCTCGCAGGCACAGGGTAGCCTTCCTTGTCAGGACAAAACTCAGGCAGCCATGTTATCCAGCTACAGGATCAAATTCAATCTGAAGTTTTGAAAACGGTCTGGTATGCTTTATTCATCCAACAGCTATGTGCCAGCAGCCTTCTGTGTCTGCAGATAAGTAACCAAACTTCCCATTACAAAGCCCCTCAGCAGCAGAGGAAAAGAGCAATGCACTTGAGCTGCAGAAACCTGCATGAGAGTAACCATGTCTTGCTTTGTTCTCAGCGCCTTGCAAAGAAGTCAGAGATACCTCTCAGATGTCATATCTTCCAGGGGGAGGGCAGCCAGGGAAACACTGTAGCCAGTATCCAGAGCAAGCAAAACTGTGAATAGGGACAGTAAATCCGTACCATTGTCACCTCCAGTTAGCCTAGGAAAAGTTACTCAGAGGAGTAATGCTGAAGATAATTAAGCTGTAACGTGCCAGTTGTCCAGCAGAGGGTAGCATTCGTATATGGAAAAATGATTGCACCTCTAGTGCTTTCTGCTGCATCTTTTACAAAACCTGGGAATCTCAGCCTTTTCCCTTCTTACGAGTTCATAGGTAAAGGAACTAATCAGCTGATCCTGAACACTTAATAAAATATGGAAAAGTATTATATTAAAAACGTTAACTCAAGGTTTACGATTACATATTTAAATAAAAATTATCAGCAATGAAATAATTGAGGGTCCAGAAGCAAGGTTGACTTGAACTGTCTCCATACCTTGCATTCTGCATATTTTACAACACAGACAGTATTATAACATTGATTACTGTGATGATTAAATATAGGCAGTTTAGGAATGGCTAAATCAATCAATCCCAATCAAGGAGTGGGACCTCAATTCAGAAGGCGTTCAACACACGTGCATGTGTATCTGTGTGCATATAATATCAATGAGACAATGAGTGTTCCAGCAGACACACGCCTGAGGGCTTTATTAAGTACTTCTAGGCCCTTGGCTTTTAAAAAGTGGAGTGGGGAAACAACCTATCCATGCAAAAGCAACTAAATTAGTATGATTCTTGGAGCTTAATTTTTTCCATTTTTTATCTTTGCAGTTTCATTCTTTCAGTAATCTAATCTAGTTGCATCAATATAGGGTACCTGCAAGAAATTTGCCCATGTTGAGAGGCTGAGCCACACCGGAGCTACTCTGTTTATCTGTGGTATTCCTTCCTTCTAGTTTCTAGCCGTCCCTTTGTCTGAATTTATGTCTTTACAACATGATACTGCTTAACTTTACAAACAGGGCGGTGCCATTCACTAGAAAGATGCTGGAAGACAGGCAAGTGGCTTGGATTTTCCAGTCACAATACAGACATGATTAATCTACAAGGCTGCTACCCTCTCCAAGAAGATGACAACTGTGATTAGGAGATCAAGAAAGAGTTTGGGAAGGGATGCTATGTAAACAGAAGTTAAAGGGACTGCTGGAAGCAACAGCCATGTTTTAACATGCTGAATTAACCTCTGGACTTCTAAAGTGCACCCATAACTGTGTGAGGCACTTATTTTTCATAGATGTAATTCATGGTAATGGGTAGAAGCTGACTGAGCAGAGAACAAATCTGTGAATTTTATGTATGGTTTTGTGACACTGACTATATCAGATTTACTGATCTTGTGGTTTTTGCCACACTGCAAAATCGTGATAAAACATGCAACCTGTGGAAATGAGAATACAGCATAAAATATATTTCTGCTCTGTGTCTTTTTGATAAAAAAGATATTGACATGAAAAAAATCCAAAAATTCAATTACCTGTGTAGGCAACCCCTCAGTGTTCAGAAAAATAAAGGTCTGCACACGTCTAGTATATTTGCAAATCTTTCTCTGAGAAAAAAAAAAAATCCTGTTAATTCTGTTGAAAAACTAAGGTTTAATAGCGAGTCAGTGGTATTTTGTTCCTAATCCTGCAACACTAACTATATTCATGTGATAAAAATACTGGTGATTTCAATGTGAACAGTCTTGTACAAGGATTTGCAAAGCCAGGGCCTGAGGATGTATAGAAAGGGGAAATTAGAAGTTAATTGAAAAGAAAACAGATGTTAAAGAAAGATGGGCAACAAAAACATACAGAAAGAAAAAGAGAGAATAAAGCAAAGTACTAAAAAGGGGAGAAAAAAACCCGATGGCATGAAAAAAAGAAGGCAAAGTTTGACTTTATATATTGTGAAATTTAGACATTCTTCATAAATATCAATGTAACTCAAAAAACCACATCTGTTTCATTGCATTATTCTGTTGAGAATGATTATGTTTTAAGTGTATAGTATTTGTAATCTAATAATCTAAGTAATTTTAAATCCCCCAGGAATGCTAAAGTAACACTGCCTATTTGCTTCTTTCATACTCCAATGCTTCCTCCTTTTACTTCTTACTTTTCCTTGCACAGGAACTCCAGTTAAAAAAACAGAAAAATTGACATGCTCAAATGTCAGCTTTTTCAAACCTGCAGGTGCACCTGCGCCCCCAAACACTCATCTGATTTGGTCCAATAAAAATAATAATTGAAATCTTGTCCTGCCTACACCAAAATACCTGTGTGATCCAATGTGACCTTCCTTTTTCCTCCTGCTTCAATTCAAAGCTTCTTACACTGTCCCCAGACCTTCCAGCTGCCCTAGTGACTCCATCCCACACTGACACCTGGCTTCCCTCAAACCTACTTTCAGCCTGTTCTTTACCCTTCTTTTTAGATGCTCTGGGGCTCTGCACCCCAGAGCCCTCTCAACTACATTCCAGGGCACAGGGTACAAATGCCCTCTCTTGCCTTGTGCTCCTCCTGTTCCCAAACCACTTCACCTATTCTGTCACCTCCTTTGTCTTATCACGCTTGGAGTATAAGCTCTCAGAGCCTTAGTGTGTTTTCTTTCTTACTAACCTGTACAGCATTGAGTGAAGTGATATCTGGATCCTTGGTTAAGGTCCCTAGATATTATTACGATAGTACAAATTGGGAAAATGTAGAAAGTTCTTCTTTCAGAGTCTACAATTAGCTAAGGATGAATATGTTAATCCTTATAAGTGATACATTCATTCATATAAGTACTGGAGTCATGTAAATTAGGCTAATTCACTTCAGTAAAGTTATACTTAAGTATTTGTAGGACTGCAGCTACACTTCCACTGAGAACTGTACCTTCAACAATTATCACAAACACTTACATGTTGCTACAGGGGAAAACTTAAGTTAATACACAATCTGTTATAGGTAATAGAGATGAGAATGCTCCCAGTCCACAATTCTGAGGCATCCAAGGAAAAAACATCTGAAAGAAAAATATTCAATTACTCCCCCACCCCTGCCAAGGAATACAAAGCTCAAGAATCCCGACAATTCAAAGGAAAAAACGTTGGAATTGGTATTCTCAGTGAGACTGGCCACACATCCCAACTGCAGAAAACTCTGCAGATGCTTGATAAGCTTGCCATGTAGAAGGCTTATCCAAATTTTTGCTAGGTAGAGGATGATTTAAATGTTGAAGCACAAACCCCTTTAAAAAGCAGAAATAACAAAGTGAAAAACAAAATTAAGAAACTCCAGTATACATGCAGGAAAATCTACTCCAGCAGAAAAGGAGACAAAAAGAAATGAACTCTTCTGATAAACTCATTTGTCGTTCTTTGCAGAATACCTTGCAAAAAATACAGGATCTTGTGCTGTCCACAGAGGCTCCATACCCAGTGAAGGACATGGCTTTATTGATATCCTGTTTTTACTCTCACCTCAGTAATGGCAGAGATTGTATCAGAAAGTTTTAAAAGCAAAATAGAGGTTAGATCCATTTTCGATACTCTAAATTAAAAGAATAAATGAATCACCCAACTGTAGTTAATGGGCAATTAACATAATTCTGGTCCGGTGTAGCTGAAAGATAATGAAAAAGCTGATTGCAAATGAACCAGCAGTAATGTGGGAGGTCATAATAGTCCCATAACTCTGAATGAGAAACCAATTTCTCCTCTAACACTAGATGCTTTGATTGGTGAAGGGCTTTATCATACTATGAAATTTGCCCGTGATAGTATGAGACATAAAAAAAAAAGGGTCTGCTGTGTAAAGGGTGGATGGCTTACAGAACAGGTACCCTGAGCAACTGCATCAGCCTGTAGTAGCTATCATAAACTAGAGGATAATTAGGAGTGCAGTGGTGAATAGAGAGGAGAGAGGCATATATCTGAGTAATGAGTTCACAACTGTACTACAGCAGGGCAACAACCCACCAGGGGAAATGCAGCAGGGTGTCAGACTCTGTTCCAGCCTGGAGACTGCATGTGCTGTTGCCCTCTAACTTGGCCCACCTCCTGGAGACGGCGTAATCTCTTCTTTGTGCTCAATTTGTTCTTAGTTAAGGAAGGGGTAATGGGGTGGGATGAATTCCACCCACAATGCTTTTCTCTTCTCTCCACTTACCATCTATGTCCTGATCCTATTAAAACTTAAGATCTTGTTCAGCAAACTGTCATCAGATAAAGTAAATTACATTTAATGCTAGTGGTAATGCTCTCAAAATCAAGAGAACAATTGTGTCTAGGGCAAGGACCGCCTCTTTCCCTAGAATTTTAAGTAAATCTATATTTAGCCCCTTTGTGGCTTTTGAGGGGAAAAAGAGGTAATCATGTTAGAACACTGTAATGGTAAATGAATCTATGTCCTAGCAGCAGATGGCACATTAATAGGGTGCAGACACACAGAAAAAAAGAACTAACCCTCCAAACTGTATTTTTTCCCTTGGTATTTTTCATCACTGTTCCTATGTCTTTTCTACCAGGCTGAATAAAATGATGGTAGATTTAACAGAGAGGACTTAATCCTAGTGCTAAACTTATATCATGACAAATCAATAGGTTATTGCTGCATTATGCAAAATGGAAAAAGGAAATAGATAAAGTGACAGTGCTTAATACTCAGAAATATTTTGCATAACACTTGGGGTGCATTGATTACATATGACCTTTTTAGGAAGATTTTTACATCACCTTTTGCACCACTGTCCTATTGCTAAACTGAGTGGTAACAGAAGTCCCTAAGTCATTTGAGGTGACTTAATCTTCTTGGTGTGTAGGGATGCATGCAACTCTGACGTGGGATCACCAATGCACGTGCCTGCAAGCAGTGAGTGCTATAGTAGATACCTGTAGTTCCTTCACCCTGACTAGAATATCCATCTTTGTGGTGTCCATAAGATAGTAGAGCACTGGGTTCAACATGGAAAAGGCATATATACCAAGTAACGTATTACTAGCCCTCCTGCCTAAGCATCCGAATAAACACCTCTCAGATAAAGTTTAAAGAAATATTTATTGGAATAACTGAATACACCATATTTTTCTACTTATAAAATTAGTAATAGCCTAAGAAGGAGCAGGTAATAACTTTAATCCACTTGGGAAGGTCAACATGGCTTTTATAACGTAGAGTCTTGTCTTCCAAATTTACTAGAGTTCTCTAAAGAGATCAATGTGTATATGGATGGTGTTAATTCAGTTGACATAATCTACTTGGATTTCCAAAGGTCTTCTAAAAATTCCTTCACAAAAGGTTTTTAAGAAAGCTCAGCAGTGATGGGATAAAGGGAAATGTCCCTGCATGGATAAGTAACTGGTTAAAGGATAGGACACAGAGAGGAAAAGTGAATGAATAGTTTTTGCAACAGAGTGTGTTCCACCCTTGGAGTTCCAGTGGGATCTGAGCTGGCACCTGGGATAGTCAATTCATTCATAAATGATTTGGGAAAGTGGGTGAATAGGGAGTTCAGGAAGTTTGATGATGATACAGAGTTATTCAAGATAGCAAGGGCAAGCAGTGACCAAAAAAAACCTACAGAGGAACCTTAGGAGTCTGAGTGGCTGGGCAATTAAATGACAAATTAAATTCACTGTAGATAAATGGAAAGCAATGCACATAAGAAAAACAATTCTAACTCCACATATTAATATGATGGAGTTGATCATTACTACTTAGGAGCTAGATCTGGGGTTATGATAGGTAGTCCTACGAAAATGTCAACCCGATGCTTAATAGCAGTCAAGAAGGCAAGTCAAATGTTAGAAAATATTAGGACATAAATGAAGAACAAAACAGAGAACATCACTGTCCTGCTACAGAAAACCATCATTCAACTGCACATTGAATACTGTGTGCCGAATACCTGCTGGTCCCCTTCTTTCAGAAAGGACACAGGTAAAACAGGAAGTTTCAGAGGAAAGCAACAAAGATGATCAAAGCTGCAGAGCAGCCTTCATATTAAGAAAAGCTACTCAGGAACTACAACAGGAGATGCTAGCACACTTTATCCTGGAAAAAGGATGACCTGTAAGAATATGACAGAAGTCTGAGAAATCATGAACACAACGAAGAGGATGGATCTTGACGCCTCCCACATGAGAACTAGGGAACAACAAATGAAGATAATAAGAACCACATTCAAAACAAACACAAGTGCTTCTTTGTACAATAGGTGGTAGACCTGTGAAAATCATTGCCTGATGATGCTGTGGATGCATGCACTAAAAGGGGAAACTAGACAAGTAGATCAATCATCTACTGAGAGTGTCCTGGTTTCGGCTAGGACAGAGTTAATTTTCTTCCTAGTAGCTGGTATAGTGCTGTGTTTTGGATTTAGTAGGAAAAGAATGTTGATAACACACTGATGTTTTTAGTTGTTGCTAAGTAGTGTTTATACTAAGTCAAGGATTTTTCAGCTTCTCATGCCCAGCCAGCAAGAAGGCTGGAGGGGCACAAGAAGCTGGGAGGGGACACCATCAGGACAGCTGACCCAAACTGGCCAAAGAGCTATTCCATACCATATGACATCATGCCCAGTATATAAACTGGGGGGAGTTGGCTGGGAGGAGGGATCGCGGCTCGGGAACTAACTGGGCATTGGTCAACGAGTGGTGAGCAATTGCATTGTGCACCACTTGCTTTGTATAGTTTAATTCTTTTAGTATTGCTATTGTCATATTATTATTATCATTATCATTGTTTTTCATTGCTTTCTGTCCTATTAAACTGTCTTTATCTCAGCTCACGAGTTTTTTTTTCCTGATTCTCTCCCCCATCCCAGGGGTGGGGGGGCAGTGAGTGAGCAGCTGCGTGGTGCTTAGCTGCTGGCTGGGGCTAAACCACGACAGAGAGTTACCAAAAATACAGAGACTACATCTATTCAGGATGAACATAGCTGGAGTCCAGGAGAGCAGCAAGAGCAAGTATCATGCAGAGACAGGTGCTGAGCTAGATGGGCCTTTGCTCTTACTAGTAATGGCTCTTAATATGATCTTACATTCTTCTAACAGATTGCCACATCTGGGATATTCAAAATGTGGTTGACTGACTAAGACGAGGGAGGAAAGATGAGGGAATGAATAACACACGTGTTATACAATTCGGACAAATGGGAGTTGATCTCAAACTTTATGTCAATACAGATTAAGGATAACTAGTAGCTAGCAGAAGGCAGTGCAAACTTTGCAAAACTAGGCCCTTTAAGAAAATTATATAGCTTCACATATTTCTTCTTAAGTCACATGAATCAATCTCTTTATTTTCTTTGATTACTTCAACAGGACATTTCTTATACCGGAGAGAGACACTTTTCCTCCTTCTGCTCTCAAATGAATTATGACAGACATCATCTTATCTAGTGATCTGGGACAATTTACCAGACTCTCCCATAATCTTCCAGTGTAGTCACTACCTTAAAGAAATATTTATACTTTGTTCACTATAATGAAATCTGAATTATTTCAGATAATGAAGCCAACTGAGAAAGAAAAAAAAGATCTAAATTTGAAAGAAGACTGGCGGGGCGGGGGCTATATAAAAGAGACTTAAATACATTGCTATAAAGATGGCATCACCAGATGGAGCTGTTACTTACACTCTTCTAAATTCTCCTTCTTTGCATGCAAGGACCCTGAATTTTAAGACCTTATATATATTGCATAATTTTGTGAAATAATTTCTGTGCTCTGGACTGTGGCAAGCAGCAGGGAAGTTTGCTGTCTGTCCTCATGTCTCTACCAGAGCTGTTACTCTGGGAACTCTTTGGTGCTTTCTCAGGGCTTCTGAATGAAGACATTGCCTGAACCCTTACTACTCTTTATTCAGAGAGACTACGACATGTGTAGTGGAAATAAAGTATCCTACACAAGGACTACACCCAGTGTCTGCCACACTGATTTTGCCCTGTAATGGTAAGCTCACCTGCAAGGCTTTAACATTGAATGTTGCTTTGACAGCAAGACAAGCAGTTGCAGCTGATCCACACATAACCTTATCGATTCTCTCTCCCCTCCCAGTCTTTCCAGAACAGTGCTTGAGATGGGAACCTCTCTCCCATTTTTCTTGCTGTAGATCTGCTTATTCTTTCTGTTATCAGTGCTCCCAATATGCATTATCTCTGTGCATTATCAGTTACAACAAAGCCAAAAGAAGAAAAGCTCTCCCTGTAAAATATTAAACTTAAAACCCCAGTTATCTGATCAAAAGCTTTGGCTCTTTCCCAGGGAAGAGAGCAGCCTTCAGCTTATTGCCCATAGAGGAGCCTGTTCTTATTAATCAAGGCACCTCAGCACATTATTCAATGAATAGCCATGCTTGGTGATACTGGCCCGGTTGCTGCCTCTGTGGATCGACGCTTGCGAGACTGTATTTAGAGAGGGTATCACAACCTTGGCAAAAATTGTCTCCTCTTTCTTTGTTAAATTCTTGTCTGTACCAGACACTATCACAGGGCTTTAAATTCCACTTTGGAATTCTATTTTTAGAGCTCAAGTGGGATTTATATGGTGCTCTGACCTGACTCGAGCTCTCTGCACAAGGCTGAATTTAGCCTCGTACGCACTCACTGCTGAAACTGCTGACTATAATGAACCGTGGAGGGCTTGTTCTACATATGTCTAATAGGCTACTATGTACTTTAAATGTAGGACTTCCATGATGGCCAAAATTTCACCAAATGCTTGTAGCACAATAAAAATGACATATTATGTTTGTAGGTTCACCTTTCCTTATCAGCAGCATCTGTGCTTCTTTAGCAACTGTTATAGAAAAATAGCAAAACCTTGTTTTAAGAATAAATGAAATAAGATTCCCAGATTATTTACAACTAAGAAAAATGTCCCCTTTTCAGCCTGGTATATGATCATGCTGTCATCAGCCCTGGCTCCCTTCACTTGCATAAATTTTGAACTGTTGGTCAACTTAAACAATTAGATAGAAGGGCACAGGGGAAGAGGTCTCATGGATATTAAGCTCTTTTGAGGTTTGTTAGGTAGAGGAGAGAGATTACTAATATCCCACTGACAGAAATATGCTTAACCTGTATTAGACAGTAGAGAAGGTAAACAGCAGCATAGGAAGACATAATTATCATAGAAAATTAGACACTGTTGATTTTGTTGCTCATGGATAACACGTTAATGTGGGGGAACAGATACACAGGAGATCACGACCTATGTGCTCACAACGTTGCTAGTTTTGTGTGCTTTGATGTTTGTAGTTCCAGCTGCAGGTGCAAACTGGGCAGCCATAAATGGGGCCCCTTAATATAAAAATATAAATTAAAGAATCAGTCCTGAGTGTCTTGCCCAAGTTCAACCAATGACAGGAACAATTACATATATTGCTTCCAACTGGTCTAGAAAAATTTGTGTTCAAAGCCTGAGCTGGAGTAATGAAAAATATTCCCAGGATGGTCTCAATTTCATAACTACACATTAGATATAAGCAAAAAAAACCAAAACACAAAATGAAGCCAAACAACTCACAGTAGTAGAATAAGCAATGAAGAATGACAAAACCAATGAAGAAATCCACAATGTGTTTGCCTGTGCCTCACAGTAATTAATGCTTTTTGAGATATTAGATAAACTTTTCTTTGTTGTAATAGAAACAGATTTCCCAGATCTCCTATTTCAGCTCTCAAGCTCCACCTTTTCTCAGCTTTGTCTGAAATTAGCCACATTTTCTACCACTTTAATAAACACAGAATACAATTTGGAAATTATCTGTTTGCATCAGCACTGGCAATGAACAATAGCTCAAATTTTGAGAGTCAAGGCTTCAATAATAAGGCCTGATTTTCTTAGCAATCAGATGCATACACATGCATACACACACACACGCACACACGCACACCACATGTCTTTGTGAATAGGGCCCAAAACAGCTGCAACCTTCCAGAAATTAATTGGATTCTGGATCATTTGCATTTTTATATAGTTTACCAACAAAAGATGGAGATAGCAAGTTTATTAATGTGGAAAAAGAGAGAGAGACAGAGAGAAAGAGAGAGAGGGAGGGAAAGTGAACGTTTTGGTTGAGCCACTAATCCAAATTTTAATATACACAGTGCCTATTCACCTTATAATACTGCAGCAGATCCTCCAAGGTGGAAATTGATATGCAGGTCTAAACTGCAGGCAGCCGTTAAGGACTCCTACTGATGCCTAGGGCCTTTACAGTTCCTCATCTGGGTAGGCATTATGATTTGATAATGGCCATTTTCAGACAACACCCAAGGCAATTCCAGGATTTGCTGTCACAATAGACACACTGAAAATAAAGTCAGTGTAAATAGATTAAGGAATTGACAGAATAACAAGGCAGAAAGAATTAGAATGAATACACGAATGGCAGATGACAACTCAATGCATTGTGCTGCAGAGATGGGATAAGGAAAGTGGAGTTGGAGGATTTATCTACTGCCTGTATGCCTTCAACCTCCTTCCTGCCTGTGTGGATGCCTATTTCATTGAGAAGTGAAATCTTTATTAGAAGACTTTTTATCTCTCTTGCTGCCCATTGAAAAACTTCCCTTCTGCTCAATTGAAAGTGAAAGCTCCTGATCTGTAGGTGTTCAAGACAGCTACAGTTTTTCCAGGTAGTCAACTGGTGACCAGTGGGTAAAATTTACACCCCCATTTCACTTGAGAATAGGAAGAAAATACTGACTCGATATTCAGAGGACAGAGTGACCCTCAAGTCCTACAGGTGTTTATGTGAACACTGGTTGACCAGGTAGTAACCAGGACTTTATATTATGTGATTCATTTACAAATTTCTTAGCAACACTTGTGCTGAGGTGTATGTGAGGTTTCGTGCATGAACTGTCCTGTGGAATCCCTTATTTGATGCCTTTTTTCTTGGCTATAAATAGATGGAATTTCATTTATTCACTTTTATTGTGATTGTGACTTCATCTCTGCGAAAAACAGATCCCAGCTCTGCTCAACCCAGCCTAAAAAACCAAATCATACCTGAGTAAACCAGGTACCAGACTAATTCCTGAAATGCTGAGTATGACTTCATGTGCAGAATAACTGTGGATAGCAAATAGTTTACTGGTTGGTCTCTGTATGATGGACTCGGAGCACATACAGAGATGGAATATTGGGCAGTGACATCCCCAGTAGGTTGCTGGGTAAAGAAGGGACTAGAACTGCTATAAGGATGAAAATGAAATTCAGTGCTGTGTTAGTGCTCAGCTGGATAAGGATCCAGTGAACTTCAACTCTGTGTTAGTGCAGTAAGTGCTTCCTGGGACTGTCAGACCTGGTGCACAGCTTTTCTGTTGGCTCATGGAACAAAAGCTGGATGGGAGCACACAGGAAACCAAGGCAGTAGCACTGCATAGGGCTGGCCTATTGCAGCAGATGGCTGGGGACACCGTATAGCAGTAAAATGCCATCTACTTCGACTGCGTCACAGCTTTGGACAGCAAGATTGGCCACCAAAGAGACACTGGAGTAAAAGGGGCTGCTGGGAGGGAGGAAGAAAGAAAGAATAACTTCACCCCCCTGGGGCTACATGGGCAGCAAGTTATACCCTCAACTATCCAGCCCAGCTCCACCTTTTCCTTCAAGCCCTTTCCTATTTACTTATTTTGCTAAAATCACTGAGAAGCCTTGAGATGGCTCTTGTGTTTGAACAAGGCAAATCCTGAACCTTCAGTGCAGGGTATTCAGCCGTCACATCTTGAGTAATCTGGGGGGAGCTTAGGCTCATCTTGAGCAAAATATTTAGTTTTGCTTGACTTCATGGGAATTAAGCCAGTGCTTGAGTGCTGTGTTGAATCAGGGACAAAATTGTAAGTGTGGCTTGCATAAATAGTAATTAAATCTTTTATGATTTTATACATGCCTATTATCTTGTATGAATCTTGTGTAACTTTTCCATCAAATTCTGAAACACAGTGCAATGAAACAACTTTGAACTTTGATCTCCTCACTTCTTTCTTTCTTTCCTCCTGTCCCATTTCTTTTGCCCAGTAAGAGGGTGTGTTGGGTTGGGGGGGGTGGGGTGGGGTGGTGGTGGATGGTGGTAGCGGGGGAGGGGCTACAGGGGTTGCTCCTGTGAGAAGCTGCTAGAAGCTTCCCTGGCTCCAACTTGGACCCGCCTCTGGCCAAGGCCGAGTTGATCAGCGAGGGTGGTAGCACCTCTGGGATAGCATATTTAAGAAGGGGAAAGACGGCTAAAAAACCTGCAGCGAAGAGAGGAGTGGGATGTGAGAGAAACAGCCATGCACACACTGAGGTTGGTGAAGAAGGAGAGGGAGGAGGTGCGCCGGAGCAGAAATTCCCCTGCAGGGGGTGGTGAGATGGCAGGCTGTCCCCCTGCAGCCCATGGAGGGTAACGGTGGAGCAGAGATTCCCCTGCAGCCCGTGGAGGACCCCACGGTGGAGCAGGTGGCTGGGCCTGGAGAAAGCCGTGACTCCATGGGAAAGCCCACGCTGGAGCAGTTCGTGGAGGACTGCAGCCCGTGGGAAGGACTTGCGTTGGAGAAGCTCGTGGAGGGCTGACCCCCATGGGAGGGACCCCATGCTGGAGCAGGGGAAGAGTGTGAGGAGTCCTCCCCGTGAGGACGAAGGAGCGACAGAAAAAACGTGTGATGAACTGACCGCAACCCCCATTCCCCATCCCCCTGTGCTGCTGGCGGGGAGGAGATCGAGGAATCAGGAGCAAAGCTGAGCCTGGGAAGAAGGGAGGGGTGGGGGGAAGGTGTGTTTTTAAGATATGGCTCCATTTCTCATTATCTTACTCTGATTTGATTGGTAACAAATTAAATTGATTTCTTTTTCCCCAAGTCGAATCTGTTTTGCCTGTGACCATAATTGGTGAGTGACCCCTCCCTGTCCTTGTCTTGACTGATGAGCCTTTCATTATATTTTCTCCTCCCCATCCCACTGGGGGTGGGGAGGAGTGAGTGACTGCATGGTGCTTTGTTGCCGGCTGGGCTTAAACCATGACAGAGGGCTCCATGATTTTCCTACTTTTTCTGGGGTTTGCTTTCCTTTTGCATAAAGTTTGACCACTACTTCTATATAAACTCTGATCACAGTCCCCACTTCTAGCACTCCTCCTTCCTTTTCTTGTTTCTTTTCTTCTTTGCTTTCTTCCTTTAGGTGTTATTTTTAATCCTCTTTCTTTGGGTGTTCTCAACCACTTTTGTTTTATCCTCTCTCATTCTCCTCTTTCTCTGATTAAGTTACAACCACTCTTTTTCAATTTTTATACTGCGCATCTATTGACTCTAGTCTTCCTCCTTAGCCTGTCTTTCAAGGTTAGAGAAAGAGCTAAGATGATGATAGCTATGACCAGAGAAAGGAGAAATCAGGCATCAAGAATGAACAGAAAAGGGCTGAATGTCACAGAGCCTTCAAGCATGAGGGAGAACGAGGTAGACTAATAATTATGAAAAGAAGAGGAAGGAAGGGAAGGTTTCCATGAAGAACATGGAAAAAGGATGGAAAATAAGAGTAGTGGGGGAAAAACTACAGTGCTACTACTTTTATTTGCAAGTTCAATGTTCCCTCATTTTTGAAGGACCTGAAGCTGCAAGGAGTAGAGAGCTCCATTTAGCCCTAAATCAATCCTGTTAAAAGGAATACCTTGATTACAGTTAGCTTGCCAGCACTTAGAAATGAGACAGGAACATGGCCAACATTCTTCTGGCTGAATACACAGATATAGTGAGACACATTACGGAATGATAAAGTATCTAAGTGCACCAAGCCCTTATTTATCTAACTTTTGTTAACCTTAGCAGAAAGCCTGCCAAAGTATTCTGGTAGTACTGAAAAGCCAGGCAAGTAATAGTCTTATAACCAGGCAAGATTTTTGCATGGCACAAATCACTGTATTTGTACTGCCTAGGGACTTCATAGTTTCCTGCTTTTGCGACAGTCAAGAAACGTGGGAAGTGTAAGCTTGAAATCCTGGCCTCACTGAAGTCAAAGGCAATACATCCACTTCACTTCTATGGGGTTAAGTGCAGCTAGTTTCCAATTAAAAAGCTGACTGAATGCTGTCTGTGTGAACGTATCTAATTTAGATGGTTTAAAAAAGCGCCAGAGGAGAAAATGCAAAAAGCTGATGAATATTAGGGCAGGAGTGATAGAGAAACTGCAGGTAGAGCAAGATCATGAAAGGACCTGGGCTGAAAGAGTGGAGGAGAAAGCATATCCATATAGGACCATAAAAGGAACAGATGAGGATCAAAATTGTCAGGGACTGCAGATGAGATGAAAAGGAGGATACAGGTAATGAGAACTCAGTTAGAGCCATTACAGGCAAAGGAGAGGTTGTTGCTACCAAGAGGGCTGAACTGAGGGCCATGACAGGAAAGAGTGAGGCTCAGGATGTGTCTTGGGAAAGAGAGAGGTATTCTGTGTTTGTGCTTGGGAACCTGGCACAATATTGTCATAGCTTTGCACCTGTTCACTTTGTAGCTATAAAATATATTTTGTTTTCAAAAAGTATGAAACATACGTACTTCTTAAATATTCAGCATTTATAGCACTCATCTTCTGTATTTCAAGGGTGCCACACCTGAAGTCTGCCTGGAGACTGCCTTCTCCAGGATGAGAAGGCAACACCAGGAGCAGCTCTTCTCATGTGAAAAGCTGTATTTCACCTGTTAAAAATCTTGCAGTGCTTCTCCAAGCAGAAATACAAATATTAGACTGCTGCTTCACTAGGCAATAGAAATTTATTATTTTCTTCTCCGTAGTGAGAAAGCACTAATAAAGCACTAATTTCATTCCCTGAGAGGCAGCAAGAGCAAGAAGCTGTTACATCACCAAAAACAAATCCTGGTAACAGAGAACGGTATTTGATATTAATTTTCTACTGCCTTGCCAAAACTAGTTTAAATTCCCTATGGATAGGCCTTCTGCTACTCCTTCTGGGAGCACACTCCATTATTCCTAATGTCTTTTTCTTGATTTTTGTCTTTGCTTTACAATAAGGTAATTTTTCTTTCTCCTTAGCATTTACATCCTATAAACATTTACAACTTCTTACATTGCATCTCAGTTACTCTTTCACTATGTTGCCTATACTTGACTGTGTTATTTTTTCCGTGCTAGTTCATCTTCCTGTTTTCTTTCCCTGGATTTGCTTTAGTTTATCAGCTGCACCCTAGCAACATGCTAAATCAAACACATACCTAGTATTCTAGGCAGGCTACAACAGAACTACACGGAGAGGGCTATTAAGACAGGGCTCAGTGATGCACAGCTTGTGCACATGCAGCCTGAAATTTTGCTACGCTTCATTGCAACTGTGTTAGGTTACATATGCATGCTTAATTTTCTGTTCACTATTACCCCTTAACAATATGGAAGACAGTGGTATAAGGCTATTCAGCTGGTTTACACTCTGTCTGAGCACTGCTTGAATGCTAGTAATGATGTCATTAAACAAAATCTGAAATCTGAATTGGGCTACTGTGGACTTTATCCAGAAATTACAGTTTTATTTTATTTTTAAGCTGTTATAGTATGAGAGGTCTGAAGTTTAGCAAAATATTTACCTTTTGCAGCTAACGGTTTTGCTTAATGAAAACAGCTTTCTGCTTTGCATAGTTTGAAGAAAGCCCACTCAGATCTTAAGCTACCTGAAAAAAAGAAACAGTTTTGCGAATTAGAAAATAATTCTAATGCTCCAATGGACATGGCTAATTCAAAGAGGACTTGAGGTTAAAGATTAAAATCAGAATTGTACATAGGGTTGGTAAAGAGTTTATACAGCGCTCTCCTGGGACTTCATCAGCAGTACATTGTTGCTTACACAAGTGAAAGTTCTGGCACTAAATACATACCTAGGATCTCCAGAAATGCAACTTATCAGGAGAAAATACTCCAGAAATAAATATGTATAAACAATTTCAAATAGAGTACTGTTCTCCCTTTAGATACACAAAGCAGGATCTTCCTGGAACAATCTGCAGATGGGAAACATCCACTACAGTGTAGTATTAGTACTTCATTAGTATTTGTAAATCATTCTGGGGTAAAAGATGAGAAGGAGCTGAGAAGGAATATTTTTTCCTTCACTACCTTTGTGCTGTTCCTCTGCAAAAGAGGGGATGCTCTAGCAGCATGAATGATTGCCTTGAGAAGATGTCACAGCAGCAAGTGTAAACGTACCTATACTACTGCTAAATTAGTTTCCCTCAACAGCATAAGCTACTCACGTTTGCCTGGGACCCATGGTATATAGTCAGATGGCTAGTTTACATGGAAGTCTAATTGACATTCCACTGCATTTCACTGCTGTTATTAAAGTTACAGTTGCTCAGGAAGCAATTAGCCCTTCTTGTTGCAATATAGACACTGCAAGTACGCAGAAAGCAAAACACAGTCCTTGATCAGTCAGCCCTTCCTCCATCCTTGTCACAGCTTCTCCTACACTGACTTCCCACCCTGAACACTAACAGTTGCAGACCAGGAGCAATGCCTTCCAGCTGTGTATTCTCTTCCTTTCAGATAAAGAAGATAGGATCAGCTTGAGACACTGCAGATGAGAAACTTACAGTGCAATGTCAGCTAAGTTCTGTAGTGTTTATAAATCATTTTCAGATAATGGATGCCATGGAATTCAGATTATTATTGGCTCTTTAATTTGGTTTGAAATTGATAAAGCTAACACAGTTTCACAAGCCAAGCCATCTTCCCCATAGATTTAGAAACTGGGTTTGTGCATAAACTAGGCTTAAACCAAGTTTGACCCTATTAGTATTGGCAGCCCAACCCACATTTAAATCAAAACTGCATAGAGTAGTAAGTTTTTATGCCAAAGTAATAAAAACTATAATGAGACACACACATACACACATCCCTATCACAACATATGTATATTGTGTCCTAGGCATACTTTTAATCTATGTCTAACTTTTTTAGTAGTGACGAAGCACCTTTCAGTCATTACTATAACCATTAATTTAAGTATCAGCATTGTCTGGATGTACTGTTCTCCTACAGTGCCTAGGATGTCCACGCAGCCATTGATTTAAGAGACAATATCACTTGCTTCCAAGTTTATGAGGCAATAAACAGCTCCCGCATATTGATGAATGCGGAGGTGTTTGCTCAGCACATTTGCAGGGGACGTTTATTACCCAAGTGCTGTGCTTTAAAAGCAAATGAAATTGCAACTATTCTCACTTTCTTCTGTTGGGGGGAAGGGAGAAAAATACTGTTGTTTTTAATTTGTTCCTCCACTTTCCCTCCTCCTGTGACTCATTAAAATGACTGACACAGCCATGGACGTTTCCCTCGTCTGTGCAGTTGACAACTACAGTCATTTTTTCTTTGGTGACTTTGCATGAAACTGCTTTAGAACAGGGTGCAATTGTCAGAATACCAGAGAGACATGACTAAGATTATTCCTTTGTGCTTTATTACCCTATTATCCCCTTCCAAAGGATTAAGTTAGCTCATCAGCATAGCCACTTAGTTACTAACCCTCCAATAATATTCATTGCTCTGTCCATACAATAAAAGAATGAAGTAATTTTTAATCTGCAGAATTGGGATCATGCAAATGTCAGGGATTAAAAAATGAGTCTTTGGATTGTACACCTGGCAAAACACTCTTGGAATCTAAACTCCTGTTAAGTATATGATACTGGGAAGGAAGAGAGGGCGGAGGAAAGAGATGAGATTGATTGCAAAGCTGCATGCCAACTGAGTTGTTATGAGCATGCCAAACAGAGAGAGCAACCTGTGAAAAATGTATTAAATTATCAAAAACACAAAACTGACTTATAGCTGCTGTAATTTCTCCTTTGCTCTTTGTTCCTATAAGAAGGATGTCAGGGACAATATTTTCTTACAAGGAAAAAAGAATGTTTCTAGCTGTTATTAAAATATATACAAACATATTTTAATTACTTTATTTAACTAGGTTGGGAATTAAAACAGAAAGACAATTGAATGAAAAGTTGGAATACAAAATCTAAGCAGCAAACAAATATTTTCCAAAATCCTCAAGATGAATGGATCTTTGAATCTTCTGGCTTGTATGAAAAGTCTTTAATCTAAATAGCAGCATATCTGTTGTTTTAAGAAAAGGATGTTTGAAATTTCTAGCAGAACAGATGATTCCTTTCTTACCCTTACAATATGAGATTAGGGAAAAAATATTACCTTAAAATACTTTATAATGCTCATTAACTTGCTTCATTGTTTGTCTTATTATGTTCTTTTCTAATTTAGGATGCAGATATGCAAACCTGCATTCATTTATATAAACATTTTCATCTGAGTAGTGCCATTAAAATCAACAGGACACATTCTTAGGACAAGCCAGCTGTTAGCAATGTTATGCCAGTAGGCTGTAAAAGGTCATTCTTTTCCTTCATGTTTGAAAAATGCCTTCAATCCATTTGGAGGTGTAAAAATTATAACATTAAGAACTAATACTTACCTTTAAAAGTAGAAAAACGTGCATTGGTCATACTTAACTAGCTCTTATTACTTTACGCTGTTAGAAAAAAGTTTTCTACCACACCTGCTTTAATCCATATACTTGGTCTTTTCCATTATAGTCCTTTTCTTTCTAATACTCTTTCTCCTCCTTTCAGTTGTCCTGATTTTTCATTTTGCCTTGATTTTTGTCCTTCATTCTCATTTGACAGAGTGAATTTGTTAAGGAGAAGTGAAGGGAGCTTGTGGGGATAACAGGTTATGTTGACACCTCTTCAGTCTTTGTGGCCTCTGCTGGGGATGATTCATTGCAAACAGCCAGACTTCAGTTTACTCTGCTCTTACTGTCCTCTGCCTTCCTATTGCTGTGGGTTAAAGGGTAGTCCCTATAAGTGAGATGGAGAATAGTAGCATCTGTTTCATTTACAAGTCAGTTGGCAGGATTTATTTTACATCATTAGCTTGGTAATGTTAGGTTATCATAGATTATGAATTATGGAAATTAGGAGGAACAAGTCTTCTAACGGGTTTTGACAACCTCACTGACTGCTGTTTGGGGAGTTTATTGGGGCAGGATAGGGGTGGCCATTTAAAGCCACATGTTTAGATTCTGCTTTAACATACCCGAACTGGCTGCAAAAAGTGTATTCCAGAAAGTCAAGAAACTGAAATTAATGTTTTTCCACGCTTAAAATTTTAAATAATGGATGTGTGGAATTCTGAAATTGGACTTACTTAAAAAAAAGTCATGGCAATAATGGATGGAGCCTGTGCGTCAGTCTGGGAACTGAAGTGAAAATGAATGTCATCATAAAATGGTTTAAGTTAGATCTAGTTACCTCAAGTGTGAAACAAAATAATGGAAAAGAATGTTTACTATACAGGGTTATTTATGTATCCTGTTCTATAACAATTGGACTACTTTTGAGAACAAATATAGGAAGAAGGTCCAGTTGCGCAGTGAACTTTACTACATAATTTGCTCTACTGTTATTAATTTTATCTGAATGCCTCTACAGAAGTTCACAGTAGCCTTGACTAAGGTCCTCGCATGACCCCATTCTTTGCAGCTCTGAGTATGACAACAATCTGCTAAGAAAGGAAGTAGGAAGAAATGGTGGCATAAATGAAAATGAGGCATCTCTTTGATTTAATGTACCTAGGGAACAAAAGTAAATAGCAATATCTGATAGCACAGGACTACATTATTTAATATAGAACTTTTAAACTAAAAAATATAAAATAATTCCCAATCAATATAGTAAGAAAGAATCAAATCTGACATTACATACTTCTGATAAAGTATAATACACATTAAAGACATAGGATTAAATCAGAGTATGTGATTTTTTTAAAGAAAGATTTTTAAAGAGTTGTTTCTTTTATTCCTTATTTAGGTTGTCATTGTGGAAGAAAACTGAGTATAATTTTGGTGTCCTAGTTTTGGATTTTCATCTTCATAAGTTTTTCTGTACAGGAAAGCTCAAGAAGAATTGCTTTCTTTCCAAAAGATGTTTTCAAAATGCCTGCGGCCTCCTATTTTTCTTTCTGGTCACCCTATTTGATCTTTTCTTTTCCTCAAAGCCATGGGAGCAAAGTAAAGCTGCCTCCAGGAAGGGTTACAGTGGCTTTTGACACCACGTGCTGGAGAGAAACATCAACAAGGAGCAAATGGGGACAGTGACCAGTCTTTGTTAGGAAGGACTGTTACCCACGTCCCATGGAGAAAAGTGGGTGATGACAATAATTTTGGAAAAGTCATTCTGAGTGTTTGGGCAGGTGTCTCTGTCCCATTGAAAAAAACTAGGAGATGGCAATGATTTTGAGAGAAGATCCATTTTTTTATGGATATGATGTGCCAGCCTCTGCAGGAGGAAACTTCAGAAGGGTATACCAACAAATAAGACACTGTTCCTTCCACATTTTCTCTGCTAAGGGTCTCAAATACAAACAATGCACTGTACTCAGTAAGCTTTAATTGCAGGGAGAGTGTGGAAAGCCTGTAATACTCTGTGTGAAGATTATTAGGGGCTCCCCCAAAATCTCATGTTGAGTGACTAATTGCTAGCAGCAGACATTTCTAATTAATTTTAACACAAATTATTCAGATACATTCTTTCATTGTCTGAAAATTTATAAGTAAGCTCTGCTATTTGCATATGTTGTTTGGCCCAAGGGACATGTTAGTGCTGGCAGTGAAAGGAAACCAAGAAACACTTTTGTTAAAAGGAAAAAGGAGTGATACAATCAGGTCTGTTCTCTGATGCAGTTTTACCAAGTTATTGACAACACATGCAACCCTGTATCTCCAAACACAGAACAAACCTAGGCAATATTCACACTCACAATTGCCAAGTTTGTCTTCCCAGTCTGTTCTGTGCCCCAGAAAGTCTTCTCCTTTCTTCTGTTCCCTATTAAAGCCAAACAAGCACCTCGTATCTCTACCTGTAGTTGGAGAACTCAAGGCACACAGCCTAAATTTGAATCAGGCCCTAACAAGAAGCCTTTTGCTAGTGAAGGGAACTCCTACTCTTTCCAGCTATTTCATTTGTATAAAGGGACTTAATCAAGCCTTCCTTTTAGCCAGAATTAGGGGCGTTTTAGCACACCTTTAGCTACAGCTGCCATGGCCTAGAGATCATAGGCCTACTTGACAACAGCCACTGACACTTTCCAACACAACAATATTGTATGCAGCCACAATACCATATATGATTTCATTTCAAAGCTCTTTTGTTCCTGCAGGGGTCCCATCAAGCAAAGCCTACACCAAAAGTATAAATTCATAGAAAACACTGGCTCCCTACATGGATAAGAGATATGTGTTAAAGGGGAAAAATAAAAAGGAATTATATCTAGCCTGCTGCTTATGTGTGATTTTCATATTTATTAACATAATCAGATTTATCATTATTCTTATGTATCTCTTGGGAACCACAGCTGACAATTATTTAATTTTTTAGTAGTAAAGAAGAGCACGTCTCTTAAGCATCAGGTGACAAGGGCGAGAGCCTAGCTTTGAGACAGGGCAGTACTTCAAAATCATACCCTGTGTGTAAGAAGGACACTTTGGATGAGCCAGTATGCATGAAAAGTATGTATATACTGGAGTACATTGGAGGCCCTGAAAGGAGAGCAGTCCCTTCCTTAGTGAATTAGTACAGGCAAGCTTTGCATGCTGGATTTACTCACTCCCTCCTCCCCCCGAAAAACACCACCACACACTTACCTCCTGAAAACATCTGCACTTTTGATGTGTTCTTAATACCATTTGTTATTTCCTGGGCAAAACTGAACTGTGGCTCACCCTCCAAAAAAGCAGACGTAGACCCATAAAAACTATCTTGCTATAAAGGACTCTATAAAACAGTATGTTTTAATTGCTTCCTGGTTTCAGCAAACTGTTTTATACTCAAAGTTAACATTAGGTTGACACTTAACTTCTTTGGGCTTTTTATTATTTTAAAACATAAATTATCAGAAGCTATTTATTTTAGCATTTGCTTTCATGAATGGAGGTAGCATTTGTGTGACTGATTAAGCATTTAAAAAAGCAGTACAACCCACCCCAGTTTTTAATTAGTTGCACAAATTATCACCAAGCACCGTAAATTTAATGTAATCTCTTTTACAATAACAAAATAAATACTGAGCAGGTAATAACACATTTGTATGGATCAACTGAGTATCCTGTGGGTAGGTTACTATTATACTCATTTGGGATACAGGAAGATGGGATTGAAGGAGTTGCCCAAGGTGATGTACTCAACTGATGGCTTGGGTTCTGAAACAGGGAGACTGACGATTCAGGAAATGAGGATGTTTGGCTTTGTGCAGAGATGACCAGAGCTTTTCCCCCCCCGCCCCATACAGAATAGTTTAAAAATCACAAATATGATCAGCTGGGCAATTACTGCCTTTCTTGGAAAAAATACATGAAACAGTCTCTGTTCGCATTGTACATGTCTAACAATGTTTTGGTGCTCAGCCAGGTAAGTCTTCCCCTTAATAACCTGTCTTCTCACAGATGCTGAGCCTGTAATATGGCTACTAAAATGTATTTAAAAGGTTTATTAACTTCAAGACTCTTCTGAAATCTGTGTCACAACAAACTGGTATCATTCTGGAGAGAAAGATATACAGCAGCCTCTGTAGTGAGGCTCTGGCGCTGTTTATCTCTCAAATGAGATATCAGCTCATGAGGTTAAAAATCAACCAAGTGAATTTTTACGTTATAGATTCTCACAAGAATCAGATGAAAACTGATGACATGCAAGAGAACTGAAAGCAGGCATGCTGCTTACAGTTCAGTCTACAGTCATTAATAGCCTGCTCCCAGGTATCATGTGGTAAAGAAAACCATCGCTGATCTGTAAGCACAAGAGGGTCAGCGGGTAGTTTAAATACACCTAGTTTTTGGAAAATGCTGTTCCACGTTCTTCCCTGTGGAGGATAGGAATGTACAAAGAAAAGCAGTATGTTACTTAAAGGTAAGTCAGCATCCTATGAAAAACCACAAAAATGAGTCTGCACAATCTGAAGACTTTTCCTGGAGCAGTCAAAACTTTATAAGCCACAGAAGAAGCCACATTGGAACTCTGCATCAGTAATAATCTTTTTCTATAACAAGCGCTCTTCCAAGGTCATGCATTTAAGGGAGCTGACAGATGAAGTCTGATAAGCGTAGCTGCAGCAATTTAGGATGTTGTTCCCAGTATTTGTCTGGATTCACCTCTCTGCCATGGATTACCGCAGAACGCAATGCATGCTCTCGCTTCAGCCCATCTCAGCATTGTTACTGGAGGTTTGTGCTACAGTGGCAAGCTGTGAGCTGAGCTGGCTGAGATGCAGACACACACGCTGTTCTACTGCCCCTGCTATGGCGGCTGCAGCCTCTGCCAGAGGAGTAGGCCTGCTGTACTCTCCTTGGCTGAATTTGCCTGTTGAATTCACTAGGGCGCACTACAATTCAGAGGCTTAACCGCAACCCCTGTAGATAAGAGTTTTCAGCTGCCAAATATTATGCAGGATCCCTGATGGGCTCGACAGCCTATGTCAAACCCTGTGAGGTTGTAGTTACCATCACGCTGCAATCATGTATCTGAACTGCAGGCTACAATTGCACCTTAAGAGGAGCAGCACTGAGAGAACATAAAAGAAATCTGTCTAGCATGCAATGCTGTCTCTTAACAGCAGATGCCTAGAGCACAATGTAAGAACACAGGTACTTTTAAAGCCAGAGGTAGCATGACAAACTCCTCTTGCAGGAATCTAGCTAATTGCTTTTGGAACTCATATAAACTTCTGACTTCTACATGAGGAGGAGATCCAAATCATAACATTTTGTTAAAAAGTTATCTCTTCTTGTTGCTTTCAACCAGCCATTTGCTTGTTCCAGTAGCAGCACCTATTTCTTGGATTGGAAAAAGCAACAATTCCTTGTCCACTTCCCTGTGTCTCTCACAGGTTCACAGATTTGGATTGTCACCATCTTCAGTCATTGCTTCCCCAGACAGAACCATCCTAGTGTAGGTATTTCTCATCTGGAAGTCATTCTCTACCTTTGCTCACTCTTGTCATTTTTCTCCATCTTTCCTACTCTGCTCGTTAGGCAGGGGTAGCACACTGTCACCTTTGTATCACAGGAGTCAGAGTGGCCCGTGATATTGGCACACAGACATGAGGAACAGCCTAAATCACGGTTAACTGCCCAGCACTGGGGATGGCCACCAGCCTAGCAGCTCCATAGGATAATGCATACATCCATCTGTGATGTGCACCTCCATGCTCCCCACTCACAATCATATACCCTACACTATGGGTTCATGAATGATTTTCTGCTCCTCTTAGGCCTCTCCACCTCTTACCTTTTGTAAAGGGATGAAGGCTCCTTGCAGGGATGGAGACTCTCAGTAAATACACTGCTTGAGTTAAATTGTAAGTTTGTGCTGATGTCAGATTTATTAATAGTTAGAAAAAATCTAAGATACAACTACAAGTACTCATTCTGCTCTCCCGCTGCTTGGCCGATTCGGTTAAATTCACTAAATTAACAAGATTATTTCCACCCGATTGAACTATCAAACAGCAAGCGGGGGGAAAAAAAAAAAAGGGCAAAGCAAAATAGCAAAAAAAAAAAAAATCCAGCTGGGTTCCAAGAAACTATGAGACTGCATTACAGATTATTAGGTTAAAAAAAAATTAATAACTTGGGATAAGACTTTTAGTAAAGTAGGGATTCTGTTTTCATGTTCTTTCAACAACTGCAAGATGAAAAAGTTGACTTTTAAAAAGCAAGTTGACTATCTGGTGCAAAAGCTACAGCTTGAAAAAAAATATGCTACTGTAAAATCAGTGAAGGAGTTCTAGGTGATGACACCATCATACCAGCCAAGGTCCAAGTCACATGGGATTTCACTTGGCTTAGCATTTTCAGTTTGTGCAGTTAAAACTATAACATTCAGCTGTTTACAGTAAACTAGCGAAGCAAGGACAGTTGTTCAGTGTCATACATTAGTTCAGGCAACAGGTACTCTGGATTTTATATTCACTTTCATCTTTCTTCTTTTCTATCTCCCCTTCCAAATAAGCAGAAAAGACTTTTTGAGAGTGGCAACACATATTCTGGGAATGACTGTGCCTTCACGTTTACAGCCTCAAGAGGAAAACTGTAGCTGTGGGGAATTTATATCTAGGGAGTTCTCTTTTCAGAAAAAGAAATGGGAATCTGTGCAAACTGTGAATGGATTGCTGGAAAAAAATGCGAAAACTGAAAAAATCTCATTACTGAGCATAAAAAAACCCCCCAAAACAAAGGAAAAACACTGCAAGGAATTTTTAGCCCTGAAAGAATTTTAGCCAGCTGCAATTACAGTTAATACAGTCAAGCTAAACACTTCTACAAAGCATTATTTTAACAGTGTCCATAGCAATTATTGATCATAAATTACCCATGTTTTATGACTAACCTATTTTAGCAGGGATTGCTTTGGCCATCACAGGTCAAATCAAGCCCTCACCACTTTTGTAACATTACTAAATTAATAGAGATGCATAATCTAGAAGGCAGGGCATGATTGGCTATGAATATTCAACATGTGTCACATCTTTTCTGTATTAGACAGAGTATATTTGCTTTAAAGAAAGAACTCATCATTACCCTTAAATTTGTATAGGTCTCTCCCCCATCATGTCAGAAACTAGAAAAAGCAGGGAACATGCAACAAGAAATAAGGTTTGCTTAATTCCCCCCCTTCCCCTGCCCCAGTGCTATGGAGAAATATGAAGTAGGCAGTATCAACCTCCAGTTTTCTCCAAACTTCCCCAAACATAAAAAAATTATAATTACAAATGTCTATCAAATAATTATACAATAAATAATATTAACTGTGGTATTAGACTGTATTAGTGCCTTTAAATATAATTTTTATTCTTGTCCCCAGAAAACATTATATTTTTTCATTGGAACTAAGGGCAAACACCTAATGTATAAAATATTTCAGAGTTTGTTAATTACAAAAGGAGAAATGTAATCAGTCATAATAATTCTTGGGATCAGTTTATAGTCAGTCTTTCTCAACTAAACTTGCAATCTATACTTTTCCTGGAGGAGATACTGAAATGTCTCAGATCTCAGCAAACTAAATTCTATATGTAAAAAAGCTCCATAAAAGTTGTCACAGAGCAAAGCATGGGGTCTGTTTAAACTGTTCTTGAAAATAGTAATGTTCAGATTTTGCAGTTTGCAGTAGAGTAACCTTCCTGTAGATTATGTGCAAAGCGTAGCCTCGTTCTACTGCAGCCTCTGCCAGTGGTAAACTAGACTTGAAGAGGGAGTGCAAAGGTATTTTGACCCATGTCCATCTTTATCTCTTGATTTCTATGCTGGCAGGCACTTGCCTCTATGTGTAGTTAGCTTCCTGGACTGCTGATAGCCTATGTAGGAAGAATTCACTATTTAAATATTGCCATCAATTCTAAGAGTAAGAACTCCTTTTTACTGCAGGAAAAGCAACTTTAGAGTGAATGAAAGAATAAAGTAAAACACAGTGGACTATGGGCCATGCTATTCTATGTAGGCATAGAAGAGCTAAACCCTTTGCACCTTTGATAAATATGAAGAAGGTGTCTTTTACCCTATCTCACCTGTAAGGTTTGTCCATCTAGCAGCATCACAGCTACACTCAGGAACATTTTCTATAAATGTATTTTACCCAGAACCATAGCTAATCATTGTGCTTATAGATGGGGGCACTTTTCAATGCCTTACAGATTAAATTACATTTCTGTTACTCCTCTTAGATCAGCATCCTAAAGCATTAACTTGTGACATGTGGAGCAGGAAGGCAACATTGTCCCCCAGACTACATATGAGATATTTAATAATGTGTAGTTATTAAACCATACATGTTTGATTGTACATTATGATCAAAGGCAACTATACATGGAATCTGAATTGGGGTACTATGCTATACACCATTTATGGATGCCTCTGTAAGTATTTTAAGGTAAATATGCCTTGATTTGCTTTCAAAAAGTTTTAAAGTAACTTTTTTTTTGGTATGATTGCATCATTGTTAGGCCAAACTCCAATTAAGTGTCCAAAGCTCATAACCAAAATGAGTTCTGTTTGCAGAAAACTCTTGTTTTCATGAGATGCAGCTAGAAAGAGAAGCTATAGCAAGCAAAAGCATGGAAATATCTAGATGGAAATTAGTTATCATACTGTCACACATATAACTCCCAGGTTATCTGTGAAATCCCTGAACCCTAGTCAGTATCTGTGTAGATAATATGTCTGTGTGTAAACAGTACAAGGGGAAGTTTATCCCAGAGTGCCTCTTCTTTAATAGTGTCTCCATTTTTGTTCCCCCATAACCTCTTCCTCCTTTGGCAATAATTCTTTGCTTTGCCTCTGCTTTTGGGCATATTACTTGGAAGTACAGATTATCCAAGAATATGGACTACTTGAAGAGTTTTTTTTCAAGGACCAGAATTTTTAAAGTACCAGTTATCAGAAGCACAGTATTTGGAAGAAAATACGGATAATTCACTCAATCCCTGTATCAGTGTGCTTGAAGCCTAGGAATCCAATACTCAGCTCTCTTGGTCAGGTTGTAATTTCAGATACTGCTGGGCAGCTATCTGAATCTCTTTGCATGTTTACGTGGCCTATCCCCACATGCTGACAGGTTCACACCTGTAAATCTGATTAGCAGACAATGTTTGACTTGATTAGTCAAGTGCAAAGCTCAATGCAGTCAGACATTTGAAATTCAAGATTTCCTGGAGCTGTGTTAATAGATTTGAGACCTGATCAGTGTGCAAATGAAGCAACAGGAGTCACATATTCTTACAAACAGTATTTCAATTCTTCATGCTCAGGGGGTACTGAATCAGGAACTGTTTGGAAGTGACACGTCCCTTCCTTGCTAAATGCCTTAGGACAGACAGTGGTTGCCATCAGAGCTTTTCTGGAGCTTCTTGAAATGAAAAGTAGCAAATGTCTGTAATACCAGCAAATTCCAGTTTCCTACTGTCTACTGTCTGTGCATTTGATGATCTCTAAAGGTCTAAAGGCTGCTTTCAGATTATTCCTTCACATTAGAAAGAAGGACTATATTCTCCCTCCAGCCTTTCACAAGGCTTATCTATTTGCAGTCTCTGAGCTCATCCTCTTGTTTTCTTATTGCTCTTCCATTCCTGTGACTCCCATTTCTCCTTAAATTAATGTCAATGCAAAACCTTCTTTCTCTTCTAACACTCTGTCTCAGCGGAGCATTTGTGATACCACACATTATGGATGCTCTGTGAAATCAATTTCAGAGTAATGATATGCTATGTATGCTTAGAAATGCACTTATGTTTCCAAATGTCTCCTTGCATATTATTAAGGTTAGTGAACCAAAACGATGAGTAGTTCTGTCACCATAAGGACACCAAAGACGACACACATGACTATAGATACAGACCTGTCGTAGTTAGTCTGGGAAAAAGTCACGGAAGGGTTGTCATCTATTATTTATACCTACCCAATACGTGCATGGTATTTTACTATCCAGTAACAAGACATGGATCCTTGCCCCTTGATCCTGTAGGACCTGGAATATGAGAGAAATTCATGCTGCACTGAAGTAATCCCAGTATGGCAAACCCCTAATACTGACACAGTTTGTAAGAAGCAAAGCAAGATTTATTTTCATGCAGTGCACTCTATAAGATATTGCAATAAGTAGTCTCAGGAATAAGCTCTACTCTCTGGTACCACACCTGAATATCTGTATTCAGACTCTCAGAATATTGTCTTAAATTAGGTCAAAACACAGTACAAGAATAACAGGACACTATGACAGGGCAAAGTAACGGTGGAAAGGAAAAAATCAATAAATACAAAGAAAGGTTGAAAATTGCTTTGAGATGAGGAGAGTTATTCCCACAGAAAGACTATTTGCATTGATTTAATTTCTGACATGCTTTGTTTTCAAGACTTGTAATGAACTGTACTATTACTGTTTGTTCTGAAGCATTGTCAGAAGGCCTGAGCAAAGTCATGTATAAGCAAGAATGGGAAAGAAAAATTTTACTGTCTCCATGCCATCTGTGAAGGGCAGGAATCACCTACAGGCATTAAAATATGAGCTGGATAAACACGGTAGGCAGGAGGCTGGAGCAGAACAGAGTTCAGAGAGCAGCAACTGAGGTGAGAATGGGGGACTTAGCAGGAGAATCATAGACACAGTGCTTTAATAATCATTGACCTTGCACTAAAAAGCACGGGAAAAAGCCAGTGCTCCAGAGATCTAACACACAGCAAAACCAACAGGACCAACATTAAACAGATTTCTCTCTCACGCACACATGTATTTTCTTGTCAATTTCTCCCTAGCCATATTAGCTGTGTCCCTTCTCCAGTATCGTAAGTCTACTCTCCCCTTCCCCCAGACAGTAGTTGTCCCTCTGATTCCCCTCCTCCCTCTGAAACTCAGAGGCTTCTTTGAAACCTTCAGGGTAACATTTATATCCAAACCAACATTTTCTTTAATATGAGAACTACTTACCAATGAAAAATTGTAATTTTTTGAGAAGACATTAAAAAAAAAAATCTAAACCCTAAAATTACAACACTATATTTAAACTGAGAAAATCCATGGAATAGCTGCCTTTCATTTGGCGCTTATGTGAATGCAGAAAGGAATATCAAAAGACTTTTCCCTGTACCATTTGCTTTATCGCAAAGCAGCCATTGGGAAACGTAGCAAAGATTTCAGTGAATTTGCATTAAGACTAATGTTAGTTACACTATCATTCTGCACAGCACCAGGCAATTTCAGAATTTGTTTATTTTCAGAGCAAAGTACTCCTTGCTCATGGACACTTTCAAAACGAAGCCCATATTTTTACAAAAAGGGAGTCTCGGGGATTGACCTCCCTCTGTCATTCACTTTCACATGTTCTGCCTCCTTTCTCACATCTTTCAAGACATGTGTGAAGGCACTGTGGTTTGTACGGGCAATGCATCTGGTGCCTCCAGTCACAGAACAGGAAAGGAAGTGGTGTACTGCTGCTGGAGAGCACGAGCTTGCACAGTACCACATTCTCTCTCCTCTTCTGTTACCCCATGCATTGGGTAAGTCTGCTTGGTGGATCAAAGGATCGATATTCAGAGGAAGGGCAAGTGCTGTACAGTACTCCATAAATGCATGTGATGTGGTGGTATACTGAAGATGTGTGTTTTCGGAACTGGAACGTCCTCTCTTCTCAGATCAAAATCCTGGTGCATGCTCACTGCTGCTTCTGCTTCCCACCTCAGCTGACTCAGTGCCCCTTTCATGATTCATCTTTCTCCTTCCACAAGTGATGCGGGAACTTCTCTCACCCAGTCCTCCTTCCTCTCCAAGTCACCTGGACCCGTGTCCCCTTCAGAAAAATCCTGCCTACCCTCCTGATGAAATACGGCTGCAGGATATACAGTGTACACACACACACACACAATCTGTAGGAAGGCATGAGGTAACCTACTGTTACGCTGCACTCTCAGTAGGTATAACTTTGGCAGGTCTCTGTCCCTGTGGCAAGCACTAGCAAACGCTTAAAGGAATTGTTAGGACAGTATTTAACACAGTGTCGCCTTCACATGGAATGCATTCACTGGAAATAAAGAGGAGTGAGCAAATCACTACTGCTTTGCAAAAGGAGCGCATGGCCTCCAGTTTTGAGAATTTCTGCCTCAGGGAAGCAGGCAGTGTGAATGGTATTTAAAAATTACCGGGGAAGGGAGGGGAAGGTCAGTAGAACAAACAGGTGGGAGTGAATTTCTCTCTCATGACACACCATGGTCACCAAGGCTGGCAGTGTACGTCAACTGCCTAATCTGGAAGGATCATTGCCATTCTGCTGCTGCTGCAGCAGTTTGTATGAGAGCTTGGGTCATCTGATTCAGGCAAAATCAGCCAAGCTAGTGTAACCCTTTGAAATATGCAGTCTGAGATTTCCTGGCTCATTTTTTATGAAGCAGCTGAGGCAGAGCTCACACAAACAGTTCCCCAGCAGAGCCGCAGGAAAGGGGCAGCAACAGGCAATTGGTAGGGAGCGGTGGCTTAAATCAGAGCTGCATGCAACACGAACATCTGTGGTTTGGTCATTTGTCAGTACAGTCGGTGTTTGTCAACATGGCCAATGAGGTCATTTGTCAAAGCAAAACTCTGCTGAGTTCCCAGATGCCTCGTTCTTTCATGTGAACTTCCCTAACGTGTGGGAATAAAAATAATGTTCTTGTCATTACAAGAATAAATTCATTAAAGGTTAGAGCAAAATCCAAAACAATTACAAGGAAGCATTTACCTCTCCACAGACAGCATCTCTCTGTTATTTTTGCCAGCAATTTGGAAAACTAATTAAAATAATGGATTATTGTACTCAATGTTTTAAACTAATCAGTAATGCTAACATGCTATGCATTTGCTCTTTCCTATAAACACTACTTTTAAAAGCCTTCCTAAATTGACACTTTTAAATAAAAATAATTTTCTTGCTCTTTTAAATTATTTCTAATCCAGTAAATACTAAAGCTCAGCTTGCTGATATTTGCATGAGTGCAAGAAAGCACAGGTCATTGGGCCTGGGTAGCTGAGGAGGTTTAATAGCCCAAAGTATCTTTTTCCACTAGTTTGATCAAATTAGGCTTAGGTAGCAGTGACTAGAAAGCGTTAGCATTACAGAGCGACTCGACTCCTTTTCTCCAGGAGAAATGTCAGACTCTGATCCTATGATATTGATGTACAAATGCAGGTTCATTGACCGATACAGAACCCCATTAACTTAAATGGGGCTTTACACAGGCATCTGCCCTACTTGCAAGGATCAAGAACTTTATGATTGGAACCTAGTTCCTGACCAACAGGACTTTGCATCTCACAACCTCCTTCCTCCTCCATGCCCCAGTCCTATGTTGTCACACTGCCAGCAGTTTCAGGAAATTTAGGAAAAATGAAGATGCAAGAATTCATTTTTAATCCATAGACTGACTTTTCACTACTGTGACTGAAGTATGCTTATTGGTAAACAGAGAAACGTTTACGATGAGACTCTGTTCTGTGGATAAATAATGGGACTAGATCCCCAGGAAGGCAAGATTTTCATAAAGCTTTTTAGATAGCAAATATGTAATGTTTTAAAGCGGTTGACCTTCCAAAAGAGTCAAGCACCTTTCAGATGTCTCCAAGTGAGCTTTCCGAAGCAGAAGCCCACTAACCTAACAGTCACGCTTGAACACCTTGCCTGCCTCAGGGTGTTTTTCACAAACAATACATACACGTACACTCTGCTCATAACATCCGTCTCTTCCACTTGCCTGAGAACTAAAACCTAAATAAGGGAAAGAGATCCTCAGTCAAGCTATAAATTATGAATAGTTCTTCAGTGAATTGAACTTTGAAGCTTAAATAACAGAGCTGTGAAAGTCTGGGAAACTGGAAGATGTACAGTTTTAATTTAGTGCTACCCCAAAAACTCAGTTAAAATATTTAAACATCTTTCTTTGCTTTAACTAGAATCTTCAATGGACCGAAAGTGCCTCTGGGGAATCAGCAAAGCGTTCCGCAAGATCTAAAGAAGATTGGGGGGGGAGGAAGCCATGGGGGGAACTATGCGCACTTCAAAGAGTTTCCTTCAATATCACTATTTCAGATGAAGATTTACAAAATGTTTATTATTTATACATTTAGTTATTTAAACAAATGTAATGTATTACTCAGATGAGAACAAAAAGAGTTTGAAAACTTAATTTTTATGCTGTAAAAAAAAATAAAGCCTGTTGGACTGAAGTTTCCTTTGACGTTCCTTTCTCTTTTTAAAGAGATTTTTTTCAAACCAAAGACAAAAATAATGTCAAGTTCTCACCTTTCTGTTGAGGTTCAAAGGATTCTTCCCCCTTCATTTTAGTATTATTTTGTATGGTAAATATCTTATCAAATGAAGGCTGTGTTTGTCTGAATTTCAATGAAAAATAAGATAGAAGTAAGAAGCCAGAAGCAAGCAATCCACACTGAGTGCTACTTTCTACACTTTTGATATAGCTACTCTAAAAAGTCTGCAAAAAGAACAGAAACAGCAATTGAAAAAAATGCAGAAAACTCATACTGATGTAACTGCTGTTTCATTATGTCACAACATTTAAAACTAGCTTCAGAAAATAGGAAAATACTTTCTAAAGCCAGGGTACCTAGAGGTGTTCAGTGGCCGTGGCTGTTACCTGTGGGCAGAAGGATGGCACAAAAATGCTAGGAAATTTTTTTTTGGTTAAGTTTCTGTGTGATACAAAAAATCAGAAGTCCTTTAAGCATATGATGAACTTTAAAAATATACTTAAATTCTGCTTACAGTTATATGACTTTAGTATGTGCTCGATGCTGTCCTGAGCTGGCTCTTAAGTCTGCAACAACCTATCAGGATGTTACTTTTTTGATCATCATTTCCAGGCCCCCTTCTGTACCTCCAAATAATTTCTGTTTCTTTCAAAACATAGATTTACTACGGGAGAAGTTTCATTCAAATTAAACAGGCTAACCTCTCAAAAAACCTGATCTGCCAGGTGAGACAGATTTAATAAAAAGTGTTAGTAGGCATCTCCTGTGTCCCCTGGGCCTTTGTGGGACAGGTCCTTTCAGGAGAGGAGCAGTGCAGGAAAAGCATGTACACCTTTGCTCTCAGTCCACCAGTTTTCCACAGTCTCCTGTGCAGCCAGAGGTTCTGCCCGGTGCCCCTAGGTCCTTTGGGTGCATTTCTTTCTGTTAATGGACACCTGGCTGCACCCAGTCCCCCCGCTGTGCTTGGCCCTCCCTGCTGGCCATGAGAGCATTCCCCCAGCTGACCCTGCTCAGCCCACCGAGGGACTGTGCTGGTTTGCCCCGATGTGCTTCATCTGCTGCAGGTGCCCCGGCCATGGGGAACAGCCAGCCACCTGCCCCGCGTTACAGCCTTAGAGCAGCATGTGAGCAAACTGTCTTCCAGCAGCTTCCAGGCCAGCGTGGGAGATGGGCGCACGGAAGTTTCTATGCAACCTTTGACCATGAAGGTGAGTTCCTACAGCCTACCTAAAAGGCAGCGGCAAATCAGAGGCTTTGTAATGGCGTGTTGCATATTTTAGCATAACTTCAGTAGAATCAGAGGCTACTGATTGATTTCATGGCCATACGAATGTTGTCAGTTACGCTAAAATATATGGCTGGCCAGAACTGAGTTAATGTGCCAATAAGACAAAGAGCCTTTGCCCACAGAGAACTGTAAAGCTCTGATATTCCCTAAGGCTGCAACTAGGTGAAGCAAAGGTATGGCTGGTTACCTACTGCTGCGCTAACATGACTTGTACAATTCATACAGCTGATGAGAAACTCCTAGAAAAAATGGAGGTGCCTTGGCAATAGCATGCTTAGTTCTGTTGAGAGTATTGTAATGTTCATTTGCCTTTTCTTTGCTTGAAGTAACATTTATCATTGTTCACAGAGTACCAATGGCAGGGGTTTTAGTAAGCTTCTCCAGCATGCTGTCCTTTATCTCCTTCTGTTATTCCTATCCCTGCTGAGAGCTAGTCAACACACTTTCTTCTGGATGAAAGTTTGTGTTTTCTCAATCGGGGACTGAACTTTCACTGCAATTGAGAAGCTTTGCAAAAAGTTACTGCTTTCAAATATATTTTTATTAGCGGAAACATTCAGAACAAACCAGTTGAATTTACGATCATGTTTAATACCTTTGAAATCTTTAGTTTTGAAAAATGACATAGGTTATTATTCTGATTAATTTCCCACCTCTTTGTATTATATTAAATATCAGTTATTGTGTTATAGACAAGTTACCTATTACTATTCAGCACTGAAGCAAGGCATTTTTACTTATCAGTGTTTCAAAATTACAAATTACCTTGCAACCTGTCTCTTAACAAAACAACCTCCTACCTTTATACAAGGCTTGCTTCAAAATTTGAAAATACTCTCTGGAATATGGGAAATAAATTTAGAATCAGAGAAATATCACTTCAAGTTATGAAAATCTCAGTTATTGAAATTTCTGTACTAAAAACTCAGTGTAGTTATTTCTGCTTACTGTTGCTCTGCATTAGTTTGATTGATTCAGCCTTCTCTTACTTCATGATGAATTAATGAAATAACAGCAGTTCTCTTAATGTGAAGGATGCATTATCCGATTCAAAGGCCAAAGAACCCACAACTTCAATGGTGATGCCATTTGCAAGGATGGTTTAAGTTAACACATTTGAACAATGGAAGTAGCATTGTAAGAGCAAACACAGCCATAGTTACTAGCAGCTGCTGAGCCACAGACCAGCTTGTGCCCCATAGTCCTTTAAACTCTTGTCAACCCTCCTTCAGGTTAGAGAAAGGAAGAGTTAGGGAGAGGCTCAGAGTGCTGCAAACCTTTTAATGCCTCGCAAAGAGCATTATAAGGCAGGCCAGTCCGTACAGAGCCTTGTAGCTGGAAGGAAACATCTAAACCGAGCTTCGATGTGAGGTGTGAAGACAGATCCATACCAGTTCATGACCTCTCAAGTTGCTGAGGAAGAAGTTCAGATAGAAAGCAGTCAGTCTGCTTTTTCATCCAGTCTTAGATCCAAGAGTCTTACAGAGACCTTTGTTATTTTAGCCAGCTTTTATCTATTTACTTAGAAAATTTCTATCATTTTATCTGTTGTATGTTGCTGTGACTACGTTGTTTTATTTCTAGTAAAAAAAATTAAAATCAAGATGTGCTTGACATCTTAGTCTATGGCCACCAGATGCCTTGAACCATAGAAATATCCAAATACTGCAACACTTTGTTTGTTACTATACAGTTAAAGGGGGAATAGGTCATTACTTATCTGATTATTTTCTAAACAGCACTGAAATTGCAAAAAGATTGTTAAAAGAATGTGAAGATATAGTAATATCATGCATTTTTGACTTATCTACAGCTGAAAATGCTGATACTGATGCTAGTGAACACCACTGCCTACAAACTAATTAGAAAAGGAAAATTTATGCTTAGATCATTTTTCTGCTTGCATTCTTCGTAATTCACTATAGCAAAATCATTGTTTGATCTTGAGTGTTGCACAATAAATGTTATCAGTTACTTTATCAGCCAAAGAATTTTGGAACAGAAGATATTTTTTCAACTTTTGATTCTGTGAAAATGAAGGGGTGTGTCTATAATATATCACCATGCCACTGAAAGGGTCTTAAAATATTACATATTACCAGATACTTATAATCATGAGGTGAGGATTGCAATTTTTAATAGTTTAAGGATGATAAAGCGGTTCTTTCAATGAATGACTACTACTCATATTTCTTTCATTACGAGCTAAAAGAATTTTTTTAAATTAGAACAAGCTGATCTTGTATGTGCTTAAGTTTGATATAGTGGGTTAGTTGCTGGGTTATCAAAGACTGATGACAAAAGCTTTGGTCATAAATAGAGCTCTCATAAATACATCCTAGTGAAAGGGAAAAAAATTAATTCAAAGATATACATAGGCTTTTATACCCCTCTCTCCATTTTGAGTGCACCAAACAAAAATTACCTTGCTTCTGTCCTCAGTGGGGAAAAAAATAAGATTGACTTTTCTGGAAACCACCGATACTATGCAACCAATGACATTTGATCACAAAGGTGGACGAGGGTCGTGTGATACTTGCGGACTGGGAAGCTCGGTGGCGTGTTGCGGGTACTGGCGGAGCCCCGCAGCAGCACCCTGCCCACCTCGGGAGCCCGGCGCTCCCCAGCCGGTACAGAGGAGCCCCGCAGCTCATCATGGCCGCTCCTGCCTTCACCCACGGCAGCGCAGGCAGGGCTTTCCCTATGTAAATAGACTCGGACAGATTGCAGAAACCTGCTAAATATTGATTCTGCTAAGGCTTTGAATTAAAGTTAATTTAAATAGTACGTGTAAAGAGTTTTATGAATTGATTTCAAATGACAAAGAAGTATTGAAAAAGCATTAAACCCAAGTACCATTTTAAACAATAAATTTAAGCTTACCATAATTGAATTACGTGTTTGAGTGCAGCTGAAACGTAGGCTGGGGGGAAAACGCACCCTGTGCTGCGGCAAACAGGGGCTCCCTAAAAAGCGCTCTGAAAGTAAAACGCTGCCCCGTGTGCGGAGGGGCTGCGTGTGGGATGACGGCCCGGCCACCCCAGCTTTCCCCCACACGAACCGGCTGGAGGCTGCTGCCGCGGGGCCGAGAACGTTCTCGAAGGCGGGCTCCAACGGCCGCCGCGCGCGGTGGGGCGGCAGGAGGGCAGCCCCTCGGAAGGGGCGGGAAGGGGCCGGTCAGTCAGAGCGGCGGGGCGGGGGCGGCCCGGCCGCCTGGGCTGCCTGCTTGCGGAGCTGCGGCCCTCGCAGCGGGTCGCGTTGCTTGTGGAAGGGGGGAAACTCGCGGGACGTGAAGAGGCAGGCATGGCGTGGGAGGAGAGCTGGGCCAAAAGGAGCCCTTGGGGCAGTCCCGAAGAGACTGGCGCCCTGCCGGTTGGACCAGGAGGGGCTATGGGTGTTTCTGGCCACGTATCCTTGTCATCTCCCACCACGCTGACTACTACATAGTTAAAAATTGAAAGCTGGGAACAACCCTCGCTTCCAAACCCCACCACCACGTTCAGTCCCAAGGCAGAAGAGTGCTGCTGATGGAGAGGAAATGTCAAATTCATACAAATTAGGGGATTATCAGCTTCCTTCTGTGCCAGCTCAGTGATGGCGCAGCTGCCCAAAACTGCATGTGTGGCCTTCGGGTGCTGCAACACCTTTGTGATGGATCGATTACCTGCTGGCCGCCCCCCTGCCCAAGACGGAAGGCAAATGAGAAGCCTTTCTTCTGTTCTTGTAGTAGAAGGTATAGTTTCACAAATAGCAGGTCCAGACATTAAAAACCAAGCAAGCAGAGTGCAGATTAGGCTGCCTATTAGAGGAATTTAATTAAAGTTGTGCAATCTCCTTAGATAATGATTTATCAGTATATTTTGTAGTGCCCTTTCAGCGTGAGTTTGTCACTTTAGCACCACATCCTCTGCCTGTAACTGGGGCAAGGAGCTGTGCCACACTTCGTGTGGTCAGGCTGAAGGTCCAATGCATGTCGGCTCTCTCTTACACTAGGTTGTGGGATGCTCTGGGAGGTAAATCAAACCAACTGGCTCCTGGAGAGTTTGCAGCCAGCAACAAATCATTGTTTGTAGTGTAATGGGTGAATAACTCTGTGAGTGTACGGTCATAGCAGCTGTCAAAATGTTCTGGGTGGAAAAATGAGCAAACCAAACACCTGAATGCATTAACTGCTTAACCTGCTTTGCCTGGACTAGGTTATAAACAGTACCACTAGCAGTAGCGCTGCCATGTTTGCAAGGAGGTAATAACTTCTAGGAGGAACAGGCCAGGAATGGTAACCTCCTCAGGTAAGGCCACAGCCAGAAGAATGTACCTAGCTGCAGCTGAAGATAAAATAAGCTACTGAAATCAGCTTAAAAGTCTCCTGTTTAAACAAAGGTGTTTAATGGATATGATCTGTACATACACATTATATATTGGTATATTTTCTTCCTTATGCCATACATAAGGAACAAAATATATCTCAGCTGATGGTCCACTAGTCAATGTTTTGGTTCTGTGAGTTGTCTTTCCTAGACAAGATATGCATGTTGTGGAGGGTTAGCATATGCTAGGCTGATAAATATGCATGAGCTGCTTGAGATACAGAAAGAGCTGTGGCTGAGCTGACGTTATGGAGGCCATAATGTTATTTTCACAGGGTACACTGGTCATGCATCTAAGTGCTTTTAAATGGGCAGTTTTATTGATACTTAAGGAAAACTCTTTACTCAAAAGACCATATATAATAGAAAAGCTGAGGACGTTATGATTGTTGACTGGGAAGGTTGGTTATTTATGCTTACCATAAGTAACATGCCCATCTTTTGAAGAGATCTAGAAATGTCAAATGTGTAACTTGAAGCCTTTTTCTCTTCTTTACCTCTCCTTGACAGATCTCAAGCACCTCCACACTGTTAAATCCAGGAGCCCATTGTAGTCACTTTTCCCTGCAGGATAGGAACCTTCAGGAGATACTGCTGTCTCAAGAACTGGTGATACAATCCAGCACAATGAAGAAATCCCTCTGTATACTAAAAGGTATCAGTAACAGACAAAACCCAGGCTATCCAGTTATTTAAAAAATCAGGACTCTATATTTGGTACTAATGCATAGGGGAAAGGAAGGAAGCAACATGAGAGGCTTAGGGAGTAAATATTAGGAAAGAAAAAAAGAATAAAAGAGAAGAACAACTTCTCCTGTACTACTCTGTTGTGACATATGCCAGTGAAACATGCACGACTATATAAAATGGATGGAAATACAGGGAAATGCACTCTTTTTTAGGTAGGTACAGGCTATTGATGACAAAAAACTTGTTGTTACAAGTCTGTCTTCCCTAACTGCATGTAAAATGCATAGTGCTAGTTCTGCTGATGAAGCCTTGTGCTTAAATCTCAGTATTTCTCAGCTGCTGTTTCATTCTGTACAGAGCTTCATCTTTCATACAAAAAAAAAAATCTTCTATAAGGAGTCCATTGTAAGCTTTAGTGGTAGTGATACAACCAGTGGAACATCGTTTCTTTTCAAATTCTCTTAGAGAAAAAGAGATTTAATAGCTAAGTTTGCAGGTTTTTTGTTATAAATTGACAGTAAAACATGTACTAGACTTAGTTATTTTTCTTTGTTCTCAGTTGCAGATGTATACGTAGAACTGATAAGCAAATTGCTACATGTAAAGTAGAATTGCATCATGAAGTACTGGAAGCTTTTTCTAGCATGTGTCTAACAGTTTTTCATGTTAGATAATCATATATCTTTCTCCTGGCATGATAATATATAAACTTGCCTTTTTAAAATACTCTGTAGTGGAGCAAAAGTCAGAATGTTTGTCCTTCAGGAGTCTCTTTGCAGACCTGGATAAACATTGCAGAGATGCTTGAGTCATTAGGGATTTGCTCTGCTAGCTAGGCAATTCCACCCCATCACCCTTTCAGTGTAAATAACTATCCTTAATTAATGGAAATGCAATATATACTAAGTAATGACAGACCAAGTAAATTAACAAATGCAGGGTAAGATGTTGTAGCTCTGAAGGCATTGGATGAGGATCTTGCTCCTTCATCTCATTAGTTCTGGCCAGTTAAAAACAATGTGAAGTATAAACCTCCAGTTTTTTACACTGTACAACAGCATTGAAATGAAATACATTCTAGACTTTTGTTAGAATAAGTAATTGGAAGCACAAATAAAGTCATTTAGGCATGTGAATAGCTGGATTTGGTATGCAGTCCAGAACAGCTGTCTCCTGTACCCACAGCTACTGACAGTCACAGACAGGAAAGCCAGACTTTGAAAACCCATTTTTGACAGTGCACAAATAAACAACTGGGGGTGAAATTAACAATGAAGACAATATTAATCCTTCTCCATTCCTGCTGTCTTGGGGATTTGAAAGGTAAATGTAATTAAGTGAAAATTGAATTTACCAGTCTGCATGTGGAGGCTCATCTTTGCCTTCCCCTCCCTTGCTCCCCCTACCTCTTAAAATCTCTTTTTACTTCCTTTTTCTTTATAACAACCACCAATGAAATACCAAATTCCCCTAGCTTGGTTTAATTATTCATTTCTTTGGAATGACCCAAATGTAAAAATGGAGCAATGCAGCAGGGACATAGGATGCTTTTCTTTCAGCTTTGTCTTCGTGTTCTGCCTCCCTTTCTCCGTATGGCCATGTCTTTTCTCCCTTTCCTCCCTCAGTACTTTTCTCTCTCCTTTCTTCAGACTCAATAATCCTTAAAAAAATCTTTGTGAGGGATGGAGGGAAAGGAATTGGGCATGGGATGTGTAAAATTTCATAATAAGAAAACAGAAGGGGGGAGCCCCCAGAAATTTCACAAATTATCCTGAGGAAAATTAAATTTGCAAGTAGTATGGGGCCATGGTCTAGATTTTCTTCATTCCACTCTGCTACAAGAGTGGTACCTGCCTTTTCAGTTTACTGTTGCTTTGGTTTCCATTTTCTCCTGTCTCTACCTGCAGTTACTTGTTCATGACTTGGAAAATAAGCTTTTTGCAGCAGGGACTGCTTTGTGCTTTTGTGTGTGAGTGTGGTTTCTACGTATTTGATATTACCAGGTCGATAGTGATGAAAATAGAAGTCATCATCCCTCTCTGGAGAACTCTTGTCTCAAAATTTGAGACTGTGCTCCTATTTAAAACACAGAAAAGACTGACTTCTGTGATATTGTTATTACAGTGTTTGGGCAATAGGTGTGTATCATTTCTTAGGTACACTAGTACTACTACTTGCAGAGTAAGGGACTTGACTTAAACAGAGTTTCCTGAAAGGGTGAACTAGCCGTGTGCCACCTCAGTTCAGTTCCCACATTCCAGTTCAGTTTCAAGTTAGCTTGGGCATTTGCACTATGGATGCTTACAACTCCTCTTCTTGTACAGGGGGGAACAGAGGAGATGACAGTGATATTTTTTTTTTCTTTGCTGCTCAGTAACATTGAACAGCAGCTTCAGAATGAGAGTGAAACACAATGACACGGGTTTTAACACTGGTTGAAAAGAACCTACCCCCTGCAATGGCTGGATCTTTTTTGGATGGAAGTGTTTTTGTCATAAATGACAGCTATGCTTGATTCCTTATTACTAAGAGGTGTTTTCATATTATTTGTAAAATAAGAGGTGTACCCTGCATTGCACTGTAGAAGCATTGCATAGCAATCATTAATGTGGAGGACAAGCATGTGCTTTTGCTACTATGTTTCTCTAAGTAAATCTTTCTTCTGGATGTATCCAGGCCAAAAAGGTAATGGTCTCACAGTAGTGATGTATGGCACAGAGTTCACTGATTGTGGTGTAAAACAGCAAAAGAAGATGGAAGAGAAAGTGCAGAGGCTTTTAAGCATGTGGACGAATTTTTCTTCTGCATCCTTTCTTTTGGGTAGTTGAAAACGTGGCGTTTCTGAACAGGATGTTTTAATGGGTGGGGTTTTTTTGTGTTGGTTTTTTTTTTTTTTTGAAAGGCTAGTGTAGGAAATTATGTTAACAAGAAACAAAAACATTTTTTCCTGCCAAAGGGGACAGGCATCTTTTAATTCCTGAAGTGATTCTAAAGGTTGGTAAGATTCAGGGACTCCATATATCTCATTGCTGCTTTTTCAAGCTACAAGCAATTAGCTGCTTGGGCCTGCCAAAGAAACAGGTAGGTTATTGATATATATATTAGTCAAATATTTGTGTTTGATTATTGCCTAAAATACGAACTGGCTGCTTTCCCCTAAATAACTCATTACAGTTTTAGAATTTCAAATATTGCACCTTCTTGTTGGTACTAGTCTGAGCTTCACTACAGAGTATCTGTGATCACATCAGCACAAAAATGTAGAATTTTTTTTTAAAACTGAAAACCAAAATACCTCTTGTAGGAACAATACCAACAGCAGCTCAAACTTGTTCAGGATTCAGTCAGAACATGCTAAGTACGCAAGTCTCATGAGCAGGTCTTCTCCAAGGGCTTAAGAGAACATTGTGGGAGAGGTGAAATCATACGTAGACAACAGCAGGAATTGGAGTTCTTATGCTTCACCTTTCTTCTGATAAATGTGCTGTAATACTAACCAGCGATTTAGATCATTTACTCCTACTGTAGCAGCATAAAATCATGTTCAGGCAGAATCTGTATTATTAACCTTTCTCTTCCACTCTTCCAGTTCCCCAGCTAGTTCTTGGCCCAACTGGAAAAGTGGCAGCAATGTTACATACATATGGACATTATGTGGCTGGCTGGCTAGCTGAGTCGTTTTTTCCCCCCCCACATTGCTGAACCAGACTCGGAGCAGTCCTGAATAACATTAGAGCGCTGCCTCTGACAGCTCAGAGCGTTTTGCCACAGGTGTAGTTTCCCCCCAGAGAACTCTGGGTCTGAAAGCTGAAAAGAGAATAGACATCCTTTCTTGTCCTTGACAAGAAAGGGGTGAGTATTGCTCAGCAGAGGGTTTATTTAACAGCTTGCTTGTATCCATGGGGTAATATCAAACAGTAAAATGTTAGTAAGAAATAAGTTTAGCAGGGGATATTACTTCCACGCTGCCCAGTATTAAGCTGTAAAAATCATCCCTGAAATATGCCACCCTCTGTGACTAAGAGTTACAAGTGGGTTATAATTCACCACGTATTTCTGAATGCAGCAATATGCAAGAGAAAGAAAGACCGCTGCAGCAGGTGATGTGGCAGTGGAGAGATTACTGAATAAGAAAAGCCAGAAGGAGAAATTACTTTCCATGACACTAGGGAGTCACGTTTCAAACTTGGCTTATAATTGTATGTATGTGCTTTACCTGTCTCTGAAATTCTCTTACATATATTAATGTTATAGCAATCTATATGAACAAGATGGGCAGTATGCCAAAGGGGGTTGTAATTTTCAAGTACCTCCGTATTGTTATTGGAGAGGGGAGGAGGATATCCACTAACAGTGTAATTATGTGGCAATTCCAGGGAAATTGATTATTATTAGCTTTTTATGATCACACTAACAAAGTCAATGATCCAAGATGAAATAGCAAAAATTAGTGTTTGAACAATATTCAGCAACAAGATATCACCAGGTGAGAGTGGATGTATCTGAAACCAGATAATTCCTGAAACTGAAATGGCCATCTCCCACCAATTATAACGATGGATGTGCTCTATTAAAGCCTGATCCACTTTAATGGGGGACTCCCAGGATGAGAGGCCATGTAAGTATGCAATGACACATACAGTATCGAGAAGTGAGTGGGTGTTTATTCTAAATACCCACATCACTGGGGTATTTGCACCTTTAACCAACAGAGAGAATTACAGGTAGTGAATACAGATCAATTTCTTCAAGTTGGTTATTGCTTTAACAAAATCTTTTGTCACTTTTTCTAATATCCATCTTCAGTCCCCCAAACACAGCATGGAGACTGGATACCTGCATAGTCGGAACTATCATTTGCCAGCCATGTCTTCCCCTTTGAGGCTCCGTGGTTTTATAAATAATAATTAAAAACACTTCTCTGTGATGCGAGAAGGCTTTTCTAAAAGGAGAGCAAGTTGCTACAATACAATAGCATAATATTTTTGAAGGTCATAATAGTAAAGTAGGGGAAAGAGAATAATCATTATTGCTCTTTCTTGTAATTAGTTTGCTTTCCGATATCCCACACTGTAACTAGAACATTATTCAAGAACACCCATCACAGTGCTTAACAAGATTTAATGTACATTTATTCTTAACATGTGGAACATATAAAGATTTTATACTGAATAAATGAAATTCATTAAGCCAGAGGAAAAGGAGGAATTTACATCAAGTTTTTTCTTTTTTAACTACATTATCTTGAAATACAAATGCAGATTCTTGTCACTGAAAAATCTTTGAAGTTGTGTTTCTTCCTTTTTTTTTTCCTGTATATATTTTTTTGTCTGTAGACTGGTAACCATTTTCTTAAATCAATCCATACGTAACCATTTCCACACCTTGATTTATAAAGCAAATTGTGATCGGCTGCTCTCCCGAAATAGAGCATGACTTTATACATACAGAAACTTGTACATTACCCTCAGTTGTTGGTTTTCTGTGTTGGGTTTTTTATTTTTTCTTTTTTTTTTATTATTTTTTGGAGATATGGCCCAAATGAAAGAAAAAATAATTCTACTATCACTTTGTAGATACCACATCATGAAAAAGAAACTAAAAACTTTGTACTAAAAAAAAAAAAATGAGGGTATGTTTAATGTACAACTTCTATATACATCACGGCCCTTAGGCAATAAAAAAATATTTTAAAAAATGATTAAAGGAATTGTGAAGAACTGTCATTGTGGAAGGTCAAAAAAAACAGATGTAGACAAGACAGTTCTGGTGAGGAAGCAATTGATGTTTATCATCAGGTTTTGTTTAAAAATCTTTTAACTTGACTTTTTTGTTTTGCTCCTAGCCTAATGTAACCATTTCTCCTGAGGAGAAACCAGTATCGTTTTGTATTTTGACTACTGACTGACACCCTCCTTGATCCCCTACACCTACATCACTAGAATCTTCTATTGCACAGAGCTTTGGGTGATGGTATACAAGTTTTTTTTTATTTTTTCCTTATTTGAAAAAATAAAACACACAGGAACTTGGTATGTTGGTTATTTTTCACCTTTTTGTTTCAAAGTGGTGAGATTTTTTTTCCATCGTACAATGGTTTGCCATAACATTTTTTTAAAAAGTCACTAGTTCGCTTCCCAAAAAATATGCAATACAAACATGGAAAAGAACATTGAAAAGGATAATCTATGGAAAAAAAAAAAGTGTGACCTTTGAATGTACTAGACAGCAACTTTGGTTAAAAAAAATAAAATAAAAAGATGTACTTATACACATAGACAGCAAATATTAATTTCATAACTGTTCAAATTAATAATTTCTTTAATTCCCAATTGGTAAATAGTGAATGGGGCAGAGGAGCAAAGATTCTTTTTTTTCCTTCTTCCTACGTTGGATAAACAAGAACAGAAAACAGCCAGTTATATGTGACCCTCTAATCTCCACTCACACATGCTTGGCTTCTCACTTATGTCATAACTGCCCAATCTGAAAAAGTACATCACAGATGACAGATGCAACCAGAGAGTTCAGGACAGCAGATATTGAGATATCCAGCAAACGACCCTCGTGCAAAAGGAACTCTGAGCGGTTCTCGTCCACTCTAGCCATGGCCAGCAAGGCCTTGGCTGCCCTGCACATCATGTCTACGCTAGGTGGCTCCAGAGGTGGAGGCTGCATGTGCATGAGGTTATGCTGGCTCTGCTGGTACTGGGCCATAGTGACCCCATCCTCCAGGAAGCTTATCAAGTTTCCGATGCTTCCCTTCTGCACAGCTATTGCCCTTGCCGCTAATGTGTCCCCCTGGGCAAGGTTCGATAAGAGCGCCATGGACATTTCTCGGCAGACCGGGTTTTTGCGGTCCCCAACGTACCTAACTAAAGTAGCGTAGAGTTTCTCCTGACGACTGAATGGGGGGGTGGCCAAGATAAGGTCCACATTATTGTCCTGGATACTGAGCTTACACAGGGTCTCCAGCACAAGTCTCTGAGGCGAAAGAACTGAGTTGGGCCCCACGGTTGGAAAAGGATCCTGTGCCTCTGCAGACGGGCACACCATCCAGTGCAGCAAGCCATCCAAAATTGGCAAACAGATGCTTTCTGTGTAAGCAGACAAGTCTAGCTGCCCAGAAATGTTGGCTAATGTGACCAATGTATTATCCCTCAAGACCTCGAGGCAGTCCCACCACCACTCATCCTTGCTGCAGGCCACCCCTTTGTCCTCCTCTTCCTCTTTCTCATAAGTCTGCGGCGCTCGCTTTCTTTCTGGATGCTCATGGTGAAGAAGGATCAACTTTCCCAGGATCAGCACCAAGCCTGGATGTTTGGACATTTCGGTGTCATTGCCAGGCACAAAAGACAAGCTACGGACGATATTTGACACACAGATGCAGCGTTTGGCCAAGGAGTCTTGCCAGTGAGTTATGGTGCATAGAGGAGTCTCATCCCGGCTCCTTGGCTCATCCTCTAGCAGTTTAATATTCCGGTGGCTTTTGGCTTGATGGATCCCAAAGGGAAATTTACTGCTCTCTGTTTGGGAACCAGAGTTTGAGTCTTCAGGCAATGCTCCTGGCCGAGCTGAGAGGACATCATCAATGGTTGCTGTTATACTTTTTTCTTGTTGTTCCTCAGAGTCACCCTTCCCCTCGAGGTCCTTCTTTTTGCTTGGAGAGTTCAAGGGAGGAGGGGCTTTCCTGCGCGGAGGAATCTCCATCTTGCTTTCAAAGTGAGTCTGGATATGCTCAGTTGTGTCACCACCACCAAGCTGCCAGTGGAGAAGTCCACTATCAAATTCCTGAACGCGTCCAAGTTTGTCGGATCGGTCAACAACAAATAGATTATTTTTCTTTACAATCTTTATTGGCAGCTTGTCAAATTTACTGGCTTGTTTTGGCCTCTCACTTGGATCAGCAATGGCACCAGGAGTGGAAAAAACAATGCTCTTTTCTTCTCCTTCTACCTTTTCATCCTCCCCCTCCTCCTCATCTTCATCGAAATAGTCAATACATTCGTCGTTCTCCTCTTTTCCAGTATCCTCTGCCAAGGACTGGCTATCATCTTTCTTGGCTGCTTTGTGATCAAGTGCTTTGTGGCCTGGATCTCCCACTTCATATTCCATAAGGATTCCAAAAATGTCAATCAGGCATTTTCTAAAATATTCTACTAAAAGCTCAAGAAATCCAGACAACTGAGGGGAGAAGAAAGAATATAAAAATCAGATAAGTATTTTTGTCTGCATGGAATTTTATTAGGAACACTGATGCATACATCTGTGAATATTTCCCTCCTCCTGCTGTGGACTTGTGGCTAGGTCCTGCACGGCAGAAGTTAATCAAAGGAAATTCCTCTAGTGTCTGTCCAAACAGTATGTAATGTCAAACTATCACGGCTCCATTTGCTTAAACTGTAACAGCTCTGAGAAGTACACAACTTTATTCATATGTCTCCTTTAAGCTACAGTACGCATCTAGCCTAGCTGTTGTGTCCCCTTGGAAGTGTCTGGTATTCTTCATTTTCTGTACAGAGTACTGAAGTTTCTAACTCACTCAGTTTTTCCAATTTGTACTTTTATTAGGTGCCTAAAGTTTAGAATTCTGCCTCTCCTCCTTTGTCTCAGTCTCTAAAATGAACTGTCCTGTAGGAAATCTGCAGTTCAGGGTCTAGATACTGACACCCTAGATTAATATCCCATCTCTATTGGAATAATTCCATTTTTGCCTGGCAATATTTAAAAATTGTTATTGGAGCCTGGTGCTGTAAGTCACCCTTCAGAAACAGTTTTCATTTAGGTTTAATCCTCTTAATTAACTTGTAATCACTTTCTTATGGAAAGGCAGTAGTTGGACTTGGTATTAATTTACTCTCAGTGGCTTTATTATTAAAAGTTCTTTGCTGTCATGATGTATTCAGCCTGATTGTCTGGCTTTTAATGTTTTTTTTTAATCGTGGGCTAATAGGTTTTCAGCAAAATGTATCCTTTTGTCCATTCTGTATTCTCTTACGATTGCCAAACCCTCGAAGAATTAAGAACAAACTGATGCTTATGAACTGCAGGAATTATCAGCCATCATACAGAGTCCTGACTGCCGTTGGAAATAAGAGTCCAAGGCAAAAGTAACAAAAAGATATATATTTAAAATATGCCTGGTATTCTGTGCAACTCGCACAGGGTGCATTAATGCAATTTCTAATAGAATTCAGAGGAGATTAACCTCACTTAACTTCAAACACCCACCACAGTTACACACCTAACCTAATTGTCTAGATTCCTTTTATAATCAATGGTCTTTTACAGGCCATTTCTAGGGTATGATTCATCTGACCTATTTTAGAGCTCTACTTCAGGGTGAGATGAATCATGCTATAGATATCCCTAGTTCTAAAGTTAGGTGGGATGAAATGTACCATTTGTGTCTGTATTTAAAAAAAAAGGTCATTATATTTAAAAAATGATGAGTTACGCTATTAGTAACCAAGGAATGAATGGAGCAGAGAAACTGAATATTTAATTTGTACAAAGTTTAGATGATGTGCATTATCAGCATGCCATCTATTACTACCACCGAACAGGCCAATGGTTAGAGCAGGGCTGAAAAATGCTGGGAGGTAGTGAGGCAAAAGCACACACTGTTGAATCCTGTGTTACTTGCATCCTGTGGACAGACAGTGGATTTTAGCCTTTAAACTGTCAACCTGAGATTTCTGCACAAACTTAATTTACTGGAAGAAGAAACCAAACAGAAAATAAGCAATTAAAAAAATCCCACAGCCTAGTACGGAACTACTGAATAAGACAAGTAGTCACCAAAAGACAGCCTCAAATCAATTTAATATAGTTTTGCAAAGCCTTTTATGGAAACACAAGTTAAGCAAGATTACTAACACATTGCTGTTTTCTGGGATTGTCCTTGTACTATCGTGAGTGTGAATTTACACGTTCGTCTTCTGTCAGCGCTAAAATTCTTATATTCCTACATGCTCCTTTCTACAAGAGATACCCTTCTTTCAGGCTTATGACTTCCCCTATTCGACCTAAAGCTATCTCTTGTTGCTCACTGTTACCAATCATAAAAAAGGGAAGTTTCACAATATTCAAATTTATGTTAATTATAATCAATTTTAAAGGACTTCAGCATTTTGGTAGGTATCTTATTTCAGTTTTCTTTCCTTGGAAAGTTAAGTATACTGCTTTCCCACCTACCTGAGAGAGGTTGAAAGTAGCGACAGTGCTGTCATCATACAGAAGGATATTAATAGTGTCTAGCGCCCAGGTACTTTCAGCCAGAAGACCAGATTTAAGAGACATCATCACTCTCCAGGCCTCAGGAGTTACTGGAGAAAGAAAGAAGGAGAAGTAAAACAGTATTAGTGCCTCCTCGGAGACCGTTAATGAGTTCTGAAAGATGAAACTGTGACATTCTGAGGATGCAGAATTTCAATGAAATAGTTACTGAAACACTGGTTAAGACCCTGCTTTCAGGACTTAGTCCTGTTCAGTTTTTCTATAACTGCTGCTCAGCCTTAATACTGGAGAATATCTTAACAGGGCCATTCTTCCTGACTTTGCTGAAGCCGAAATAATCGTACAAACTTAGAGAAGTTGACTAAACCAAATAATTGGTAAATAAAGGTAGAATACTTTGTCAGGAGTGTGGGAACTTGAAGTATGAGAACTTGAATGTATGAAATGTAATAGGAATTCGAGATAAGAAGATACTTGGGAAAGAACAGGGGGAGAAACAAACATGACAAATAATATGGAAAGAATAAATGGGCCATTCAAGGCAGGCAGAGACTATAACTACACAGCAGAACAGCATGAGCTTCCATGGAACAAGAACACAGAAAGCTTTGCTCAGCTAAATGTTGTATTGGTGATTTAACAGACGTTCTGAAGGACCTTTCAACACATATCATTTGGAAATCTGAGGCAAGCTTCATTTTTAGTGCATTTCCGGAGACCTCAGGTCTCCATAGAAAATATTGCTTTCATTTCATGTCAGATTGTCTGGGATGAGTTTTACCTATCCTCCTCACTGATGCATATGTTATTACATTTTTATTGAAGAGAATCACATTATAGTTACCAAAGTTAACTACTTGTCAAAATAGTCTTAAAATGTAAAAGAAAATCAAAATCAAAGTCCCTTTCTCCCAACCTATTTCGGTATTTGGCTGTTGTTTTGATGCTTACCAATATCTTTTGAGGTAATCTTTCGTCTTGGTTTTAAGACTGGTTGGGATGCTTCTACAGAGCCTGGGGGGAAGGTAATTTCTCGCCTAATTGGTGGTGGTTGGGGTGGAGGTCCTGTGACCTGTGACACTGGAACTGTGGGTATAACCTTTTGCATCTTCATGGAGGGTAGGAAAGGAGACTTGCTTGGAGACATACGGTTTTCCAAAGAGCGCTGGAAGGATGCTGGACTTGGAGCTCTAGAGATGTGGTTTGGCATAGAGGGTGGCGTCTGGTAGGATGACTGAGGAGGTCTAGTGATAGGCTGCATGGAGGCTGAGGATGACATATAAGAAGGCTGACGTTGGTTGACATGAGAAGGCCACTGACTCTCGTGGTTTATCCTCTGGTCAGGTACCATCATATCATCAGTGCGATTCATCCCTGGATACGGTGGGGCCTGCGCAGGGCCTCCTGGACCTTGCCTATTCTGGTAAGGGTAAGGCATATCATTTCGTGTTGGCCACATGTTCTGCTGAGGACCTTCGCTGGAGGATGATGACTGCATGGGGCCACCAATCATCTGGGGAGGTATTCCATGCTGCTGCATTTGTCCTGGGCCCTGCATCCTCTCCCTGTTATACGGATATGGATACTGTCCCTGCATGGGCCTCCTGTCAGGCCCTGTGTAAGCGTTGCTGTACTGGTTATACATTTCCTGTTGCTGGTTGCCATACTGCATGTTATACATATCCCCTTCATGGCGTTTGGCTGGAGGCCCATACATGCCATCCATGTGTCGCTTATAGTTCTGAAAAAAAATTTTGGAAAGAAGATGCGTCACTTCTACTCCATACACAATACAAATATATTGGCTGAAAGCTCAAAAAGCTGAAGGCACTTAGTTCTAGAGGGATTGTGCTGATTCCAGAGTCGGGCACGCAGTGCTATGGTTAGGCTTGATCCAGTGCTTTCTTTTTAAGCCTCTGTTTTGCTGTGCTTATAACTTAATACTAAAAGGAAACTTATCCTTGGGCTAAATTTTCTTATGCTTGCTCTCATTTTCTCCCTTTCCCTTTCCTTTCCTATCTGTCAGATTAAATTCCACTAGTCATTTCAGACATGCATGAAAAGGCAACGGTCCTCACCAACTAAAATATTTTCACTTCTTTTTTATGCTTAGTCTACTAAGAAGAAAAATCTTAAAAAAATTCAAAACCACTCAGTGAATCTTTTCAAGAGACAAGCACTGAATAAACTCTTAAAATAACAAGATATGCTGCAAGCATGCATGTCTGAGACACTGGATCTTACAACAGGGCATACACTACACACAGTGAATTTATTAGTACGAGAAAACATTCTGCTGCCGTTTGCTACTCTGCGTAATTCCCAGGAACATGGTCCTATTTGGGCAACCATCCCTCTTCCCAAATCATCCTAAACACATTTAATTTACTGTGAGATTATTACAGCAAATGGTCACATCCAAATGTTCTGTTCTAGTTTATGCAGGTTCTTACCCTGCTGATCAGTAATGAATTAAGCAATGCAACTAACAGCTGCTACCTATGGTTTATTCCCTCTTTGTTTCTCACCCTCTCAAGTGGGGAATGTTGTGTGAGGTAAGCTGTTCTACCTTGGGGGGAGCCGAGTTGTTTTTAAGTCATACAACCTTGTATGTATTTATGTTTAAGACGGCAGAACAAAAAAAGCCATGTTGCAGTTTGAAGGGGAGGTGGTAAGGTTTGCAGTGGTCCTTAGTTCCTGTGGGAGTTTGTTCCACAGTTCAAACCACACTGAGTGCTCTGAAGCAAAAAATGTGAATTAAATGGGTGATTTTTGAATATATGATCTATGGCAAATTCAAAGTTACGGCTCCCCCGGAAACTGTAGCTCAGTCACATTGCACAATGTATACTAATGTACTAGAGTTAAGATCAGATAAAATTCTGTATGTATTCAATATAGGTCAGTTAAAACAGCTCTGGGATTCATAAACTCATCTTCCAACCTTGATGCACATAAAACCACAACTACTGTATTGCATGAAAGTATTTTTTTTTTAAACTTTCTATAGAGCTGTCTGGCTATCTGAGAAATACCTATTTTCAGTCTTACATAAACTACTTGCTGTAGTAAATTCCACCCTTGGGGCCAATTTATACATTAAGAACTGACTTGGCAGTTGCCACACCTAAAAAGGCGGTGTTTGTTTTGCCACAGTGACTCAGAGCGCTCAAAGCAGACACTTGGGATTGAAGCATGTGCCTTTTTAAAAGCAGTTCAGCGCTCTTGTATATGTAGTGTCAACATGCCCAATGGTACCCAATGCTGAGGACAGTGATGCACCTGAACTCCCCCTCCTGTGTGAAGGTTCGGCAGGAGACCGAGGCTGCACAATGTGTGTCTCTCTCCACAGGGGATGTGGAATTCTGAGACCTCGCAGAAGACAACAAGACACCAACACAGGTCACCTGCTGCATAATAGCTCTCGGGGTACGAGCATTCATGCAGGAATTGAAAAACCTGGCTCAAAGTGCTTCATTAGCCCCAGGAGTTCATGCTCCAACCACCTCCTTCCCAGGTCATTCCCTAGCCTTCAGATTGTGGATAAAGCTTCGAAAGGGCCATTTTTCACATTCTTCCTGTACCACTATGAAGTGAGATTTAGGAAATTGAAAATAAGCTAGCGGCAACCTAATCTCTAGCTAAATGAAGAAGTGGAATCCTCTGGGAGTGGGAGGGAGAGGCCGAGGCCGGCCAGGATCCTTGCCCTTCATTCTTCACTGCTTTTTTGCATTAATGCACTTTGCATTCAAGAGTCATTGTACAAAGCATATAAACAACACTAAGGACAGGGCCAAATACATTTTTACAAATTCTAGCTGTCTCCTTGCTTAAATGAACATGTAGTTAATATATTCCCTGCATACGTTAGCATGGACTATCACAAAATGTTGTTAGATATCTTTGCAATTTCCCCACTAAATCACCTAGACTGCTAGCATATGCCCATCATAAAGAACAACAAAACAGTTTTCTGATTATGCTATTTTAGAGATGTTATGAGCCACAGAGATAAGCAAGAAATTCTGAAATTGAAATTTATATACAGTTTCAGTACAGTGCAATCTAAGATCTCCTCTTTTAGGTTCCCCCCACACTGAATTTCCTAGTAAAACTGTATCCCAAACTGAAAAGGACTATCTGAAATTGGCTGAAAACTAGCTTACATTTTAATTTTTATATTGTAAGGAAATGCTTTTTATTTTGGAAGCTAACTTCAACTTTAATTATTGTGTGACTAGAAATGAATTAATAACACCCAGGATGAAACTGATCCTGTTGAAGTCAGTGGAGTTTTCATATTGACTTACAAGATGGGATTTTGCCCACAAGGTATTAATGATACACCTAGCAAAAAAATCTTATTAATTAATGTAATTTGTATTTTCAAAGTTATTACACAGTTAGGAAGACTGGAATGTACAAATGTTTAAACTATTTTTAACACTAATAATGTTCTCTCTTATGTATTTGTACCATATTATTACTAGAGATAACACGTGGGGAATATGCCATCTGATCTATATTAAAGATAGGTATCTCATATGACCCACCACAGCATTCTAAATAATTGATCATGCTGCATGTTTTACTTTGTTCCAGTTTTCTGTTGGGTTCACTTGGCTACATGACATTAAGGCAAGGGCCTTCAACCTGCCAGCCAAGCAGCCTTCCTATTTGTTCCTGGAATTGGGGCAGCATCACTTTACTAGCCTACGAATTATACTTTCCCAGTCTGCTGGTTATTAACTTGGGACAATCACTTGACACACATCCAAAGCCACAGAACATCTGTTAAAATTTACACTTTTCCAGTGTAATGAACACATTTTCCTATAGCTGCACATACACCGCTTATCCATATGGGCTGTGATTTTGACCAGAACTACAGTGCTCCTCTGTGCCAAAAGACATATATGTATAAACAAATTTTTGAATGTATACAGAATTTGGGGGTGACATTTATTAAACAAATGTTATGAATATAGCTGTTTTCCCCCTCTCCTACCTGCTGCTGTGGATACATTCCGGGTTGATGTCCTCCATATGGTGGCTGTCCTGAGGGAGGTCCTTGTCCTGGATACTGCTGCCCATATGGTTCATGCCTAAAATGAAGCATTCAAATAAACACTTAGAGCTGCTGGAATTTCCAAGCCACCAGGAAAAGCAAAGTACTCTGATGATCCTGCACCTTGAAGATATTTGCCATTTGGAAACAAGGTGAAGGTACAGTGTGGTATGGTCCTGAGCCTGATGTAGTAAGCTCTGCTGGAGCTGGTAGTGGAAGGAAGGAGAAAAAGCAGACAGAAGAAAGGAGGGGCAGTGAAGATGCAACAGAGAGATTTAGAGGTAGCAGTCAGGAATGGGAACAGGGTATGGTCAGCAAAGAGGTAAGAAAGGCAGCTGCAGCCGCTGGGAATCCATCTTAGGTGGAAAAGTATCTGATGTACAGCTCAAAGGTTGCAAGTCAAAATTCTTGTGTTTTAACAAGTCAGTCTCCAAGCAAGCTACTTTCTGGATTACTGAAGAATACAAGCAATAGTTAACTGCCAATTTAAAGTGAAATTGTGATTTTAGTCTGATGATAGTGACAGAAAGTAAGTACAAATTTCATTACAATACGTAACATTTAAATACATCATTACTGAGTAAAAACAGTACTCATAATTTTGCTAATGTTCATGTAATTTTTAATTAAAGCTACAGAATGAAGCATACACATGAGACAGAGTTGTGTTGCACTTGGAAACTTACCTGTGGCCTTTAAGACCTCTGAGGAGCACTACAGTGCAACTGCAATATTTTTAGCACATCTGAATGAAATTTAGGTTGCTGAAATGAAGTACTTGGAAAGTATTAAGATTGATAAATAACACTGTATTGCAGACCAGTATGTCAGTAGTTCCTCTCTGTACACTGCCAGTGAGAACACATCTACAATTTGAGTATAATTATGGAAGTAATGTATCAGGGAGAGTCAGAGAAATGAAGAACTGGGGAACCTGACTTGTTAAAAGAACTAAAAGGACCTAATTTTTCCTAAAGCATAGAAAACTCACATTTTTTGAGAGCTGACCAGAATGAAAGCAATAGCTGTTCAGTATCTCCTAAAATTATGACGTGGATGGAGAAAAATTACACCTAATGCCAGTTAAAAGAACAATACAACTGATGGGAATTGTCTACAGTTGTCCAGGATGGTACATGCAATAAGATAAAACTGAGCAAAGGTACATGTACGTTATACATAAGGGAACACTTTCTAAATGTTCAGTTTGTTAGCCACAGGATAACCACAAGCCAGGTGAAGTTGTGGAACCTTCAGAACTGGTGTCATTTAATGCTGCTCTGGAGAACTTGGGCCTATAAAATATGTTCTGCTTCTGTATTGGCAGGGAGATACACAAGGTAGGATGTACACTCCTTTTCTAACATCTCTGATTCTATGGCTACAAAAAGTCAACCAATTCACCCCAGCCTCCACCCCCCCCAAGAAACCGAACCAACGGTAAAAGCCTAAATAAGAACAGACAAAACAGAAGTAACACACCAAGAGGCCACATATTCTGTCTATGTCTCTCACAGAGGCTGCTAGCACTCGTTAGCTGGTTATTGCAGATATTACAAACAGAGAAATCAGTGTTCACCTTTGCTGGCCAGGGTAACGATTAGGAGAGTACATGCTTGGGTCACTGTTTGAAGGCACCATGTTGCTTTGACCAGGTGGTCCCATACTGCCTTCAGGACCCAGCCCATGATCCGACCTAAAAAATGACAAAGGAAACCTCATTCTGTAAAAAGCACTTATTCTCCAGAATTGCCAACAAAATAAAACAAAACACACCCCTTAAAGAAAACATTCTCTTATCACCTTCCACTGGAACCCTTACTCTCACTGGCTCCTCAGCAATGTGACCTGTTGAACAACATGATTATACTTGTGTTACTCCACACATCTACTGTTTCAAACTACTGGCTGAAAACTACTCCGCCGTTATACTTAAAAGACCCACACTGCACCACTTTGGCTACCATTAGGAAACGAAAAGTGAAGCTAAAGTACACAGCCTAATGAAAGTAAAAGTAGGAATACAGCCAGAGCTGCAAAACCTACCGGAATACTTGATATAAGCCCAACGTTCTCAAACCATTCTGCTTGCTATACCAATGCTTAGACATCAGTGATTTTACTGATTTTTTTTTTTTTCCCAAAGCCTTTCCTGAGATAAACAAAACAGGACCAAATTTATTTTGTGCACTTCACTGAAAGACAAACTTATGAGGGTCCTGATGGACACACTGCCAGACTGGTGCCCCTACAGCTCAGACAACAGACTCCAGACTCTCCAAAGGCAATTCACTAACAGACCACAAACCAGACATATTTAGGCTGTGCATTTTGTTTTTCCTAAAAAGGCCACCAACAACTGTTTAGGTGAAAACATGGCCAGAAGATGAACTCAAGTGCTACTTTGTGCCATCACAGCCCAGCCCAGCCCAGCCGCCAGCTGAAGGCAGCTGTCAAACACACCCACGTGCTGATCTGCTGCAGCTTGAGTGAATTCTAAGGTGTGACAATTCCTCCTTATTAATTTCTGTGAACAGCTAGACTCAGTCATTACCAGTGGTTTGACTCCCAGTGATTTAGTAAGATGCTGTAGGAAATGCAGGCTGCTATGTTCTCTGCAAGGTGCAACGGGAAAATGAGAAGGGGAGAGAGAGGATCATTTTCACTAATGGGCTTTTCTTTTTCCTGAAGATCGACTCACCTCCTGTCATAGCCACTTCCATAAGAGAACTGCTGTCGCTGGCTCATGCTCATGTTGGACATTGCTCCAGATGGACTCTGGTTATACATATCTTGTATTCCACTGTTAGGCATTTGTCCAGGGGTCATGAAAGGCTCATTGCTTCCAGGCACTGCAACAGTAAGGGAAATTATATATATTATTCTGGGTGTTTGAAGATATCTTTCCATTAAATGATGTATTTTAAAATAATGTTCAGATCCCTAACACCTGCCAAGGAGAATTAGCTGGTGTCTGACATGCTCTCCAGGGTCTGATGAAAAGACATGAAGCAGCACCACTACCAAGATGATGGTTATACTATTAAGGAGCTGCAAGTGAGGAAAGTAATCTCATCCTATGGAACTGGAACTGAGCTCATCAGGCACCCGGCAGCTTCTTCCCTGTGGTCTTCATAGCTGAAGATGAACTCGCTCTTGTTCTTTTCACCCCAAACAATGTTAAATATGAATGCAAACATAAACCTTACAAAACAGATGAAAGCAAATCTCCTAGTTTGGATTACAAAGCTGTCAGAATCAGGCTCTTCTTTTTCCCATAAAGCCCTCATACACATATGTACACCATAATTTAGTTATGGAAAGGATACTGTATCCTAACATAGCTTCTCGAGCAGGATGGGCATATTCTACGGGTCCAAGAAAAGGCATGTTGACCCCTATTATAGAATATAAATCCCAAGCAAATAGAGGAAGAGACTCTATCCTTTAGTCCCTCATAGTAGATACTGAACAGAGACATTTCTGTTTCGACAGGATAAGTGTGAAATGTATGACAAAGTGCAATAAACCCACTTAATCTCACATGGATATAAAACCTAAAGGGAGTCTAAGGCAGAGAGGGTTCTCCCTTCCTCCAACTGTGTTATGCTAGTGTCCACAGTCCAGGCAAAAGGATTTAAAGGGAAGGTTTAAAAAAAAATCACGTCAGATTAACTATCTCTTTTAAAGCATCTCCCCACTTCATCACATGTCTTTCTTCCCCTGATTTCTGGACCTCTTCTTCCCATTCCTCCCTTTTGCTCCCTTTCAGTTTCCACTTTCTTAATTTCATCTCCTCCATCTGCTCTTCTCTTTGCAGCCATTGTGAGCCCTGCTTGTGTTCTTTCCTCCCACTTTCCTATATATGAGGCATGCAAGATTGATTCATTTTAAGCACATTTTACAATATCCACAGAACTATCTGTAGGTTAAGTGCCCAAAAGGACAAGAGTCAGGTTTGACACTAATTTTAATTTTTGCTTTCTAAAAATAAACAAACTTTGAGTGTGTTTATCACCTTTTGTCAGGGGCTGTCCAAGTGAGGAAAAAATTAGCTTTCCTGTTCTCAAAAATATGTAAACTGAGACAGAGAGCATTAGGAGACTTGCTCAGTTCTGTACAGTGAATTCCCAGTTCAGCCCTACTACAACCAGGCATGTTGCTTCACCACTTCACATTCTAACACTGAAGTCCAGCATCTGATTTGCAGAGTAGCTAACCACCTCCAAGAAACACACGGCGCTGCACAGAATCTAACCCTATGAATTTATGCCATTTCCTGAAATGTATTCCTACAAGCATTTTTAGGATTCTCTTAAGTCTAAAACAAACAGCGTGACTCTGAGAAGGGAAAATATGACCAGACCAAAATGAAACACAATTGCACTGCACCTCTCTTTGCTACGAGGATACCATTTTACCAATGGCACAATCAGCGAAGTAAAAAACCTCATTCTGACGACTAGAACATCTTGATTACATAGAAGTAGGGAAGAACACTTAAGCTCCCACAAAGAAAGTACCTTTTCTCATTCCACCGAAAGGATCTTTATTCGGCTCATATGGCATCCTTCCCATCATATCTGGCATGTTTATTCCCTGCTGGTATGGTGCATTTGGCGTCATGGAGTTTCGCTTTGGGAATGCTGAATCACTTACATCAGAAAAGGGATCATGCACACTAACTGCGCTGTTTCTAGCAGATGAGAAAAAGGAGGCATTAACATCATCATGTATTCATAAGAATTGTGAAAACAGACTGGACTATAATACACCTAGCCCATGATGCTGTGGCAGTGATCAGTGCAGGATACATCTGAGGAAGATGCAAAAAACTTCCACAATGGACAATCATTTTTTCCCCCAAGTTTATCTGGCTACTTACCTTAAAGATCAGGGTTTTTAATCTAATTCAACTGTGTGTGTTCCTATTACTCATATAAAAGTCTAAACCTTTCTGAAATTTCACTCAGCTGTTTGCCTCACTACCCCAAGGAAGTGAGCTCCACAGGTTAATTATATGCTGTGTCAAAACAGTATTACTTTTTATCAGTTTCATATTTATTACCTTTCAAATTTACCAAGCACCTCATTGCTCTCTTACTAGAGGAAAGACTAAACAGCAACACTTGATTTACCTCCAAAATACCATTTACTGTTATGGAGAGGCACTAACCTTTACGGTTGCAGCCAGCTTTATTCTAATGCCCTGAAAAATTTGGCTTGGAAAATGGAGTTTCCCTGATAACTATCAGAATTATTCTTAATGCAGAAGAAAATTTTTTACATAGTGAAAGAAAACTCAATCTGAATTAATGACAGTTAAAAAAGGTTCTTGTTATCCTTTCTGCAGTATTACAGATGGAGAAAAAAAGAACCTAAGTATGTTAAGTTCGGACTGACTCTATACGTAGTTCAGAGCTCAGCTATGTTCCTGCTGAAGTCAACAAGAACTTTTTTTGCTGGACTTTAGTGGGCTAAGGATCCTTAAAGAATGGTAAGAAGGCTTCACTTCAGATTAAGCTGGTCTGTGTGACTTACACGACATAGAACTGAAAGGGATCTCTTGGTCCATCCACTTGAATCCTCTGCTATCTCAACCGCACGCTTTTCATAATTTGAATTTAAATAACACCTTAAAACCACACATTCCTCCCTTCCGAGCATGAATGTCTGGATCTGTGTACTAGAGGAGGACAGGGTAAGCAAGGAAAGGAAGGTTGTGGTTCTAAGTTGGTGCTGCTGGGTTCCACCTTCCTCCTCGCTCTTCACATATTCACATGCCCACTTTGCACTGGTACTTGTCTGATAGTTCTCTGGTGTTTAGAAAGCTAATGCAGCTCCTACTCCTTCCTCCCTTTCCGTCTCTCCCCTCCAAAAAGAAATAATTTTCTGCCGCTTTTAAGGCTCTCACCGGTTCACCACAGAATCAGATGAGTGACCGAGCAGTTGGGAAAGGGAAAGACCGGCTCAAACTGTCATAGAAGTACAGCCCAATGAAAAACGAAGCAAAGCCCTTTTCATACCTGCCACCCTGCATAGGTGTCATCTGTCCATGAGGTGTTGATGCTGGTGTTGGGGGCTTCAAATCGCCTGGCACTTCTGTCATGGAATTACTACCAGTAGACTGTGGAGTCTGTGGGCCTTGCAAGGAACCAGAATTAGCTGGGAAATTAAAGAAAAAGGAAATATTAAAAGGTAGCAGCCAAATTCCTGTGGAAATAATAATCATCAAGGAGAAAAACTGATTCTTTCCCCCATAAGCCTGCTTATACCACGCATCTCAGTACTTTCTAACTTCCCCCAAATCCTCTGAGATCAGGATGTGCTGCGCAGTAATAGCCATCATCTTTCCTAGAACCATGAATTTAATCTGCTGCCTGAAGCAACATGAATAGAAATCATCTAGATGAAGGATCATTTAAATCAGAGGTCAGAGATACAAAGTTAATTGTCTATAGTTTACAACAGAGTAAATGAAGGTTGTTCTTTGGCACATACTTCTTTATGTAATCACTATCACAACACATATGTTTATAAAGCAAATTTCAGCCAGAAGCTTTTCCTCACAAATTTAAACTGCTATATTAATATAAATTCATAATTTCAGTTACCACTAAAAGGCAGACATTTCCATGGTGAAACATGGCAAATGATTAGTGGCACACCGCAACCCTATGCCATCTTTGAGACAGCATGGCAAAAGATTGTATTTAAGAAATGCAAAAGGCAGTCTGGGATAAGAAGAAAGCAATCGCTGAAAGTAGACTTTGAACAGGAGGCTATAGCTAACACTCCTAATAAAACTGTAAAAATATGGACATCTTAACAAAATGTAGTTAGGATCATTGTAGAGCATATGTAACAAGACCAGGTCAATTCTGCAAAGCATCTCTTTCTTCTGCAAAAACTTCTATGTTCAGATCTCAGAAAGCGAGAGAGTACCAGCACTATTGTCTTCCTTAACCATGGTAAATAGCTATATTCTTGATATTACAACCAGCGTAGAAAAGCGTATACTGTTCTATTCCGATGAGACTGAGCAGTAATAAGGGTATTAAATGAATACATCATATAACCTAATGATAAAATACATTCAGACCAGTCTTTTAAAGTAGACACTGAAGTTACTATTTTCATATGACTACTGAGGAGAAACATCCCCCAACTCCAAAGATCTGACGTAGTAGTTTTCTGATTTAGAAGGTGGTAACTGGGAATTGGTAACAATGTCTAAGCCTTAGATCTGATTGGCCTTGCAGCAGAAATTCTACCCGAGGAGAACTTGTAGGATTCAAATCTTTAGATGCAATTGGGAAAAAAAATTACCAACAGAAAAAATTCACAAATCTAATAGACTCAGAAAGACATGGCTTTGGGTTGAGAGGTCCTTCTTTTTTATGAACTGTCATGTAAGCATTTTATAGTGCCCATATACGTTCAACAACCAATTAAAAAAAATTTATAAATTACTGTTAGAGGGAAAATTGGAACAAGCAGTATGGGTTTTTCTTCTGTATGTGAAAGAGAGAGTAGTTTATAATTGACTCAGAATCCTAGAACGCTCATCATCTTGACAGGCAGAGCTTGTTTTTAACCAAGAACACCTTTTTCATATGTGTTTCATTTATATCTGTAACACATGTTCCACTATCTGGAAATCAGTCTCAGTAGCATGTGCATACGTAAAATCCACATTGTGTAGACCACATTGTTCTTGTCCTCAGCTTTCGGAGGCGTGTTTGGATGATGCTCACATAGTAATGAGGTTCAAAAAAAGTTTAAGAAAAGCTCTCTGATTGCATTAATACAGTAACAACATTTGCAACAACTAATGCTGCACTTGACTAAATGCTTTAGTGCTATAATAAAACAAATCCATATGATAATAAAAAAAATCATCATGTTCACATAAAACAAGCCCTTTGTATATATGACCCCTGAGTGAGCCAGGATCATTCTCCTGCCCTTGAGCTTTAAACACAATTCTAGATTACGTCTAAAAAGATTGAAAGCATTTCTGAGTTAAGCCACACATTGTCACATACCAACTCGTTATATTAGAACCATGTAAGTAAACATCTTAGTGTAGCCACATACTTACTGTAAAATATGATATTGCCTAACCCAGCATATTTCTCTTATGGTGGGCCATTAAGCAGCAATTAAGTTCTTCCCTATCCTACCTGAGCAAGAACTTAATTCATATCTTAAGTAAACCTAAAGAAAACAAGTAAAATATTTTTTCAGTATTTATGGGCTGCACGAATATAGAATCTTTATTATGAATAACAATGTGTTTTACATAATCTTAGATACGGAAATATTTAAAAGCAAAAAGAAGATATCCAACTGAGAAGCTGCAAGTCAAATTTCTGTCTGCTGGGTGGTGGTTATAGGGTTGGTTATTTTTCCCCCGCCTCTTTCTAAATGACTGCTTATAAACAGCTGAAAAAATGGAAGGCAAATGCTATCTTGAGAAGTGCAAAGTTTCTGGTACTGCTTTGTTAATATGCTTTGCTCTTGACCTCCATTGGGTCAGGGACACTTCTACAGAATAGGGACTGCAAGTGTTTCAATCTCTGGATTAGGTCATCAGCTATCAAGAAGAGCCCAAGCGTGGATATGACCTACAAGCAACCACAAAGACAATTATTTCTGTCATACACTCACCGACCACTGAATAGTTCATCTATATTTAAGTAATAGCATCAATGTAAATAGCACATTCCTTGAGAAAGAATAAGGTAAGTATGTACTCTTAATGGTTACTGTTGGTAGAGCAGGTACAATTTTTTAAGCGACTTGACTTTCTCTTGTAGGATGTGATTTTCAGTACCTTTGCCAAGCTTCAGCCAATCATCAGGAAGTCATCCTGATGGATATTCCCCTCAAGCTAATTTTGTTTTGGAAATTTTCAGCTGTGACTGGCCAGCTTTTTTTAAGAATATGCCTTTGAAAATATATGGTCCTCTTCTGTTGTCCCCCAAAGAGAAATATTTTTCTGTGAGTCTTCCAAGCCAAGTATATATTTGGTCACCTTTTTCACACACAGCACCAGTGGTCCCTTCATTGTTTGAAGAAAAGACTTGGTGGTAACGTTGGGGACGTGCCTATGACAGGGAAAGTACTCTTGCTGTTCCAGTGTTTATTCTGATTTGGCCAAATAAATTTGTGAAAAATACCTGTTTATATGTAGAGATTATTAGCTTGCTATACAGTCACTGCTTGGTTTTCTGAAGATCCTGTTTGTACTTATTTCAGGCTGGGGATGAGCAGGACTCTCACTGTAATTCAGCTCATGGGTTGATCTGGGCAGTCCTGAATGTGGAGCTGAGCACGAGAACCTATAGCCAGGAAGCCACCGCATACAAGCTCTCATGGTTACAACTGGAGGCGGGCAAGCAGAGGCAAGGTAATAGGGTTTCTGACCATCAACAGAAAAGGAGATTAGAAGGAGACTGACAAGTGGACTGGGAACCTGGAAAGGAGATATGGATGCTGCTGAGATCAGATTAGAATCTGAGAAGTCTGAAGTTGCATGGACATGGTACTACACAACAGGGAACACCAAGAAAGCCCAGAAAATGTACCTAATGAGAGTTCAAGTACAGGGAAAGAACCATAAGTGGCTGGATAAAGAGACAAAGAGTTCAATACTGTGAAGAGTCCAATACTGGGCATATGAGTGAAATTAAATTTTGCACAAGAGGTTCTTAGATGTGTGTTCCTTTTCTCAGAGAATCTGTTTAGAGATGCTATTTTCCAGCTGTGCAGAACATGTAGGGCAACAAATGAGATCATATAAAGGGCTATACATGGCAAAACTTAGAAAACTAGCACCCAGAATTAGCGGATACTCATGTTGTAAATTTTTTGGTAGCCCAGTTCCTCTTCTGTAGAATGGGAATCATACTACTTTCCCTCTCAGATGGGTATGGCAAAGGCTGATTAATACTTTTTCAAGGCCTCAAATACAGTTCTAGTGAAGATGAGAAAAACCAAGAAGTAAATTTATAACTCTCTGTTTGAGTCTGGTTGAAAACTGTGGCACAAGTAAGGGCTGTGTAGTGAAAAGTGAGGATAACAAAAAATATTGAATAGCTCCTCATTCACTGAGCACTGTTTATTCTGTGCACTGAACGACACAGACATTTCATGGAAGAAATTTCAATGTGACTGCGTAATTAAGAGTGTATTGAACTGTATATGCACAAGGAAACATAATTAAGGTTGCAAAGATTGTATCTCACTTTTGGCATTTCCTAACCTTTGAGCACTTGACTTTGCATCAAAGCAATACACTTCAAACAGTTTTTGGATACAGCATGTGCACATAAGTGCCTGCATGCACACACGTTAAATGCAAACTAGTTATGTTCTCTCACACATACATTTTACACACATTGCTATTCGCAATGTTTTCTAGTTAAAGAATATGAAAACAACCCTCTTCTCTGTAAGAAAGTACCATATTCCTTTTCCATGTTTCACCTTAAATTTTACATTTGCTAAGCTGCTCTCTGAAATTTTTACATCTATCCTTGCAGAGTTTTTATTATGGTAGATATTTAATTTTGATTGTGGACATCCTGAAATAGAAACTGTATCTTTTAAAGTGCTTCATAAGCTTCAGTATTAATCAAAAAGCTAAGAAGGAAGACAAACAACAATGTTCTTTTAGAATAGATAATCTCTGCTTACATGATTCTGCAGCTGACTTGGGGATGTCCAGGAAAAAATCTGTGTGTACATAGCTACTGAATTCTTCATCTCACATCCACATCTAAGCAACACTTGTCTTTCAAGTGCCATAACAGATTTGTAAGAATATGCTTTTAACAATAGAAGATCCATCAAAAATGAAATAAAATGAACATCTTTGTCAGCGAGAAGGTGAGGTTCTACAAACTCTTCCACAGCTCACTCAATGGCACGCGTTATGCTCAGCAGCATGGAATCATAGCACTGACATGGCTTTTTCCTTGCAAAGCCTGCATGGCAATAAGTACGGCTTTCAGGAAAGACCCTTTATTTACCAGAACAGAAATATGCAGTTAAAAAAAAATCTCTTGCCAGCAATTTTTTCCCTTCGGGGGAAAAAAAAAAAAAAAAAAAAAGAAAAGAAGAATGCAACCTCTTGAAACGCCATTAATATGAGGCCTGACATGCTCTCTAGGATATCCCTACCTTTCGCCAGAAGCTACAAATGTATACTCTAAAGTAAACAATGGAAAGGTTACTGAAGGTTAAGTACATTCACATACTTCAGAGTGAACAGGCAGCCGCCACGCTGGGAAGATAATTTACACAGCATGAACCCAGTGCCCCAGTTAGGCCGGGCTGGGGGCTGCTGGCTGCGGCAGGGCCCCCCGGGTGGGCACGGGTGCAGGCATGGGGGCACCTCTGTCTGTCCCCCCGTCTACCACTCCCGACCCCTCACCCATCCATCTTCCGTGGGGATTCCCTGGCTGGCCTCATGACACGCTCCATGACATCACCTGCCTGCTAATAATAGCACTTCAGTCAGCCACCCGCCAGCAGAGACGGATGGGTTTGGTTACAGACGCACTCACTGAATGGCTGTGTCGTGTGGTGCTGTGTCTCGTCCCCCCTGCCATCCCCCTCCCCAAGTCTTGTTTCTCTGCTGCCAAGGAAACGCAGGGAACACACTCTTGGCACGCTCTCGCTCCCTCTTTCCAACACAGTCACACAATTTTCCAGGTTTGCTGTAATGAAATCTTCGTTGACATCAGGGCCAGCTGCTGAGTGTTACTCAGGAACATCCTCAGCTGTACCACTGTGGCCATCCTGTTCATTCAGTATAGGATAAACACTCAGTCTGTAATTTTGAGAGTCATGCATACATAACCGCATACTGCAGCTAAGAATTTACAGCGGCAGAATACAGCAATGGAAAATAACTCCTTCATGCTGATGGTCTTTTGAAATTTGTTCTCCGGCACCCATTAGTGCTTAGCATAATGGCCCCCAGAATTCTTTTCAGTTTAGAACTTGCCACATAATTTGTGCATATTTTGGTCAAAACTATCACACACACACGACAGGAAGAGCGTTTTGTCTTTGCATCCACTTCTGGAAAGCACTGGAGTCCTAGAAGGATCCTTATGAAGACCTACAATGCCTCTCTCTCTATAAGGGATTTTCTACGCAGCAAAAGAGCAGTCAACAGTTGACATGGACCTTGGCACGGACCCAACAATCAGGACATAAGGCCAACATGGGTCCTCTAATAGCTAGTCTGTCATTAGGCATCTGCTGCTGGTCGTCACTGCTGACGGCATTACCTGACCCAGACAGATTTAAGCTGTGATACAAAGGCCTCAGCCTACCACAAGCATGCCTCCGATTTGCACAGCCTCAGAGCAGCACAAGCCACACTAAAACACATTCAGGCCCCCACCTCTCCCTGGGAGTTTTATGAAAGAACAGAAGAGGCTCTGACAGTGACATGAAGCCAGAACATTTATTAAAGTAGACAGCTAATCCTACCCCTAACACCTTGACTACTGTGCAAACCTCTGCTGAACAAAGCCAACCAGCCTGTCACTTTGCTGCTCTACTCTCACTCCTTTTTTCAACTTTTTATAATTGCTGACACTATCCTGAATTGCACTGTACATAGCACTAAATTATTCACTCCTTTACATACCATTTACCTTATTAATGATGTTGTAAAAACCAGAAGTGATGGGAGAATCCCAAATACAGTGCTACGAGCAAATGGACTAACATACGGCCCCAGACCACTGCCTCGCAGTCCCATAAATTTGACTTACACATCGCATCCTTTCCCTGACTGGGTTCTTCTACAGCAATCTCCTCGCTATGGTTGTTGCACTGTGTTTCCTAGCGTTTCCTCTATGACTGCATTCTAAAGGTTGTCTGTGAGGCAGTCACATAGTCACTCCTTGGATGCGAGACATCTGCAAGAACTGATTTGCTCTAAACTGCGCTTCAGCCTGCTCCCACCTTGCATAACATCTACCTGGGTACTACATCTACATAGGAACCGAATTTTTCTCTGTGCCAAGAAGGCTGCCAGTCCTTGTGTATTCTTAGAGGCAATTGAAATACTTAGTTTTAAAAGTTTTATGAAGATCAGCTGATTTTTAAACTCTCAAGATGCTGATTTCGTAGCATCAGCTGGTTAGAATTGGACAAAATACAACACGCTCCCCTTTGAGACAAGTCCCCCTGCTTTTTTATCAGAATTAACTTCAGCCCTAATACTGTAACTAGTTCTCTGCAAGCGGATTTGGCTTCGAAGTGGCTCTGCCTACACTGAGCTAACTGCATAACAGAGTCTAATGGTTAAAGCAAGGACCTTTGGAGGCTACTGTTTCTTGTTGTATTGGGCTCCTGTTCCCTCTGAATACCAAAGAGTAACAGATTATCTAAAGTACATCCACAACTCTACTTCTTTTGTGCAGTTAAAATGTTAATGTTGGTATATACTAAAGGAAAAGGAGCAAGAAAAAAACCTGACTATTAAAGAGAACAGGCTTGTACTCTCTGCAGCATCTATACCTCAGCGGGATTTCATGTACTAAAGCTGATACACACTGGGAAAGCCTTTCTCTGTACAGAAGTGCAGTCCCATTCAGTGACACGAGCTCTTTTCTCGCCAACAAAACAAACCTTGAGATCTTTGCTTGCTTCCCCCTCTTCTAGTCTCTATGTCCTGCTGTGTTTTTATTTTAGAAAAATAGTTTCAGTTCTCCTCACAGACAGCTTGTTTGAATGTTATGATAAATTTAAACTTGGACTTTGCCATTTTCATCTGTAGCGTCATGATGCAAAAGGGCCCTGTAAAAGTGGTATGTCTGACGTTTCTATTCCTTTGTTTCAGGTTTACGTATTTAAATAATGATTCTTAATCTCAAAATTCAGCCAATTTAAAGTGATCATCCCTGAACCAACTGCTGAGAGCAGTGTTGGAGGGAGAGGGGTAAGGGAGGAGAGAGCAAAGCAAAATACTCTTTCATTTCTAGTACTGTTGTTTAGTTTTAGGAACAGATGAATTTCCTCTTCACCCTCCGTATCAAGTCTAACAGTTTCAGCTCCCCTTACCAGCCTTCTCAGTAGGTGACAGGCAAGTCCAACATCTTTTATTTTTTGTAGTAGTGCACATTCAGGACACTATGCTCATTTCAGACAGATAAACATTTGGACTATAGGCTCCACTTCTAGTACCAAGTGTTTTCCTGCATCTTCTAAACTGGCGTTGCAAAGTAACCTAGTTATTTTCTCTATTAAATAATCAGCGTTGGGGTACCTGATAACCCTAGGTGTTAACAAGGTGGAGGAAATATTCAACTTATTACACAGAGAGACATACCTAGGAAGATTTTAACCAAACACTCCCCCAAACCCTTACACTGAATACATTAGGCTGAGAAAGATTTAAGCCTTATCGCTGTTACCTTTTTCTGTACTGACAAAGCGCTATCATAAGAAATGATCTTGTAAAGGCCAGAACTGTATTATATTATTATAAAGGTCTTTGCAATTTTCTAGTATCCACGACAGGATACTGGAGCCATGCAGCCTGCAAACTGCCTGCAGAGCTTACTGGGTCCCTGACTCGCCACTTCCCATTTTTAGCCAGTGAACTGCACTAACAGAAATTAAGTTATTTAATACTTTCCTAAAACGGCCTTCTAATGCAGGAAACTGCTGTAAACATTCCAGGAATTATATTCTCTTGGCAATACCAAAGGTAGTCTGCCTAATAGTAATTGTGAAGGTAGTTCACAAATTTTGTCGAATTATTTTGTTGGTCAGAAAAGCCTAATAACCAGCAAATCAAACAAATTTTTTTCCTCTTCCATGGGTAGTCCAGAAGTCAACATCATAGACTAACACAACGCCTCTTCCTATGTACTTAAAATGTTTCTACTTAAGTATTTTCCTGCCTTGAATATCAATCATGACTATCAAATCTTGAGTCTTAAGTTAAATGAATTTAGAAAGAAAACAGTGTGGTTTCAAACACCACACCATACATGCAAAAAGAACAGCCAAAACAAAGCAATTCCAGTTCCAATTTTTCAGATGAGAAGATAAAGACAGTGGTGCTAATGACTTATCTGACATACAGGATTAGCAACAAAAGAACAGAGAGCGTGCCTCCAAACTACAAGGTCTGGCAGTGGGGATACACCATACTCTCAACTCTCTCCATCTGCCACACATTCAACATGAGCTGTATCAGAGCAACCACCTGAGACCCACTGATCTGTCCAGCATCTGCCACTCTGACTCCGACTGAAGCTTTACTGACCAACAGTTGTGTTGAAAAGGCAGCTTCAGTCATAGCAAGGAAAGTACAAGTACCAGAATCTGATCTTCAGACAAATGGACGCTCCTTTTAGTACCGGCTGCCTCCTGTCTTACAGTGCAAGCACATCCGTGCAGAATGCTATTCTTTTTACTATGCCAATGTAACTCTAAATATGAAGGGTATGCTGGTGCACACATATTTATACGTTAGAGTGACCGGTGACAAACTAGACACGACTGTGGATGGCCCTTCAGAGTTAAATCTGACTTGACTTGGGAGCTAGCTCCAAGTTTGAAAACAAGATGCCAACAACATATTTATCCTTGTCGTTTGTCCAGCATTAGCAAGACATGCTTCTAAATATATAAACTGCAACCTAGTATTTTTTGCATTCAAAAAATGGTTGTGTAAGAAGCTGCAGTTGTTTTGACTTACCAGGAGATGGCGGCTGAATCTTAGGTTGTTTCTTAGTATCTCCAGTGCTGAAGACTTCTGGAGGGGGCTCCTCCCCTCGCTCAATCTTGCACTCGAAGGCAAACAGGTACTGAATGTATTGTTTTTTCAGGGAGCTGGCTGCGCTGCTCGAAGTGCCAACGTTCAAGGTGGTCGCCAGCTCACGCCACTTCTTGTTTTTATTAACCTAGCAAAATAAATGGCAGAATCATTGGTTTGCAGCAAAGTGGTTTGCTTAAGTCAGGAGACAAAAAAGGCAAAAAAAGGCAAAAAAAAAAGCACTTAATGTCTTGGTTTACTTTTTTTATTTTCCTCTTTTAACTAATGCTCATTACTCCCACACACAGTAATGCATAGACAGCATTTACAGTTATAAAACCATTAAGGAACCTGCTGATAGCTACATAAAAAGCTTTGCTTGTGGAGAGTCTTCTGCATGGTGCATCTTTTAAATGCCTTGCGCTCTTCCAGGGCCTATGCTCTTCAGTTAGCAATCCATCTCCAAGCAAATTCATGCTCATTCTCCCCCTCTCCGACACCCACCCACACCCACCCTATTCTAATTAAAAAGCAGCTTCTAAAAACTAATTTAGAAAGCCATAACAGTGTTATTCCGCAATTTAAGTGTTTGAGCATTGATATGAAAAATAATTTTTTCTCCAAAATAGCCACCAGCTGTCAAACAGTTCAGCCTATAATTCCTGGTTCAAGTCCTTTCACTTTAGGGCGTCTTGCAGGGATAGATCAATGATCCTTTGGCTAGATGAGAGGCAGAGTGAAGCGAGGCCCCTTAATTAATTAAGGCAGACTTCAAACACACAGGGCTAGTCCAGCAATACTCTGTATTACAGTGCTGACTGCACCACTCCACTGCGAGTCTTGTTTGCAGTGTAAGGCTGAGAATATTGAAAGACTCTGTTCATGAGTTCCTCAAACAGCTGATCTGTAATAACAGCGAAGTTCATTTGTCAGCCTGGATGATGCCGCTGGCTCGCTCAGCTGTACCACTCATAGCAGCCAGTATTTTTGCTGTAATACCTGATACCCCAAAGTTCATTCAACCAGTTGTGCAACTGCTAGGTATGATCCAAGGAGGGGAGGCAGCACTGAAATAAATGGGCTTTAAACATCTGAGCATCTCAGCTTTTGTTGGGGAAGAATCCTGATTCCATAATGACTGCTACTTGCCCTGAGGCCTGAGATTTTAATGACTCCAACTTAACTTGTATAGCTACAAAGGTTATCATTAGCCATACTGTTCCTAAGCCTGCATGCCAGCAAAGGAAACATTTCTAAGTTTCTCTCAGTGTTTAATAACACCGTAACTGCTGCCAGTCAGCAAAGATCTTTTGAGGATAGCATTAATAGCAAGCAGGTTGGCATGGCTATGCTAAGTGTTTTTATTTCTCTGGTACATCCTGCAAGAACCCAGGAGTTAAAGGAGACAAGATTTTCATAAACTGCCCCTGTTGAGGTTTGAAATCCACTGCCCCTGTTGAGGTTTGAAATCCAGTTACACAGTCCTTTGTGCCTACTGACTTACAGCTAAGTGGTGCGTAATGAACACATTGCATAATGCAAACAGAAACATTCATGCCTAAATGCCCAGTATATTGGCATTTAAAAGAAGACTGCCAACAGCTGGTCTGTTCATGTTGGGACCCCATCAATTGCAACTATTCAGACAGAGAATATGCACCGCTGCTGCACAGCTCCACTCCCTGTCACTCTGCCGGCAGAATCATGGGATGTGGAGTGCAGCAGTTGGAGCAACAGCTTTTTAGGAGAGCATCACACAGATGCATTTAAATAAACCTCAGCAAGCAAGGCTCTGCACCTCTCAGTAGCCCCAAACAGATAAACATAGTAATCATTCACGTGGGCACACCAGCAAAACCAAGAGCCTTTATTTTAAGTGTCAATTTTTAGCAGTACTGAAGCACACACGTCTGTAACTGAAGCTCTTTCAAAAATCAGTCTAAGTGAACAGCATCTATTCTTTGGCAATGCATAATGTCTGTCACTGCAAATCAACGCTGAGTGTCCCAAAATAAAATAAATTTCCATAATAAGCAAACATGAATGACTCTCTAGAATATCCCATCTGCCCCCCATCTTGCTTAATTTTTGATGCTAAGAGTCATACTATGGGCACAATCACGCTGTATGAGGCAGAGCAGCTGCATGATATGATTTACCTGTAATAAAGTTTCTGAGCTAAAAGTAATCAAATCTTTATGATGCTGGGGGGCACGAGCTGATCACTAAAAATGTCAGGATAACATCTCTTACCCATATACAGCATTTAACTACTGGCAAGGTGAACTATATTAGGTTTCTCTGCCTTCCTTTAATAACAAGAATAGCTAAAATCTCTGGACTTGAAGGGCCAATGATCTAACTCAGTAGTCAAATCCTATGTTGTGAGGTGTACTATTAAAAATAGCATTGAAAATGGTACTAATTGATGTTGGACGTTTCTTTCTTGAACTAACCACATAGATTATTAAAATGCGCTCTTTCTGAGGATCTGTTTGCTGTATTTTTGAGTCCAGATTTTGTAATTAGTGTAAAATGATATCTATTTAAATATTAAATATTATCTATTTTATATTAAATATTGCATATACATATTTATCTACATAGCTATGTTTAAGACCTCATCTTGCAAAACACTGAACATCCACAAATGTTCTTAAAACCACAGAAATTATGGGTCTCAGCACTTCACAGTAGCTTCTAGCACCTAGTCAGAGTGATTCCCTAGGTGCAAGGGATGCTTTGTAAAAGCATCAGGCAAGGACAGATGACATCGAATACCAAATCTAAGGCTGCAAATACTGACCGTTTTCTCCTGCTTTCCCTTTTGATGGTGCTAGACAATGAAACACTTAGTTTTGCTCTGTGGTGGTACAGAACTCACAAGTAATTTCCAAACATCCCTTTGCAAAACTTCCAGTTAACTGGTGAGAACACAAACCAAAGCTTCTCTCTCCCATCTGTGACTTTTTTATTCTCAGCTCTTCCTGCTTTCATTTTCCTTCATCTCAATTAAGTAATTCACCTTTTCCTTGTAATCATTATGTCTGTAAGGCAACCCAAAATATCCTGTAAGCGTTTTCCAAACACAGGGAAAGCACAGTCCATGTCTAAGAAACAAATGTACTGTACAGAGACACTCAGAGATGAAAGGTTTGGGACGAAGGACTGTGTTTCAAGAATATATCTGCCACTTCTCTGGAGAGATGAACTGATTTGTCCTAGAGGCAGTATCCCTATCTGGGAAGGATGGATTTCAAAATCTCCTTTTCCTTTCAGCTCTATCATCTGTTTCTTACTCATAACTTTGATCCAATGGCCTTTTCCTCTTTTCTTCTCTTAGTGGCATTACTGGATTCCCCTGAACAGCTCACAATTTCATCCATGTATAGCAACGGTCAATTTTGATTCAAACTCTAGAGTTTTAGGGCAATTATGCAGCCTAAAATGAACTCCAGACAAATATTAAAGCACGAAACTCTATTTTCTTCAACCATGTTCTCAGGGCTGAAAATGGAATGGTGTAACCAGCAGGAAATACTCTAGAAAGAAATGCCTTTTCAAAAGGTTCACTTTCAAGCACTTCTCACCTGTGCTAAACCTCCAATCTCTTTGACGCAGACATAGAGCCTGAACAGGTCCAGGGGCTTCTTGCCCACAGCTGGCAGACTGGCCACGGGCGTGCCCCTCTCCTCCATGAACGTGAGGTACCGATCGACCCACATCTTGCGCTCCGGCTCATTTCCTAGCTCATAGACTTTAGTGATCTTCTCTCCAGTTGTGGTAGAGGAACTTGATTTCTAAATCGCAAGAAGAAAAAAAAGAGTTGGGGGAAGGGTGGGAGGGGGAGGGAAAAGAAAGTAAGAAACTCACAACATTGAAAAAGAGAAGATGTCAAACAAACTAAAGCTATCACACAACAGTCAGGAATGAAGGCTACTAGTTCAGGCACAAACAGTACATTCTGTCCATATACGGAAAATTCAGCTTTTTAAATAAAGGGCCCAAACTCCCCATTTTCATATTTCTTTCACTGATCTGAACTTTGGATCCCAGAAGGCAAGTTTCTGATGTTGCCTCATGTCATTTTAAGAAGAGGTAGCTCTCACATAGTGCTTCTCATCCACTTAGCTTTGCAAGCAATAATTTGGGTAAAATTAAAACCAAGTTTGTCCCACACAAGTTTACATAATCCTAAAACCAAACCAAATCAACCCTCTCCTCTTTGCCCCCAAAAAGGGGCTAGAAAACCTGAAAATGTTCCTCCAGAACAGGAATTGCACAAAAGTAGCCTAAAGCGTGAATCATGGCAAACTAGTACACCGAGGAGTAGTACTCTCTTTAGAGAGGCACAAATGGTTATGCTTTACTACCTCTTCACACCACTGCTGGCCAAAAAGCAAGATGAGCAGGAGTGCCTACAGTACAAGGAGATTGGTGGCAATACTCTTTGTGAACTGCCAATTAGCTGCCCGAACCAATAATGCTTATGAGTAGCTACTACTCTCCTCCCTTGAAAGAGGACAGAAGATAGCCATCTCACATGTCCTACCTTGCAAAGAGAATGTGGAGAAAACCAGGGGTGCACAGCAATCAGAGCTGAACCACTACCAGGAAAAGCGAAAGAGGTGGAAAGAGAAGAATTCTTTCTCACGTGGCAGAAATGCAGGAGTGAACGAACCTGTTTTCCTGCTGCTATTTGGGCTTTACAGCTAATGAAAGGTCATGTTATCTTGCTGCCCTTTTCTTCTCTATGTGGAGACGGCAGAAAGCACTGAGGCTGCTACACAAGCTGTAACTTCTCACCTTATCTTTTCTGTACAATATAACCCTGTGAGCTGGGCTCTGTGCCATGCGTGGATGGGCTACACCCTATCCGAGCTGCCTCTGATCTGACAGCAGAGAGAGGCTGCTGCTACTGCAGGAAGACCCTCCTGCTTGCAGAGGTGAAGCGATTTGCACAGCAGTGGAAGACAGGAGTGGTTCAGAGTTAAACACAAGAGAAAAAGATAGATATAAAGCTTTGGGAAAGGAGCCAAATGTATGAAGGGAAACATATCCTTTATGTCTGTATAATAAATTCCTAAACTTTGTTGTGGATTGCAGTAGACACTTCTTTAAATTCATCTAGTTAATCACTCTTTCCCTCCTTTGCCTTTTCCTTACTTTGAACAGGAGACAGCACTATTCTGAAGTAAAGAGGAACTTATTTCTAGTTGAACATCTCTAAAGAAGACCCTAGCTGTACCTCACGGATGCTGCAGAACCACCCACTTCGTCCATGTCCCCACACAGCGCTGGTGAGGACTGGCACTCAACACCACGAAAGATGCAGTGGGGTAGCATCCAACTGCCAATGATTTTAAAAGCATTGCCACCATTCATCTTGCATGTTAGCCTGGAAAATATGACAGGCTCTGTATCTCCCTCCAGCCGTTAGCTGAAACTTGGCAACACTGGAGGAGAGCCAGAAGAAAAGAGACGTGAAGCCAAGGGGGGTGACCCAGCAGTTCCATGAGCCATTGCTGTTCTTTCCAGTGAATGGATATTCATTTTAATTAAATAAATAGCCTCCTGTAAAGTTTTCTGCCTTGCTTCCCAATACTGTAGCTTCTTTGCAGTAGTCCTTCCTACAGACAGATATTATTACCTTTCTTACTTAGAAATGAGGTGCACTCCTGAATTTACTTGAGTCAGATTCAGTTGCGTTACAACTCCTACTGAAGTCAGAGTCAAGGCTGAATTTGTTGTACTAATACGAAGTGGCTGGCAGGAAAGTACTTTGACATGAGTCCTGCAGATTATGCAATGAAAGCACAAACTGATTCTGTAATGGCAACCAGTTTACTCAAAGCATCACTTGCTATGTATCTGGGCGTTTAAGAAAATCAGTTTAACTCTTTTCAACAAATATACTTTGTCGAAGATTTTTTTGGGGGGGTGGGTGGCAAGAGGGAAGTAGGCAACTCATGTTGCTACTAATTTGATTTTGTAGTGAGAAGAGATATATGATCACATAGACTTGAACAGCTGAATAAACTGGAGCTACCCCGCTACCAACTGCAGTAAGAACAAAGTTACTCTACTGCTCATCAGCATTAATTTTAATCTGACACTTATGATGCCACAGAACTCTAATAAAACCGAAGGTGGGAAATTTCAGCTTTTACCCAGCAAATTTTGTATGTGCTTATATTCTAACATATGAGGCAACAAAATAGTTTCTATTTCACTTTTATGGTAGTTCAAGATTAAGAATGTTCAGATTTACCAGTTCTACGTTTTCATTTTTAAATGGTAAGATTCTCTTTTTCAAATCAGATTCAGAGCAGAATAGAAACAGTTAAGAATTTTTCATTCTAGGTTTTTCTACTATATATCTCAAATGATGCTGCTTTTCAGCAGTGTGGCAGCAGGTTCTAAAATGACAGTATCATCTGAAAACTTTTCACAGCTTACAGAAGGTAAGAAGTGTTTCTTACTGTGTGAGCTTTCAGGTTGTCATGCTTTGTAAAACGGGTGCAATTTTCTTCTAAAATGAAATGTTAACTTTAGAAGAATGCACTGGAGGGAAGAATTCTATTCCTCAAGAGTAAAGATCTTTTTCTCTTCTCTATTTTTATAAATGTAAACATATAAAAATGACAGATGTGTGCAAGCTAGTCTACACACAAACAAACTTCAGTTCCACATGGGCAGGTTCAGATGGAAGCCTAAATCTGCCTATAGGTAAATGTTAACCCTCAGAAAAGAAGGGTTTATTACAAAATGATCCCATTAGCAGATTGTTAACTAAAATGAGCGCATGCCAGGCAATGCTGGAAGAATACAGATCACGAGCTTTTATTCTGTTAAGTTTGCTGATAATTTTGATGATAAAAGAATGCTAGTGCAAGCCTGTGGCACATACCTTTACCGATTTAGTTGTATCCTACTCTGCCCTCAATCCCCAGCACTCTTCTACATGATATGACTGCCCATGTTTAAATGGGCGATTTAAAAAACCCCACCAAAGTACGCGGACACCAAAACCAATTCCCATATTAAATCTGTCAAACCCCATACTTTATTTTCAATACACCTACCACCTAGTAAAACTGTATTTCACACAGACCCTAGTATGGTGAGTCTGCAGAATCCTTCAGAGCAACACAAATTTCTGTAGAAGTTCTTCTCACATTAAGGCAGTGGGTAGGTGCTTCTGTACATAATCTTTCAGCATCTATATTTAAAGAACTATCTACTGTTCACTTCCCCCACTTCAATAAAGAATTTGCCAATATTACACTTATTACATAGACCTATTTTACTACAGAACAGAGTGTGCATACACAGGCAGCAAAAACTGCTGAAGTCCAATCTCTGGCAGAAGCTTTTGCAGGACACAATCCTCTGTCAAGATTTCCTCCTGAAGGACTCCGCAGACCCCTCACAGCTAGCACCATGGAAATATACTGCTATTCAGGTGTATTCACTGTCATGTTCATGGGTACCTATGGACAGCGAACAGCATTTTATGGGGTTTTCATAACCTACTCTTTTACTGATGTTGCAGCGATCCTGTGTAGTTCACACCCACACTTGAAATTTCTCTTTTAAAGAATTTTAAAGCCACCTTGCCACTGTCAGGGATGCACACTATGTGCAAAATTAGCATAGCAGAAGTGTCCTTTTACCAATGTACCCAAAGAGCCCTCAAAACATAATGTTCAACAATTCCTTCTCCGCATTTTCTCATGCATCACTTCCATATAAAACTGCTGAAAGAGAAGATCCACTTAGTAGGATCACAGGGATGCTGTGAAGTGAATCACAGACCATACATCCTTGCTTTTATCTTCTGCTGGAATGGAGAAGTTGTAGCACATGAAGCAGCTTTGGGATTTAATGAACAAATTCAGGCTGTTTTCAAGTGTAACGAAACGCCTGCAATCAATCGTTCCAGTCTATGTCAGGCTGCTGTTGAAGTCAATGAAGTTATCCAATACACTGCCCTTCACAGGTAAAAAGGGATCAGCTAATTTACAGCACTTATTTTTCTATTGTTCCAAAGCACCGTATTTACCCCTATCTGCGTACCGAGAAGCTAACTGAAGCTAAAAATGCAACAGCATTCGGACAGAAGGGCATTCAGAAGAAACTGAAAGCACAAACCTTCTCCATTTATTTTTTCCAATGCTACACTTTGGCATATTTACACGGAAAAAACTCCACATATGTTCACGATGATTCTAGGATTTGTTATGCAGTTTATGCAATGAGCTCAGGAATGCATTATCATTTGGTAGCCTTGTAGAGGAAGAACTTGATGTGTTAGCCAGCCTGTGCAATAACTCTTTTGTTTTCCTCCAGAAAACGGCCCAAACAAGCAATACCCAAAACATTACTACAAAGAAAACTAACAGAGTTTTTGGTACCACGCTTTCAGAAATGCTGTTAAGAAAAAGATGAGACTTTGTGGGAACAAGTAACACCAGCTGCCTTCTGAGACTCAAAGTCGCTGCCAAATAAACATCAAACCATTAAGGTGGTGCATTTCATGCCACGCTGCCCCTTTGCTCAGGGGATTCACTAGATGTCTGGGTTTTGGATGGGCAGATCTTTTTCCCTCCAATTGGCCTTCCTCTGTTTGCCCTGAGACATACTCTTCAACGCATCACTGTGAAAATTAAGTTGTAATCAAAGAATTGTTGCTAAATTAAGTGCACATTAACATTGGAAAAAATCCCTTTATATTCCTCACAATATATTTCAGTATTTTTCTACAGAGCAATTATGATGATTATTACTTTTGGTAAAAATAAAGAAAAGAGGAACAATATATATTTTTCTAATTCAAAAAAACAAAGCAAAAATGATGAAGCGGACATTTGCTCCCCATAGGCCATATCAGCTTATGTCTGCATTCTCTTTTCTATATATGTATATAGATTTTCTATGTGTATATATATAGATATATGAGATGAAATTCATTTTTAGCTCCACACATCTCTCTCAGGTTTTTCTTTACAACCTGTATGAGAATGACTAAACATTATTCATGTAAAAAATAGTTTTCTAAAAACATACATGCATCAGGGTTTTTTTCTAGCCACAATCTGGGTTATTTCAAAATAACTGTATGAAGCAAATCAGAAACAATTTTGTTTTAGACTGTGCCCTGATAACCTAATGATTGTATTTCCAAATACACAATTCAAAATTAAAAATATTTCAAAAATCTACACGGCAGCTTTTTTGTGGTGCTGAGTCTACAATTTAAACTTTGATGGATATTAGTTTCAATAGGGGAGAAGATTTCTCATTTTGTTTTGTTTTTTTCCTAAATAATCCTAGCAAAGACAAATGCAGCAACCAGAGTGAAGTCAGTTGTGTGAAGGAGTTTGGGCCCAGGAACAGAAATGGAATTGTCCTTAACAACACAGTTGGCATGCTTGGAAGCTGATGCATTACAGGAAGGATGTTTTCTTCACAACAACTGCTGTATTACCAGACAGCACACTTGCATGATGCACGCAATTTTACTCTTTCTTATTTCAAAGTACTGTTGGGACAAATTTTGCCCTTGGATAAGCATGCTCAGGCCCCACTGAAGCCAGGCAGTGGAACTTACAGTCATGTGTCCGAGAGCAGAATTTGTACCCAGTGTTATAAAGAAAGGAAACTGTTTAGTGGATAAATAATGAAGAAAAGGAATTTACAAAACAAACAAGCAAGCATTAAAATATAATTAATTACAAAAAAATAAACAAAAACCAAAAAAACCAGAGCCACTTACAGGGCTTGATGGAGTCTTTGGCCAGCCTGGGCTGCTAATGCTATCACTTTCATCTCCATGAAATGAGGAGATGCTAGCAGAGCTTGGGGACATTGGGGAAGGGACTGGCAGGTTGCCTGGGGTTGGGGGCTGAGAAATACCCTGAGAGCTGTAGCTATCCTGTGGTAGAGGAATAAAAAAAAAAAAATATGACAAAGGCAGGGCAAACTTTATTAAAAACAAAAAAAATACATCCAGTTTAACAGACTGACCAATTTTTATATATAAAATATATATAAACAGAGACACACATACAGAAAACACACACATATATAAATATATTTATATATATATAAAAGGTATTAAAACAACATTGTTAATTAGTATAATTTGGAAAGTTTGCTGGATGCTTGGCTAAAGTCACTAAGCCACCATGCTTATTTCAAGCTCACATGGAATGCTAAGCATGGGTTTCCCCTTATGAAAGAAAGAAAAAAAACAAGCTGTTCACCTTATTTTATCAAATAAGGCAGGAAAGCAAAATATTAAAGTATGTTGCTGCTGCTGAGGCGGCCAAAACAGGAAGCTATAACTGAAGGCAGAGAAAAATGGCTGCAAGTATTGAAACCAGGCAAGACCCTTCTTTCCCACCCACCTGGCACGGCCGAATCCCCACGCAACTTTTGGCTTGGGTTGCTTTGCCCCCGCAAGTTAAAATGCCGTAAGAACTAGTAACTTTCAGATCCACACAATGAAGGAAAAAAGAAAAAAAAAAAAAAAAAGAAAAGAAACAAACAAAGAGATTGCACGTGAATGGAAAGGCATGCAGGAAAGAACAGAAGTGGGTAGGCCAAAACCAGAAGATGAAGGACAACACAGCAGACTTCTGCGGGCTGAACCAACACCACGTGCGGAGGTGGTAAATACCTTTGACTTGCTCTCGGGTTGGGGGGGTCCTTCTTCTTTGCCATCTGCTTTGAGAGGAAGGGGTAGTTTGGACTCACCGGGTGTCATCATATCTGCAAGACCCATAGGTGCTAATCGAAAACAGGAGAAACAGTTAAGCATGACTAGGTTTGGCTTTGTAGGAAAAAACACGCTTCCTGCTGCAAGATTGTGGCGCCACATGAAGCAGAGGTTATCCCACCTCTGTCCTGTTATTCTAGCGTCCGGAAACCTGGAAACCTTTTCAGTTGAAGTGAGGAAATAGAAGAGAATGAACGAGGGGAGAATACAAGCACCATGCAACAACAACAACAACCACCACCACCACTTTACAGAGTAAAATTCATTCTTCATGCTGCTGGTGGTCTTCAACTGTCTCCACATTTGACCACTACATTTTAACAGAACAATAGTCTATTTTAATAACTACTGCACCTTCCCTTTAGCAACAGACAAACGTAAATGAAAATGATGCGCATTTTGCTTGCAATGTTGAATCTGAGAAAAAGGCTGAATTTCCCAATTAAGTCTGTATTAAGGTTGGTGTCCAGCAGGTAATTCCTGCCCCTACCGACTTCAGTATGAATGGCTCAGCCACTGTGAGCCTTAGCTACAGAATTACAAGCTGTAAACTCCGCTCTGTTGGAGAACCGGCACTCAACTTCTTCCCCTTCTGCCAAAATGAAGTGGGACTATAACGAACGCACAAATGTCTTTCTCTGATAATGGCACACAGTTGCTTCCCAGGGGTGTGAGGAGTTAAGGGGTTTTTTTATTTGAAGATGCAAGTGCTAAGTATGGTTTTATTGCTGCAGAGCTGCTGGGTTCCTGGATTTCTAGAAAGATGTAAGAAGAAACATTCAGATAAATAGACAGAAAATACTGGGCAGAGCAGATGCTAGGAGGTGCCATGACACTGAATCAATGCAAATAACCAGATAACAACAGCAAGAAACCAGGTGATTCTTTCCCTGCAGAAAACCATGTGCACAGCATTTGCGAAAGACTGGGTTATCTTCCCTTCCCTCTCCCTTTTTTCTCCCCCTCACGGCCTTCTTTCAAAGAAGGATCTAAGATAAGAAAAACATAGGATAGAATAAGCTACAAGGCAATAAAAAGGAAAAAATACATATCCCAAACTTACAAATTTTAAGAATTGGCAAAGCATCATTGTTAAAAAAAAAAATAAATCTGATCATTATCAGACTAGCGTGCGCCTCTGCAAAATGACAATGCTGGCTTGCACTAGGCAGCAGGCACACTGCAGAGCAAGCCCAAGATAGGAGGGGGAAAAGAAGCTTTAAAAATACTTCACAGATTGCCCACTACAAAATGATTATTGCACATATTCATGTATTACTATGTTTTAGAAAATAATTAGTTTTAATTACAGCAGTGAGAGCATGAGCAGGACTCTGGCGAATACGCTGGCAAGCTCTGCAGTGCTAATTTGCTAATATCTTTAGTATCACTGCAGGTTGAGACTATGGGTCTGCCAAAAAAACCTACCCAGCCACGTGCCATGTGAGTTTACAACTGTATACTCAATATTCAGCTTTGAACTGCTGGTGTTTTTCATGGGCACATTTTCTTGTTTTTTCAAAGCACATTTGTAGCCCAATCAAGCCCTTAAAGTCATCACAACACATAAATCATAATTGAGATTTAAAAAAAAAAAAAAAAATTACTCGCACTACTTCAGACTTCAAGAATTGGAACAAAAAGCCTTTTTCAAGTGATGCAGCTGCAGAGAAAAATCTATTGGGATCAGCTAAAAATGCTGTTATTTTTATGTATGTATGTGAAACCTCAACAAAACAGCCAAGCAATATGATACTGGGAAGCCAGCATCCACTAAGCATTTGATTTGTCTGCATTTTGCCCTTGCAATAAAGGGAGTTGGGGCAGTTTGAGGAGTTGGGGCAGCTTGTGACCATTATGAAGTGAAGGATGACAGCCTAACACATTTTAGTTTTGAATTCCACAGTCAAAAAAAAAGTTATTTTTCTTTTAGAGATTTTTTTAAAATATATGTACAAAATGGTCAAATGTATGCCACAGTCTGGTTTCAAACTAGGATGCAGAACTGTTATACAAAATCCATTTTAACAGTTAACACATTTCATGCTGTGAAAGCGCTAAAAAAGTAGTCTTCGTTTTAGTTTCAAAGCAACCAAAGATGACCCTTCCCCTCGAAAGCAATTTTAGAGAGGTCACACAAAGCAAAGTTAACAATCACGCTTCTTCACCAGAATTCTGCATGGCTAAATCCTCTGCTGATATCTCACTGTTATCTAGGTTGGCACATCGTATTTCTGTTACAAAGAATATAATAATTGTGCCCACTCCTGGTAGTCCTGTTTCCATCAGAATTCCTTTATAAAATCCCTTTTCCAGAGAGGTTTAAGTTAACACCTCATGTAAAGGGCAAGTAATTCTAGTCTGCAAATTACCACATAGTCTGACTGTATTAATCATGTTAAGAAATGTAAAAATACCGATTCACTTTGGCTTTTGAATATTTCTTGTTGGCATATGCAAATATAACTATCAGGAGTTGGAGACAATTATGAAAAAAACAAGGTTTCCCAAATTCTGTTTCCCTTTTTGTTCTAAATTATTTACTTCATCTACATCCTTTCTTTCTACCTATAAGAGGAGAACTGCAAGGATTTTACTAGCAAATTGCAAGGTTGTCTAGTTTCCCTATAGCTTTTACCGAAGACGTTTCCACAGCTACTTTTCTATCTGCTGTTGAAATGCTGTTTCATAACTTCTTGCAAACGTACTCTCCAGTGATTTGCAAACAGACATTCCTTCGCTTTTTTTAGCAAAGCAGTACAGCGAGAACATTGTTTTGACCCTTTCTGAGCAGTGAAATACTGTTATTGTCATGAAATTGCTAAAATAAGACACGGTCTCTTTCTACACAGGTACTAATAATTCTGCGTGTGAACTGCAGACCAAAGGATAAAACATTTTAGAGAGGAGGATAACAGGGAAATCTTGACTCAAAAAGTGTTGTAGCGTACTGTGAATAGGTTTCAAGTACTAGCCTCTGGCTTATTATAAGAATTTAAGAGCTAGAATGATTTCAAAAAGCAAGTATGGGTCAAGGTCCTGAATTAACTATTCCACACTGAATTTAATGTACTCAAAAGCAGATATTGACATGAGTAAAACTGCAGCAAAGCATTCTTTTTTGCTAAAGGCTGCTCTATCAGTCCCAGAAGATGATGAAATACTGTAGGAGCAGCAACACACAAACATTGTTTTTCTCTTTATTGCTAGTGCAATAACAAATCACACTCTACAAAACAGAATATTACATCCTTTGTAAGACATTCCTTCCTCCCTTCCACCCCTAGCACTCTCCCTCTGAAAAAAAAAGAAGAAAAAGAAAAAGCAGCGAATTTGTGACTCATGTGGAGTTGGCAAGAGGATCTCCACTGCTTTTATGCCCACAGGAAAAACAGAAGACAGACAACAGCGTTGCCTAATGTCCTGCCACAAATGACCGTTCACCTCTGGGGAAGAGCACAGCCCAGAGCACTTGGGCACCTTATCTGAAAGGGACGAGTGGGCCACCGAGGACCGCAGCGCCGCACCTCCTTTCTGCCTACCAAGTCTCATCCAAAGGATGACAAGTGCATGCAGTTTGGGACGCGGGCATCTCTACGCCAGAAGCTGGCTTGATTTACATTCACACAATGACCACTGGATCATGGTCATCGCTTGTTTGGAATATATGTGATGGGATACTTCAGCTGCTACCAACTGCTGATATCCTCCAGAAAGTTTAATGAAATGTGCATTATATAATAGCTCATACAAAGATATGTGTTAGAGCAAAAAAATACTGAGATAAATGGAGGTTTCCATTTTTCAGAAAAATGTAACCAAGCTGCAAAACAAGAGAAAACCAATTAAGATTTCTAAAAAATGCTTCACATTCATAAATGAGATTGCTTTCCCTATCAGAGGTTCATTCAAATAAATAGAAAGTCAAACATATATATGAAAAGGTAAGTGTTTTATCTATTTTTAATGTTATTTTTAAGAGCATCCTTTTAATTCCTTTAGTGCAAATAACTTTTCCTAGAACTTCATGTTTTATGTAAAGTATTACGATGTTAAAAATTCATTGGGAATAATAATATCCAGAAAATGGAAGGTTTCAGCAGGACAGAGGTAGTGAAATTAGGAAAGGATCCTTGTGGCAGTAAGGAGATTAATGCCTTTTTATTGTTTTGTTCACCTCCAGAGGTAGCAGAGATTATGAGTGCCAGTTTCTGTGCAAGCACAATATGGAAATCTGTGAGATCCAAACTCCATATTACTTCTTTTTAAAGATAATTTTCACTAGAATTAACAAGGCTCACAGCATGAAATTATTATCTTATTTATGTTGGAGTTTGTAAGTTTCCTTTTATTATATATATTTTTAAAGCCTGAATTTAAAAAATAGGGGGAAAAAATCTAAAATATATATGGGAAAGGTGAACTCATATAACAAAAGGACAGTGGAGTTTATACAATTTTTCTGAATGGCAGTGTGTTCCATAATTGTGAAGGGATTCTGGCACTTTTTCTTGCAGCTTTTGTTATTTTTATGGATGGGATACTCTATCAGAAGGATCTGTCTTCTTTGATCTCATAATTTCTGTGTTCCTAAACTGCTCTACATCAGCAGAAGCTGGCGGTCTGTTGTTTGATCCCCAGTCACTGTTGAAGTACCAGGATGCATAACTGCAACACGATTTTCCTTTCAGCTGTGACATTAATTAAAAAACCTAAAGACAAAAAAAGGATCAACTAGTAATAAGGAGTTATAAATACTACTAAAAAAGGTGTGGCAAAACCAGTGTTATACTTAGCTGTACTGAAGCTCTAAAACCACATGAAAACAAGTCCATCAGCATCAGCAATCTTCCTCTATTTTAGAGTAAAACCTAAAAGTGCATTTGATTAAAATGAATATAACCAAAACCTACCTTCCTCCCTCAAAACAGGGAGGCACACACAACTGCACTCTCCAAAACCCAGACAACCAAGAAACCAACTTCTCCCTATTGCTTACCTTAGTTTTTCATTGGCCTCTAATTGAAACCACAGTCGTTCATGCTCAGTGCATGCGAGCAAGTTAACTAATGCCCACACTTCACCAGCAGCCACTCAGTTGCATTTGGTTTTGGCCCTACACATTGACTGAACTCTGGTTTATTTGACAGATGTGTGACTTTACACTAGTGGGGGAAAAAGGCTGAAGAGCCAGACAGCTGAACTGGTCTTTGTGTCACAGAAAATACTGCTTTCAAGCCCGTAAGGAGGTATCACCTGCAAGTTCTCCACCTCATCAAATGCACCTCATCAAATGCAGGGCCAGAGCTGACCCTGAAGTGCTCCCCCAGCTCAACACATTATCATTTTAAGTACTGTATTTACACTTGTCTTAAGCTCAGCCCTTCATTTCTTTGACCCAAGCAGAAGGATGAGTCAGGATACGGGGAAATGCAGTATTCCCACTGCATGTGCCCCCCCCATCAGTATATTCACACCTAATTTTCTCTTTTTGCTTCCCCCTCGCCCCACCCCGCACCAACACCATCTGTGTGCTCTTGGAGGCCGGCTGCCCAAAGCAATCTAGATGCATGTCTGCTCACACACAGAGGAAAAGAGGTGCACTGAACTCCTCTAGTTCATCTCATACTTACTCTCCATTGGGTAATCTTTGAATTAATAAAACTGGAACAAAAGAAAACCTCACAAATGCACTGGCAGAAAAAACCCTGATAAATGTTTAAATTATTAAAAATCCAATATTTCAGAATGCATAACACAATAAAAAGAGTATGACTGCCCCATACAAAAGACTGCTAGGATAAATGGCCTTGCATTGAACAGATTTCCACTATATGAAATAACGAATGGCTGAATTATCTGAACAAAAAAACCTCTGTGAATCTTCCTTTAAACTGGTTATTCCTTAGGAATACATAAATCTTCTTAGGCAGGGCACTCTGCCATCTGTTTGCTGTTGGTTATTTTTGCAGCTCTGGGGGCCAGAGGAAAAGGGGGAAAAATTACTTCTGCTAATAGCAAAACAGAATTTATAGCACAGTTTCAATGCTCAGAAGTAATTTTATTTCAGCAAGCCAGACAAAACACATAACTACACAAACAAAACATAATATTACCTGGGACAGCTCTGGTGGGGGAAAAGCAAGCTATTATCTAATGGTCTTTTCAATAGCTTTTCCCTCTTCATCCAGATGGTGAAGTGTGCTGTCTGGACTAACCAATGGCTTCCAAGCCAGCACTGGAAAAAGCCTTTTTTTTTGTTTTTTTCTTTTCTTTTCTTTTAAAAAAAATCTTACTGATTAACAGCTTCCATTCTGTTTCTTCTGCTAACCAAAAACATAACGTAATAGTCTTGAAAAATAAGACACTGTTAAGTGTCTCAGGAGCTTCTATGTACAGGAAAGAAATCCTCTGGATATACTAGACACCAGAATCTCACAGTGGCCATTTGCTGCCCAGGAAACAGGGACATGTAAAATTGACAGGGAAGAAAGACAGGGAAGGAGGCAAAGGATGAAGGAACGAAACAGGCTAAGCGGGGCAGAGAGGAAGGTACTGAAACAGGCTCTTGGTAAGATACAATTTAAGTAGTAAGGCAAGTCTAAAGAAATAAACAAAAGTAGAAACAAAACCAACTAAGAAACAACATCAAATCACCTTAGCACAACCTATCCAGCTTTCAGAAAAACTTCAAAACCCCCAACGTTTCAAAAAGGGCTAATGTAATCAGTAAAGCATGCACAGAAACTCCATGACTGGAATAAGTATTTGGGAGGATCCACTTCAGGGTCATTGAAACTCTATCCAAACCCACCCCAATCAAAGAATTGATCTTTCCTGAAGTATTATCTTGATGGAGGATAATTGTTAGGAGTTCAAACTGAATATGGGCTATAAAGCACATTTGCACAGAACTACATTCACCTGTCTTCATAGTCACACACAAAGCTGCAAATAATTCTAAATTCACAAGTCATGATATGAAGGATAAATCCAGCAGCTACATTGAATATGCTTTTTTTTTTGCAAAAGGAAGCTATGATTAAATTTCATATACTGATATTTAAATAAGTAAATGAAGAAACCCTACATATGGTTATATGAATTTTGGAAACAGTAAATACGGCCTATGTTTTCAGAACAGAGTAATTATTTTAAGTGCTCAACCTACAGCATCTTCAAGTCAGAGCAGGTGCACATCTCTTTTTTTAAACCAGTGCCACATTAAATACCTGAAATTGCAGTCTTAGGAAGTAAGACACTGAAAAGCAAGAGCAGCCTCCTAAAAGATGAGGTTTTTCTCCTTCCCTCTCTTGCAGACACATACACACAAATATACATATACTTGCTAGTCAACACCTACGTCAAACTGGGTCCGAGTGTTGCTGGAACTGTTCAAAACATTGTACTCATCTACATGCTGTGCAAAAGGACTTAATGAAAAATGTATGAGTTACTGTACAAAAAAATGTGAATACCTTAGCCTAGTTTCGAATCACTCCAAACTACCCAACAGGGGTGAATTGAATGAAGAAGGCTATCCCTCTGCCACCAGCCCAGGGCTGGTACCATTAAGCAGATTTATGGAGGAAGGCCACTGCTGAAAGGTTACCCACCATTACCTGTTGAACTGTTCACCATGTTAGGTGCCATGCTGTAAGGAGGAGCCTGCGGGTTCATCAAGCCAGAGCTGTTGTTCATCGGCTGAGTGTAGGGGGAGCTGGATCCCATAATACCGCTCTGATTCATGGCAGGAAAATTGCCTTGCCTACGAGAAGAAAGAGCACATACACGATGTCTCATTACGTACCTCATTGCTGAAGATGATGTGGTTTGTCACAGAGTACATCTCCTATTGTTTGCCAATAGCTAAGGAGAAGGCACGCAATTAGTTCATTTTACCTACATGGGGAGCTTTGAATTAGTCTTGAATTAGTTACCGTATATGAGAGAGAGAATTGGACTGAACACAAGTTTCAAGAGATGTATACAGTGTCTTTATACGTCACAACCAATCAGCAAAAGAATACAACTCACACTATTTATCCTATGAGTACACAGCAATGTGATCAGGAGTCAAAATTAGAACCTAGCATTGGCATAAAAAAAATCTAGTGAATTGTCATTTTGACCATGTAATAGAAATCCTTACCTGCCATAGCTTAAAAAACAGTGAAATGACCAGAAGAAAAATGGGTACCATAGAATCTGTTTCAGATTTCTGTATCTGACGTTATTGCATTGAATACAATGTTCATCTTTTGTACATGCCACCTATGTCCAATCTTTCAAAAAAACAGGTATATACTACACTTTGTTGAAACAAGAAACCTCAGCAGAACTATTTTGGTTTTGAAAATTAATCACATATCTGTATAATGCTTTCATAACAGACTTAAGTTTGTCTGAAAAACTGCCCTAAATGAAGCCCTTACCTAATTCTCCACATCTTCAGATGTGAAGATCTTCAGACAAAACATTTTTGAAGGCTAAACCTTATCTACTCTTAAGTTCTAAAAAGTATCTAAGTACGCTTTGTACTTGATTTATCAAATTCTACAGATAAACTGAGGCACAAGGAAGAAAATAATCCAATCCAAGTAAGCAGAATAACCTGATGTAATGCATGATCCAACTTCAAAAATAACCTTTTATTTTTTTAATCCATAATACAATTATCTACCTTTTCTTGGTATAGTTGAAGACTGCACATATGATGATACATATATGGATATAGACTTATACATATAAAATCACATATATAAAAAAACACGCAAAAATATACTTACTTGTATATTCATAGCCTACATAGGAAAATACAAAACTCAGACCTGTTTCTTCAATGTACCCCCTGTAAATTTATACTGTTTTTCCAAATAAAGGAGACAAGAAAGGAAGCAACCACCCCTTTACATAGCTTTGGTACCTGTCAGCTTTTTTTTCTTACGAAAAACAAAGCATTTAATTTTATCCTACAGGCAGGGAAAGCTGCATGTCCTGTAGCAAGATGGAGTTTTGGTATAAATTCTACTTTTCATTATTATACAGTATTCAAACAAAGCAGACAACCCCCAAACCAACAACCCTGAATAACTTCAATGGCTTCTTCTGTTCTCCAAACTCACGGCAGATTCTTAATGCAACTGGTAGAAACAGATTTCTTTTTTAGGAGGTATAGGAGGAAGACCATTAAAGCACTATTTGGCCTAATTTTTCTTGACACATTGTGAATTTCTTCAAAGGAAAAGAGAACGTGTTATCTAAATAAAGCATCTTTTTCCAAGTCAGTTTTGTCCTTTGCTCTCTGAAGACAAACTTTTCTTCACTCTTGCAAAGAGGCAAAGGCTTTCTTTTGATATGAAGGAGACAACTGCCATACAATGTCATTTCCTTGATGAAGCTTGCAATGAGTAGTGGAGGGAAAAGATTTAAAATGCACAGTGGTGCAATGCTCCAAGGGAAAATTACAAAGTGAAAAGAGAAGAGCAGGACCGTTTGGCAACAACTTTAAAAGATTTCAGTCACACAATCAAGCTTTTCTTATGTAAATACTGTATCTTAAACACCCCCACCCCCCTTTTTTAGCTGAAAATTGCTATATTTCAACAAATGCAGTTAACTGAAAAGTTCTTTCTATGCTGGATAAGCGAGATCTTTTCCGTTACTGGGTAAAGTTACTAGTGAAGATGAAGAAAATGTGCAAGTGCATTTTTACACTTTAAAAAAGAAGTAATAGATCTTGAAAGGTTCTTTTATGGAGTAAGGCTGGGATTCTGGAAAAGACAGAAGTCTCTACAGGTATCTATCTCTCCAATGCCCTTCTTTTGCTTTAAAAATACACAGGAGATATGCACCTTGCATGTAAGCTGAAATTGGTCCTTACCTACTAATATTTCAATACTATTACTTCCTATAGCATGTATATCTTCTAAGCTGTGGGGCTGTTCATTGTCTCAAATTGAGGTACAACCTATTTCATGTTACCCACTATGGACATAAATCTCAACTGTAGCTCATGAAAGCGTACTGCTGTACAACAGCTTTAAATCAAAAAGTAGGAAACTATTTCCAGTTTAGACAGGGAGTGGAAATTAAATAAAAGGAATATACTAGCTTTGGCCAGGGCAGCAAGAAAACAACTGAAGTCTAAAAAAATTGCTTCTGTACCCAGAAAGATGTGAATGGCAGAACCTAATCCTGAAATTTCATCTGGCAAGGCAATACCTTTCCCTTTCATCCTCCCATGTAATGCTGCACTTGGAATGGACACAGCTCTCCATCTCTGGAAAGAGCCCAGTAAGTGAAAAGACTCAGCACTGGCATCCCTGGCAGAACTTTGTCCTTCCCTGGTCCCCTATCAAAGCACTGACCGCAGCATGCGTGAGCTAATTCAGTAACACTGAAAGGCGGCATCCTGTAAGAGTAAACGTTATTTTATCCTGAGATTGGGTGCAGTGCGCAGTACAGAGCTCCTCCACGTATTATTCTGCTCTATGATGGCCTGGAATGGAAAGTTTCTTTAGGGAGAAATAATCAGGTATTACTTCAGCCTTTAATTCTCACTCCACAGTGGGCCTCCTTTGAGTAAAGACTGCCGACTGTGACAAATTGTGCTGCATCAGTGTTATAATATGAAGTGGAGTCCATTAAGAACTGAGCTGAGATCACCAAACTCATTTTGATTAACCTCCAGGTCACTAAACACTTATAAATATGTTACACAGCAGCTGCTAAACGTATTTATATATGCTTAAGGTCACAGCATCATCTGTTGGTTGTTGGAGTTAAGTCAAAAATCTTATGTTTCCTTCTGTGCTGCTTTTAGTAAAGGCATATCCAACATACTATTTAGGAAGTAGTTATCTCAAAGCATACTACCAGACTCTCTCCTACATCTCCCAATTCCCTCCTCCATTTTTCTGGGAGGCTAAATAAAAATCAAGTCTTTTAAAAACAGTCTGCTGTACACGTAGTGACATCTAATGGCAAAAATTCAACTGACCGGCTATGAATTCTATAGCAGAACAAACCCAGTTAAGTATACAACTTTACAATATTTACCACATAAACATCAATGGCTGGGTTGCTTAGGGATGATGCAAGTGATAATTAGGGATAATAGGAAGAAATTAAGAAAAGAAACACTTATGTTGAGTATAATGAAAAAACGTCTTCATGGTGAGATGCAGTTACTCTCCAAGGGAATGAAAGAAACCCCAGTACTTGACACTTCTGCACACAGACAACACTTTAGAAAATGTACTGGTCAGAGAAATCCTGCATTACATATCAACTAGATGACCTGTCAGGTATTTGTCAGCTCTAATTCCTCCAATACCGTGATCCCACATCACGTATTTTTCCCCATTAGAAGAAAAGCAGCTGGACCAATCCAAATTTAGGATTATGCTATCAATTTAAACACTATACTTAAGCCTACACATTTCTTTTTTCTGCTCTACTGCTACAAGTAGATCTCCAAGTATTCAGCAAATGGAACAGATTAAAAATGGGAAGGGGGGGAATCTGCTTGCTTTCTGTGGGTTATTCACTCCTGACATTTTAGTAATTCACAGCACTAGCATAATGCCAGAGCCAGTTGTTACGCTGGAGGAAAGGGCTGCCACCCAGGGGCACCTAGACAGGCTGGAGGAATGTGCTGACAAGAACCTTATGAAAGTCAACAGGGACAAGTGCAAGGTCCTGCACCTGGGAAGGACGAGCCCCCTGCAGCAGTGCCGGCTGGGGCTTGACTGGGGGGAGCAGCTTTGCTGAAAAGCCCCTGGGCATCTTGGCAGACAGGGAGCTGACTGTGAGCCAGCAGAGTGCCCTGGCAGCAAAGAGGGCCAACAACATCCTGGGCTGTGTGACCAGGAGCAGAGCCAGGAGATGGAGGGAACTGATCATCCCCTCCTTACCTGGCACTCATTAGACTCCATCTAGAGTATCACGTCCAGTTTTGGAACCCCCAGTAAAGGAAAGATGATGATAAACTGGAGTGAGTTTAGCAGAGGATCCCTTAGATGGTCAGGGCTTGAGCACTCAACCTGGAGGGGCTGAAGGACGAGGGCTAGTTCAGCTGGGGGCAGAGACAGCTTTCGAGAGGAACCTAACAGCAGTCCCCCAGCACCTAAAAGGAGGTCACCAAGAAGATGAAGTTGGGCTCTTCACAGTGGGGCATGGTGGGAGGATGAGACACAATGGGCAAGAGTTAAAACATGAGAAGTTCAGACTGGATGTAAGGAAACCCTTTTTCCAGTGAAAACTGAGGCACCAGATCTGGTGGCCCAGAGAGGTTGTGCAATCTCTGTCCTTGGAGGTTTTCAAGACCCAACTGGATAAAGCCCTGAGCTCTCAGCTGAGCCTGCTGAGGAAGAGGTTGGACCGGAGACCTCTTGAGGTTCCTTGCAGCCTGAATGTCCCTATGATCGTAGATTGTCAGCTTCATTGTGCTGTTGATAGTCTGGTGTACTACTGGGTCCAGAATACAACTGGTCAAATTCAAAACATTCCCTTTGAAGAAGGTCCTGTTCTGCTCTTTTGTTTTCCTTCATTTGCAATTTACCCGAAGCTTAATCTGCACTTAATCTCTTTCCTCTGCAAAACAAGTAGCATCAGATCTAATTGTGTCTTCTAAGCTAATGCAGAAGTCCATGTATTTAAAGAGAGGAGATGACATGCAAGATCTGGTCATCGTTAAAAAGCAGAACAAAGAAATTGTAAGAAAGGAGAGCACTGACAATACAAAGGAGCACACGAGTGATCACAGCTGCAGAGCAGTCTCTCTTATATGGAGATGTCTTCCTTTAATTGGACCTGAAATCACCAGTAGGTTAGTGTGTTGTCTCTGACTGCAACACAGAAGTCACTCTGCAGCCCTTGTGTTTCATACTTGCTGATACGTGATTTAGTACCTCCTCAGTGTTGCCATCTGATGAAGGTTTTTACTGTCGTCTTCCTCAGATTTGAACAAACTTGAACTAATTACAAAATTGAGTTCAGAGGTAGGTGTGGTTTAGCTACAGACAATGGTAAAAGTGGATTAAGCTACTCAGCAGGACAAGAAATGAAGACACGACTTTTCATATGGAAACATGTAAAAGCTCAGGTTTTTGCAGTGTGCAGAGGGATCAAGTTCTACAACTTTCTGTGGATTTTCTGGCACGCATCTGACACTGTGCTCTCCTCTCGATCTAAACCTGTAACATTGGAGCAAAGCCCTTCATGCAGTCAGAAAAAATGATCCGGCTTCTGTAATGAGCCCTGTGGCAGCCTGAGCACAGGGGCGAGTCAAGCATGGAAACATGTAGCGAACAGAAGAAGGGTTCAGAGGTGGAGAGTCTAGAAGGGCTGGAGGTGAGGAGAGTTTGGGGCAGAAAAGATAGAAATGGAGGGGAGAGTAGATGGAAATGAAGAATGAACAACAAGGGTTGGGAGCATCCTCACTAGGTGCCAAAGGTTTTTAGGGCCAGGAGGATGATGGGTGCTCTGGAGAAGGGAGATGAAACAGAGATGCAGGAGGAGGAGCAGGGCAGAACATACAGAGAGCAGCTACTCCCAGGGTAAACACAAGGAAGGTCCCTCCAGCACAAACGTGGAGCCTCTCAGCCAGGTCTGCCTGAAGGAAGGGAGGGATTCACAGGGGAGTCTCAGAAGCAGGGTGCTACCAGAGACGTGCCTTCCTGCAGCTCCTCTGCTCATGCACACTGCCATGAGGCAGGGCCAGGCTCCAAGGCAGCCGCCCCGGCCAGGAGCTGGGTGAGCCCCAGTCCAGCAGAGTGGCACAGCGGGGCGATGCCAAAGGAGCAGTGCTGCAGGGATGGGAGCCGGGATGGGGCACACAGCCCAGGCAGGGAAGAGCTGCCACTGAGTCAAACCTCACACATCCTGGTGGCCAGAAGCTTGCACCAATTATTATTTAGGCACCTCTGCACTGTGCTTCCTGACACTTCCCACAGCACTCACGTAACGTAGGGATTTCTCGCAGTTATCCTGCCCTCGGCACTGGACCTGAAAAATTATCCTGTTACCGTGACCTGGCCACCTGAGCAATTGGCTGGTGAAAAAAAAAAAATGGCCCACAAGCTCATGGAAGTTTGCCATTTCTGCTCCAGATCTTTAACCTACATCAGTTTTGCAGCGAATGCACTGCAGCACCTCAGGGGAGTAATTTGTGTAAACATTTTAAAAGGAACATTTTTTTTTTTAATGCTGACACACTGCTAAGGTGGCTACTTGATTACAAACTGTGAAAATGACTGCGTTAGGCTGCACTCACAAATCACAGTGTACTGACCAAATTGCCCTGTGCTTATCTGTGCCAGGTCTGCAGCATGACAATATTTCCTCTCTCTTTTAAATGTCAAAGCATGATTTGGGGGGTTGTTATTTAAACACACTGACCTGCACAATAACCAGAAGTACTTTATTTAAATCTGTCTTGAGCTGGGACTAGCCTTAAGCGCTTATAATCTGTCATACTTTGACACCAAATGGGTTATTATAATGAGAGTAATTCAGGAGTGAGACCCGTGAATGCTTTCTCCCTGTAGAATTTACACATAAACATGTGCATGCAGATACATATGCTCTTTTGTTATGGATTTTCCTTCTTGCTACATTATGGGCTTCCTTGGAGAAGTGAAACCGTTTCTGTCACCAGGGGATATGGGAGAACTGGAGGAGGGAGAAGAGAGCAAGGGAAAATAAACCCCAACATTGCTTACTTTGACGGGAAGTTCATTGGTGCGTCAGCGCTGTTAGCAAAGGCCAAGACACATGAAATCTGAATATTGGCTTGAGCAGCTATAAAACAGCATTAAAGGCAGTTCCCATGTAAATAAACCAAACAAATTTAACATCACTATATCTGAAAGCTAAGTATGCCCCTCTCGTTAGCTCCTATTGTAAGTGTACTAACCTGGATTTACATTTCCTCCTCTGTTCAGTGGGGAAGCTCGCCACTCGCAACAACAAAGTTTTAGAAAAGCAACCATGAAAGCTGGTGATGTGACAGGTGTTAGGTCTGCCACGAGATTTTTTTCCATTTTTCAGGTTAGAAGGAAAAAGAGAATTTTACACTTGTGTGTGTGTGCATGCATGAAAAGGGGAGGCCAAAGCTCTGAAATGCACTGACACTGACAAAACACTAGGAAACATAAATGAAAAAGCATCCAGATTTGTACTGGGGTGCGTGCGTGCGTGTCTGCTGACATCAAGCACACAGAACCAACACCAAACTATTCTTCCCAACGACCGGGCCTAAATGGCAATGCTAAAACAGGGACTAATTTTCTAGTACCATAATTATGTGATAGTGCACACCACTCTGTAATCCACTGCAGTCTGACTGAGCACACTGCCTGTTTTCTTCGTCTGGCTGATCTAAAGATTATTGTGCAAGACACTTTTTGGAAGAATAACAGAAAGAGCCTTTCTAAACATATTATTTTTCTTCTGATTACGCAAATACTTGTGCCTTTAGCATCATCACCATTACTTAGATTTCACTAAGAAACAATCAAGGAGGGAGAAGAAACTCAAAAATTAGTTGTTCCTACCAGGCTGATTCAATGCTCAGCCCCTTAGAAAAGCAGCCACAAAAACTCATTGTTTGTTTACATGCTGTTGTCATCACATTAACCATTTTCCAGTGAAAACACCTGCTCGATGGGCTACCTACTTGGTAGTCATTTAAAGCCCAATAAAACGCAGGAGTGTCACACCACATCAAACACTGGGAGAGCAACGTAAGAGGCATGTGTAATTCATAAGTATTGATGCTAATAACAACCCAACTACACAACATCTGTACTGCTGAATGCATGCTGACATCAGAATAAATCTCCTTATCCCATTTTACACACAACAAAAACTGAGGAGGAGATCCAAGATTAATAATGGTCTAAAATATGGCCAGAAGAATAATAAAGTAGTTGAATACAGTGAGGAAAACATAGCACAAGCCTGCAGAAAAATAAATCCTTAATTTCATTTGATCCTAATGATATAAAGCTGTGTGACTGAAAAACATGAAAGATATTTAGTAAAATACTGTACTTTTTTTGTTTTTTTGGGGGGGTTGGGGGTTTTGTTTGTTTGTTTGTTTTTTAGGTTGCAGCTATTTAATTTTGTTTTTATAAAGCTCCTTTTGAGTTAATTAAATTTTTTTTGGTCTGAATTTCAGTGACCACAGCATTTGGTCACCAGTCTTCAAACCCACAGGGATTCCCTGAAATGCCTTTATTGCGCAGTATTCTTACAAGTGCAGCAAGACCTCTGTATTTTAATTTATTTGTATAAGAACAAACTAAGCCCTTTGTACTCAGTGCAACCTGTACTGGATAAATACAATATAATGCTGTGTGACAGAAAACATGGGACTACTGAAAAGCAGGCCAAGTCAAATGGCTTGTAATCCCATCGAAGCTCCGCTCTTAGTGACCCCTGCCTACCTTCCTGACAAGGTGGATTCAAATGGCAGCTCTAACGGCAGCTGCTTGCACGCTGTCCCCATCAGACATAATATCTGAGCACTGAGGAGATACATTTCTTAGCCCAAGTGGAGTGTATGATGGGTAAAAGAGGGCTGCTGTAATCTGTCCAGCAAGCACGAGCATGCATGAACTGGGTTTGTAGCGAAAAAAGAAATTTGCCCTGTATGGCATGATGTAGTCAATCTGAACCAGAATGCCAAGAAGGGTGATTTAGCCCGGTGTAACTCGAGATCAAAATGGGAATGACTCATATGACTCTCTCACTGTGCACCTTCTATTTTTGTGCGTGTTTATAAATAGCTGTATTAAAAAGTCGGAAGGCCCTATGAACTCTCTCCCAGAATGATTACTTGAAAGTGGGTAAGAGTCTGTTCCCAGCACACGAACAGCCAGGACGTCACCAAAGCATGGTGCTACAAAGCTACAGAAAGCTAAGGACACATTGCATGTTTCACTAATTCAATTTCCTCCGGTGGGCCCTGCCTCGGGAAAGGCTCGACCCCTGAGCTCCCTCCTCTTCCACCTGGGGATGCAGACCTCCTGCCACTTCTCACCATGTTCTTACCATGGTCAGTCACGTCCTCACACTGGTTTTGAGCACCACTGCAGCTCCACGGAGCTCACTGTGCTGGCAACCAACTGAAAATCTAATAAAATCCTGATCGTTTCATGCCAGCTCTTCATTGTATCTTTTCATAGTAAAATGTCATCTGGCTGACAGCACACTGAATGCAACTGTGCATGTGCAGCAGCATGGCGGGGAAGTTCTCCAAAGGGATTTCCCAACAGACACATTTTCACTTACCTATCTTTGCCCAATAGCCTGGAGCTGTTCTATGTTTATCAATATTATTACTACCACTACTACCATCAGTCTCGGCACTTCGGCACTCCAGACGGTTTCACAAGAGCAATGTGGTGCATATGTCAGCATGGTTTCAGCTGGCTCTTTTCTTCATCTTTGGCTCAGAAGATGCCTGAAACCTACTGTGACAACTGCAACAAGTATTTGCGTTGTGTTAGTGACACTGCTGGCCATCATTAAAAAAAATCTTATTGCTGTTATGTTACTATTGAATATGATTCTTACAAGGTTACTTATGTGTCCAGTTAGAACCAATGCTCCTATCTGAACTCCATCAATAAAGTGAAGGGCTCTTCCCACTCATATCTCCCCAGGTAGCATTGCTAAAAAAAAATTGTTTAATTTTCTCTCAACTATCACCATTGTAAAACAACCTAAACCCTTAAAACCGCTCTAAAACCTGAAACCCTCCTACCATTTTTTATGTCTCTCCCTTTCTGTCACAAAAATCTTAGGCTGTTCAATCACAGTCTTGTACTTGCACAATGTATGTGCCAAATCACACAGAGCAGTCACAGAATTAGCTTTCTTCATGAGTCCCATTAAACAGATGGCTATTCTCCTGTTTGTGTGGTTTTTTGGTTTTTTGTTGTTGTTGTTGTTTTCCTGACTAGTGCTGTGATTTAAACTAGTAGATCTTTTGGCTAATAGGCAAAAAGACAGACAGTGTGAAAATCCAGTTTCCTCATCTGAAACATTTCTTGCCACCCAATAAAGAGTACTCAATCTAAAGTACTCAATCCTCCCTTATTCTTTACTTTTATACAATAACAATTAATGAAGTACTGCATTCTTAATGCCCTAAAGATCACCTTTTGAGGTACGGAATTTCTACGTAACATCTGACTCTGAGGCAGAATGTTAATAAACTACACAGAGTCCTACACTGCAATTTTGTTTCAAAATAATTAGTACTTCTATAGAGGGCAACAGCTCTCCTAAATAACCAAATCAAGCCAAAAATAATCCTGACACAATAATAATCGAATTAGAAGTGTCTCTAAGATGAATGAAAATTCTCATTCATGACTCTGAAAATCACCCTTCCTTCCCAACATACTCCTGCTTTCACAGTTTAAGCATGGTTACTCTCCGAAGGAGGGAAGGAGTACGACTCTTGAGGTCTGTGGTTAATCTCTAATGGCATGAACAGCATACAGCAGTCTACTTGATTGATGAGTAACCAAAAAAGAAAAAAATGCCTCCCCAAATCACTGGTTGCCTGCACGAGCTCTGCAGCATGGTGACATCCAGGGCTCCAAAATGATGGATTTACCTTTTAGTAAAACAAAATTCCAGATAAAAATGTATTTCTCTCAGTCTCCCAGAAGAAATGGCTTTGGTTAGCTCAGCATGTAAAGTTTCTTCCAATCTTTACATGATTTTATCAGCAATTTTGAGCTGACCTACAAAATGCATCTCCATTTAAAAAAAAAAAATCACAGAAGTGTGATTTCCAGCTCTCCCTTTACTATAATAAATACATACAAGCTAAGTTTTACTTCACCCCTCCTAATACATTGTAGAAAAAAGCCATATATGGTTCTGCTTCGAAAAGCAAAACATGAGGAAAGGAAGTGCCCTTTCAGAAAAAGAAAGAATAAAAAAATCAGCTTGATACAAATGACTATTTCGCATGAAGAGGGAAGAAGCATGGGTCCTTTTGAAGAAAAATATGTCAATACCGGTTAAGAGCTCCCTTAGAAATTACAGTTACAGTAAGCACTCATATTTGGACTTTAACCCCTCAAATCACACAGAAACTTGGCGTAGCGAGAAAATATTCCACCCGTTACTGAAACGCCGCCAGCCTCAGGTGGAGCAAGCACAGCAGCTATTTGGAGTTCACAGAAACACTATACAGTCATTTAGGCCAAGAAGCAATACCACTTCATCCAGCTGATACTATATGTGGAATTTTTTTTTATTTTGGAAGCCAAATGTAGTTTCATGGACTGAAATGTACTGCCTGGATATCCAAACAGCACTAACAGAAAGCAAAGTGGGGCTCATTTCCGGGTGATCCATAAGGATCCCTAAAGGAAACCTGAAGTCTAGGAGTGTTCAGAGGAGCAGGGTAGAGGGGAAATGACCAGACACCCTGAGACTGGAGAATTGTGAATGGCCTGAATTTGAACAGGAGTAACTCCTTCCCTGTGACTGAATGTTAAATAAAAGACACAGCAGAAAGAGCCTTTCTGCTAGGGGCTTATTTCAAAGGCAACAGATAAGGTACCCAGGCACTGGCTCCAATTATGGCTACCAGTCCTATCTTAGCCTAGTTTACTTTGGGGATTTCACAGTTGGCAGCCTTTCATCTAGAAGTAGCCTGGTTTGAATAAGCAAAGAAACTTGAATGAGTACTTAACCTTCCTGCACTCCACTGCACTTCCCAGCAGAGAACAGCAGCACCTCCAAGCTTAAGGGGAAAAGGGAAAACAATGGAAAATATATACTCTCTCCAGGGATTAAAGACAGTAAGTTTTACTGTAGCACTTCAAGTCTTCCTGCTACATAACTGCAGCTTTTAAAATCACAATTAGAATTTTAAACCCAAGTTTCAAGATCAAAAGGGCCAGACTGGAAAATACTGCATAAAAATTGAGAGGCTCTAGGATGTAAAACACCTAAAAGAGTTCTGGTTTTTATTTATATTATTATTCTTTTTAAAAAATTTATTCCCCATTTCCGCCTCGTTCTTTTTCCTTTTGACATTTTAATGCACCATGTCCATTACTATATTTCCTCACCAGTACCTTCTAGTCCATCAGCAGTGCTGCATTACCCTGCTGTTGGAGAAAATAATACGGAAAAAGTGCTTTGCTGGCACCAGTGACATGGACTATGAATTATACATACACAGCAGGAGCGAAATGCTGATGGAAGGTTAGTCTGCCTGTATGTGCACAAGCATGCATGTGCATGTATACACACACGCAGACTAAAAAGAAGACATACAGAATGCACATTTTAAACTCATTTACACTAATTGTAACTGTTTCTCTGTACAACAGAAATTCTCTAATATCAGTGCAGCTTTTATAGATCAGTTTTAGGACTGAATGAAAACTTACCTAAATTCTTCTGACCTCACCACCATGAGGCTGTAGTATCTAACCAGCTGCTAAGCAGTTTAGAACCAGAACCACATTCTAGAGTGCCTAGAAGTATGTCAAAGCAATGCAACACCACACTTTACTATAGAGAATGAACACCATTTCTCAGGTGTCACGGGGAGCAGCAGACGATAATGTAAATATCCACTTCAATTTAGCAACCCAATGACCAGGATTTAAAATGGCCAGAGGTTGCAAATAGGTAAGCTGGATCCCAATTCCTCAGTTTAATAAACTACTATGTCTAAATCGTCTCCTCTAAAATCAATGACACTGAATTCTAAATTCATTCAATCTATAAAAAAAATTGCTTTAATTTACAAAATTGCAACATGCAATCCCGAGAATCATATTAGGGTACAGTACACTGAGGTCAAAGACGCTGCCTTCAAGGATAGGATTGCTCCTCATGTAGGCACATCAAAACTCATTTTATAGTAATTAGTTCAGGTATTGATAACTGTAGTTGCACCAGCAAGAGGCTCATTTTAGCACCCAGTTGGATGTGTATTCTACAGCCAGCTAGTACTGAATTACATCTTCCTAAGGCCGCACTGCTAACAGTATGTAAGCCAGCTATTTCACAACTACATTTTTACCCTTCCATATACTACAGTCACACTTTCAACTGCTAAGATGACATGCTCAGAATGACACTCACTGCTAGCATGAGAGATGCTGAAAATGACGATAACAAGCATCTAGCTCCAAAAACACCTGTTGACTTCAAGTGTCAACCTAATAATCAATTTTCAAAAGTGTGTACAGGGCACTTACTGTAGGAAACAAAAGCTCACAGACAGTGAACACGTAGTCCTGAAAAGTTTTAAGTTGGGCATCTACAAATTGAGGCACTCAAAATTGGCTGGTACTAGAAGATACTGGCTAAATTTGCTGCCTTTCACATCAATAGGGAAAATGCTATCTCATTTGCTTAAAATTGTTTGCTTTCACTGAGGGCTTACTGTGTTGCAGGTCTGTACACACATAAATACTTATCTGTCACCATAAATACATGTATTGTTGTAAGAACCACAGTGTGATAAAAGACTTTATTTTTGGAGCCACCTCATCCTCAGAGGCCCCCGCTAGGATCTAATCTCCAGCAGCAGAACCAGCCCTTGGGGACTTGGCCAACACCAACCTAAGTTACGAAAAGTCTTTCCTTGGAGTTCAGTGGATATATTACGTCTTCAACATACAGTCCTTACCAGTCAATGAGTGTGCTGAGACCAAGACAGATATAAAAAGGAAAACACTGTTTTGCAGTTCCTTCACACTGTCTTCCCGAAAATAAGGGGAATTACTATACAGGATATTAGAGAGTTATTTAGCATTGCCTGCTGTAAACTGTTAGGCAGACCAAGCTTAAACATCCCGGGTAGCATGAAACCACAGATACTGCCGGTTCAATGAAGAGGTCTTAAAAACACCTTTCTTTTCTTTAGCCTGACATGCTAGATATCATTTGGGAAACTCTGGCCCGCGTGCACAAAACAGAGTAGCACATCGTAAGATTTTAGGTTACAGGGAAGGTATTATGTAGCTGTAGAAATTCATCTAAGCTTAACATAGAGCAGGCCTGAAAGTGAGGTCAAAGGTTAATTCAAATGGTGTAAACCTAGTATCTTCCACAGCCACCACTTTTATTTATATGATTTTATCTTCTCTAATTAAAAGGGTGGTGGTCTGCACTGAGGATGATACCTTGGTATAACTGGCTGACACTCAGATCTTGATCATCCAGCCCTGGTTAACGAACATTGATTTTCTGCCCCAGTGGAAGTGATTTTATTCTGATGCATGCCATTTAAATTCATTTTACACAGCTGCTTAGTGTGGCTTGGCAAGGCAGAGGCAAACCAGCTTTCTATGTCTAAATGAGATTCCTGAACCAGTAAAGTATAGATCCTGTGGATTAACAGCTGAAGATAAATTTCTCTCCCCTATTGATACTCAGCTACTGATTCAACAAGTTGACCTTGAAGGGAATCACTACCAACTTGTACAGAAATACTGCTGTGTAACCATGCCTGACACAACCATTTCATTTTCTTCTTAATTCTACATAGAGGGGTATGTTCTATAGTAATAAAAATCCAACAGTTTTTGAACCCCACAGCTGAATCTTATAAACTCAAGACAATCAAAGAAAAAGGCTGGACATTATTCATGCACTTTGGCATATAACAGTGGATGTCTTGCCAGTTAGATGAAATAGTATGGTGTGAGTGCTCTTCCATTTCACTAGTTTTTGCTTTTTGAACAGGAGAACCAGTAGACTTGTGTTCTAATTTTTTGTTTTGCTTTGTACTTTTTCATATGCACATATATGAATGATGTTATTAAGGAAAAAACCAAACAAACAAAAGCAGCTGCAGAAAACTGGTAATTCAAACTTGTTAATAACCATGAAGGCAGCAGTAATTTGGGCATTACAGATTTCCTACGGAGGTAACAACTGAAATAACATGATGGCAGGGAAGTCCATGAAACTGTAATCTCAGGTGAAGCTGCATTTGGTTGTGAGGGAGCAATAGGCTGGGAGCCAGTGTAGATACTTTCTCCCAGTGCTGTAATTTATGATATGGTTACAGAAATCACAGTGTGAAGGACTCTGGTGAGAAAACAGTAGCTGCATTTCAGGCAAATGTTTTGCACTGGATACTTAGTGCTCCTAAAAATTGTTCTGGTGACTGAAATTTTTCAAACACATGCACACTCAATTACAGTGTAATAAAATTTTCTTGAAAATCCCATGAAGAAACCCTGTCATCACCCCTGCAGTACACCACCTCTCAGAAAGGGATCATACTTCGGGGGTTGCAGCTCACTGCCCAGGCAGCAATGACAATACAGCCACTAAGTCAAGAAAACGGGGTTGCAGAGCATCTCTGCAAGACAAGAACACCAACAATGAGAGGAGAAAGATGATGCCTGGGTCAGGGGGAGGAGGGATCTCATTCCTTCTCAGTGATGAGGTTCTTCATTTCCCTCTCAGGCACAAGGAAACAGAGCCATGCCAAAAGCCATGCAGGTGTGTGAGCAAGTGACATGCAGATTTTCATTGTATTGTCACAGTGCTGTTAGTAAAAAGAACAAAAAACTAAAATCCGCTCTACAATGCAAGTATTTGTGTATCTTTCACATGATTTTTATATGCCTTCAGCAGCCAGATGGCATGTTCATAAACATTAAAAAAATTTGCCAAGGTCCCACAGCAAGTCCAATTTACATTGCTACCTACCCGTACTGGTCAGGCTGGTGCATCAAGGGAGCCTGAGCGCTGCCATAGTTGGGGTGCTGTGAAGAAAACATGGGGCTTCCGCCAGCCCCAGACTGGCTGGGATAAGCAGGCGACCTAATGTATGGTGGCCTAAAGCAGAACAAAAGAACAGCCTCTTTGGATTTGCTCTGTATCACAAATACGAATCACTGTCAAGTACATTCCTTCCATATGCAAGTATGGAGGACTTGCAGGAATAGCCAAAAGCCATTACGCTCTCTCCCCTACAGCTGACTTGAGATCAAAGAGGAAAACAGTGTGCTTGCAACCCCTTGGCATCAGAGGGGTGCAACAGGTTTCGCTCAATTTGCAGTTTATAAATAGCCCTTTTGCCAGTATTTGCAATAGAGATTCGATGACTGCTCAGCCCTTCTACAGGTGCTGGATCACTGGAATGGGCAGTATGTGATGGAAAGGCTCTGAAATGGTGCAGTTTTGCCCAGGCAAAGCTAGAAACCGAAAGCAGTTTTACAAAACTGACTTGGGAGGAAGGCGTGAGATAGGAGTGGTAATCATTTAACCTAGTTTTTGATCAAACACCACACATGATGCCCAAAGTGTAAGGTGAATCACAACCAAATACTTTCTGCTTAACACAAAGTCTTTTCTTGCTGTAAAGACCAACAAACATGAGCTTTTCCTTTCATTACATGATTATAAAGAAAGTGTTCCTGCAGCTGCAGTGATGGCCCATTTATTCCTTCGTGCCTGACCTATCAGCTTATAGCCTAAACCAGACAGACAGAAGCAGACTTTCGTAAATCCTACTAGACAGGTCTCTTAAAACAACCAACACAAGCAAGAGACTGCTGGTTCACAGATACCTGCTGGAGTACGGTCTATTTTAAAGGAGTGTGGTTCTATTTTACTGAACAAGAACATGAAGTACACTAAATTTACTGCTATTGTTTTAAAAGTTTGCTATTGCTTATCACTAGAAACCACCTGCCTTCCAAACTCGCAAAACAAGAAAGCAACAGATACAGGGACACATTAGCTTCCTATTCCTAGTTTTACATTGCGTCTTGGAATTAGAGCAACTCTAGTGTCCACAAACACTGGTCTTGAATGATAAATACCTCTATGCGTATATGTGCATCTGTGTACGCATATGCATAAATAAATGCAAGATGCTTAATACACACACACACACACAAACATGCTCACCAGAACAGTGCAACCAGCTTTGTGTAATTCTCAAATGTAATGGGACTTCTTGTAACAGAAAAAGATACTAAATACACCAGGAGTTATTTGAGTCCAGGGAAATGCAGAAATTACTTCATCTGAAAAATTTCCCAGAAAATACGATTTCATTGCAAGTAATCAGGCATCTTAAGAATAACCATGGACAGAAAAGTGCCTTTGCCAAAATCCATGCACAAATGGCAACATGCAGTTATGCTGCCTGAAGGGGAGACAAGAAGACAGATGATGGCTCCACCTCTACAATCCTGTTTGCAGGTTCTCTCTTGTGGATGCGTAAGTGGCAGTTATCAACTCCAGATAACTACAGAATGCTTTTATGCCTCGTTCTGCCTTTCCCCTCCAGCTGGTCCCCTCAGCCTGCCCTCCTCTCCCCCTCTGCCTGCCTCCCTAGGAACAAGAACATCCCATGGAAGAGAACTGCCATCAGCACTGCTGCTCATAACATGGGCAGTAAATGCAAGACTTGATGGGCAGCTTCATAAGCTTCCTTACTCTCTGGCAGGGGCAAGCTGCCAAGGACATGTTGGCCCGCTCTCTACCAAAGATAAAAAATATATATCCAGCTAATCAATTTTAAGTTGCAGAGGGCTTGTTTTCAACTCCTAATGTCACTGCAACCCCATGGGTTTTCCTAAAGCCTACAGTGCCAAGAACCAAACTGGAAGTGGCTGCCATCTCCATTGTCATAGCTGCTTTTCGAGAGGATAATTCAAACACATGATAGCATGCTTTCCCCTTAGGTTTAAGGAGAAGTATTCTTCCCACAGGCCATCTCCTCCCAGATATAAGGGCACAGATAGAACACGTATAAATGCATATGCATACACCTATGCAGTGCCGTTGCTTCAGAAATGACAAGAAAAACATTCCCACTCATTTAAATGCCTTTCGCCTGGATGCATACCTGCTCTGAGCGGAGTTTGCAGCAGCCTGCATCACTGCAGCAGCCGCCTCCTGTGCCTTACGGTTCACAGTTGGCATGGGTGGGCCCATCCCGGGGCCTCCCTGCTGAGACATGCCAGGAGAATTGGGGGTCATACTGCTCATGTTTCCAGGAAATGGTCTGCTCTGCATCCCAGTTGATGGTATCCGTCCCAGGGGCATGGTACCGCAAGGCTGGCTTGGCCCCTGTCCATGCATCTGACTGTTGGCATTTATACCCATGCCAGGTCCTGGGCCACTGTAACTTGTGTTGGGCACGCCGCTGTACGTCGGTGGTCTGGAGTAGTTTCCTGAACAAAACGATAAAAAGCACAGAGAAAAACATTAAACTTTTGTGCAAATACTTGTACATAGGAAGTTAACAGCTGCAGAACTTACACCTGTGAACTAAAGTGAACCACGCTGGCCTCAAAGTCAGAACAACTTTTTCACCGTGAGGGCAGACAAGCAGTGGAACAAGCTGCCCAAGGAGGTTGTGCAGACTCCCTCCTTGGAGGTTTTCAAGACCCAGCTGGATAAAGCCACGAGTAACCTGCTCTGATCTTATATCTGACCCCGATTTGAATACAAGATCAGCCAAGAACAACTCCTGAGCACCCTTCTAACCTGAATGATCCTATGAACCTGATTTTCATGTACCCTCAAACATTTTCTGCCTAATATATGTCATGGGATAACAGCAAATACAGAAAAGCACAGTCTCCAGAGGGTTAACAACAAAGCACACAGTACAAAACCGCCTTATCCAGTAAAGAGATACGTGGCATGTAAGAAACCCATTACATAAACTCAAAGGAGAATCTTATTTTTGTAATTTCATGTTCTCATTCTTTATCTTTCTGCAATTTCAGCAACAGGCTATTCTCACCGGCTTCTTGCTCCTAACCGTTCTGCCCATTTGTCTCAGAGATGCTTTGGCACGGACCAGCGAGGACAGCTGCCAGGCCCCGAGAAACATTCCCGCTCCCTCCTGCTCTACCCTGCCTTCTTGGTAAGTTCAAAGTTTGGCTATGCCAGCAGAAGGGGTGGTAGCTTACAGCGCACCTCCTCTGGGAAAACTAGTATTACAAGAGTAATCAGCAATAGTACAAAGATGCTAATACAAACAGGTGCCTTACGAAGGATGGCATGAAAACCTGGCTGACCCCAATCTACATTGTCACTGGAGCAAACTGCTCTGCTTGCAGCAACTTAACTCATTTTGAGTGCCGACCTTCCTATCATGTTGAAAGCTCAAGAAAAAGCGAGTGTACAGTATTCAGTGTTACAGAAACAAACCCAAGCAGCATGAGAAAGACAAAAAAAAAGGTAAAGATATGATAGAAAAGTATTTTTAGGAAACAGATCACATTACACTACTTCAGTCATCAGTTTTGACTTGTCTTTATTTCCATCTCATCCAGATTAATGGAAACACGACCCGTTCCCTCCCTGTGGGATGCCGCAGAGCAGAGTTTCCTGACTACTCTCAGATATTCCCACGCTCGTTCAAAGGCAGCAGCCCTTGGACTCTTCCTCTGAACGTGGAGATCAGCCACGTCTCTCCTCAGGCCTCAGCTACCAGGCAGAGGAGTCGGTGGCATGCAACTCCTGTTTATATTTAAAATAAACATATTCATCCATCATTTGAATGCACACATAATTAATTCATATGCTCCTGCTGCTACGCTTTGGCTAATCCTCCCCTCCTCCCCACCTGGTAACTGACTCACTCTGCTACAAGTTCTCCTCAGCAAGAACGCACGAGACCTACGCTTCCCAAGGAAATGGAGCAACAATTCTCTTCTGTCTTAGAAACCAAGTTTCTGCCTGGGGGTCTTCACAGAAGGATCCCCAATATGTGGTTGAACAGAGATGAAAGGCTCCAGATTCAGCTTTATGCTGACTTCAGACTGCGCTGTCACTTTTCCTCTAGGCTCAGCTGCTGGCAGGTGACTATTTTCTGTTCAGCGAGCCATCGCCCCTAGCCACAGCTTTGGTTGCTGAGACCTGCTCAAGCCACACTTCTGATCCAACATATCTGACCACAAACTGAGCAGTTCACTAGTTTCATACTGCTCTGCTTAGTGTTAAAGGAGTAACACACATCTTGGATGTTGCTCTGGTTTTCCAGTTGCTTTGTGCAAGAAAAACGTAATGCAGCAAGATGGTGTATATGTGCACTCAAAGATTACGCACAGCCAGTTAACGCAGTTTATGTACATGCTATCAGTAATACTGCTTCCCAAAGTGAAGCAAATTCCCTCCCTAGACTAGCAGATCTGATATCCATAATCACTGGGAGCTACTGTCAGTCCAATTTACATAAAGCCAATTTGTTTTGTCAGTTAGGGTCTACGAAGTACGGTTCAGCAGTATGCTTGGAGGAGCAAACACCAATGCTAAATACTATTGTTGTTTTGATGCTATTTTGAATTGGGACAAAAAATCTCTTCTTTCATGCTTTGGCTTCTCCAGCATAAGCACAACACAAAAAACAGTGGAATCTTCTCCATAAAAATATGTGGCTCAGTTAAAATAGCTCCTAATCATTCTTCTCCAGGGATACGCATCCAAGAGCACAGGGAAGTGGTATCTTTTCAGCAAGGAAAACAAGTTTCAATGTTTTTTCCATGTTTTTTTTTTTTCCCTAAGCATTTCCTCAATACCTCAAGTACTAGCTATTCTTATACCTTTCCCAGACCACAAAAAAAAAGGCAAAATAAAAGCCAAACAAAATACAAGAGGAATTGCCAGGACTGAGGAGTGCAATCTTATTTCCATGTTTCTCTAATAGATTAGTAATTTGTTGGCAGTGGCTTTGACAGAAAACAGATGGATGCAGCATTAAACACAATGAATGCAGCAGATGCTAGGCCAGCCCACATCAGCTGGACGTGTCAGGCAGCCAAGTCCAAGAGCCCACACTTTTCAAGTGGGTACAAGCCTGGCAACAGCGGCTGTACAATACTACTGAACAACTCCTCCTCTCCATATCCGAGGGATTTTTGATTCTAACTCCCTCTCAGCAGAGTAGAATTGTACCCAGAGAGATGACATCTAAATGCACGAGAAAAACCAAAGCAGTAACTGGAATCAGGAAGAAAAAAAAAAAGAAGTGTAATGAAGATAAAATATAAAAAAGCCTACTAACAACCTGTCAAAGACAGATGTTCATACTTACTGCTGAAACCCTGGTCCACTTTGTCCAGGTTTGCTGAACAAAGTGCTCTGATATCTTGCCATTTCTAGGCAAGCTGGAAAGAAGGAAATTTGAGAACTACCTGTTAGTTTTGCTCTCTGCTTTAGAGACATAGGTCAGATTCACAGTATTAAAAATAGTATCTTAAAATCATTTTGGAATTTTTTACATGCGCACTTAACCATCAAGTTTTTCTTGTACAGATGACTTAAATTTATTGTTCTGAATTCCTCTTAAACTATTTTACCTAGGGGACTTCAGTAGATACAGTTGCTATTTAAGTCTTAATTCCACAAGCTGTTGCATATGTGGGTCTGGATTCGGAGGTCCAGACTCTCGAGGTACTTAGGGCATCTCATCCTTAAGATGCTACCACTTTAATTAAAATCTAGGATTAAAATCAGTGGGAGCTAGATAGCAAAGCACTTTTGTGAAATGAGTCCAACATTAAAGGTTATAAAGCACAAATACTCAATTCATATTACTTTACCACGAACAAAAGGGGGTTTAACTTACTGTGAAGTTCTGGGTTTGTGGTTCAAACACATTCAGTAGTGGTTTCTCTCTTTGTTATACCCAAACAGAACAGTTTTACTGCTGAATTGAATAGGAAAAGTCAGGGAGACAGGATGCATTTCTGACATGTTTTACTGATCCACAGGAAGTTTTTCTCTGCCCCAGTCTTAAAAGACCCAACTGACTACAGCATCTGACTGCTCTCCAGAGTGCATTTAAGGGACATTTTGCTGCGGCAGCAGTTTGATGCTCGGGTCACAGACCAGAGCTTCATTAGCCCCCGAGCTAGATGTTGTCCAAATACAAACCAAAGAGACTGTTTCTTTCAGTAACAACTTCCATTCTCGCTCTGCTTTTTTTTATTCTTGGGGACAGGAAAATGCTGGGATTTAATACAAAATTAAAACTAATGTTCTGTACTGCATGCTCCTGTGCTGTATCACAGACACACAGAAGTGTGGAGCCAAAGCCATTTTTTATTTTTGTAGGAAATGGTTTCACAGGATTGGACTAGGTCCCCACTACAAAACTGCTTCCTGGGAAAATATATTCTACTCTTATTATAGATCTAAGTGTCATGTAAACACATGAAAACCAAATAAATCAACCATATGCGTGAAATGGATCATTCTGCTCTCATGAACTGGGGGCTCATTCCTCCAACCCAAACTTACTGGTGTAGTCTTTACTATGGTGAGCAATTCCACTGCAGAGGAAGGACACTAGCCTTAAGTAACGGTTTTCAACACAGCACGTAGTGAAATTTAGCATTCAAACTAAAAGCTTAATGTCACAGAATGCTTTGATGCATATATAAAAATACAAGTAGTCCTGTCAAACTTAGCCTATGCTTAACAATATTCTGGAGGAAGGCCTATGTGAACAAAACACGGAAAGCAAATAAAATCCTTGAGAATTATTTTAGTTTAATAATTTAAAAACTCTGTTGCAACCCAGGTAATTTTTAATATATTTGTTATTTTGGCAATAAAAGGTAAATGGGGTAACATTATTATATATTCATCATTGCTGGCATATAATTGTGCTTTGTAAAAGGGTATGTGTTAAGAGTTGCAATTACAGATTACTTTCATTAAAAATGAAAAATGCTATTAAAAACTTAAATCCAGGTAAATACCTGACTTTGAAATATCACCATCTTCATCCCCGGATTTTATTAATGGTTGCATTAGCCTGGTGAAGACATAGTATTCTTCTGCTCTAATTGTTACCTGTAGAGCTGAAAGTCTGCAGGGCCCTAATTTTATGATGACCAGTGCACAGGATCACCGGTACTCTCCAAGAGCTGGCAGAACAACACACTTTTCATCCATCACACTATTCACCAGACCCTTCTGAAACGGCCTGTTAATGACAATGATGCTCATTTTCTTCCTGCCCCTCAAGTTCACTTTTTAATAGCCGTTTCTTCCTGACCGCGACCCATAAAATCATTACATAGGCACTTTCATCTACAGAGGCAGGAAAAGAACTGCTGAACTCAAGCAAAAAAGAAAGTAGTATTCGGCGTGTTACTTAAATGCATTGATTTAGTACAAAAACCTTTCCATTCAATCAGTGTGGATGGCTAATGTTTTACTGCACTTGACACCCACTATTCCCATGGTTCGGAATCTCAGCAGCAGCAGTACAGCTGGAAGTCAGGATAGCACATCATAAATCCACTGGATTTTTACCAGTTAAGCTAGCTGCTCACTGTGCAGATAAAAATAAGCACTTGGACAGCATTTTATGGCCACAAAATGCTTTCCAAATAAAAGGAAAGCACCAGTCAACTGGAGTTAGGTAATTAATCTTCACACATGGCTATAAGGCATTACTAGCCCCATTTTACAGTTAAGGAAAGTGAAGCAGAGAAATGAATCTACTTGCCTAAGTTGAAAGATGGTGTAAAAGGCAGAGCCAAAATTAGAAACTGGGAAATCTTGGCTTGTAGCCCCGTGCTAAGAACACTACAACAAACGCTACCCAGAGATGAAACAGAAAGGAACATTGCGCAGGGCAGCAAGGCTCCCCGCAAACAAACATCAGAACTAGTTCTCAGAAACTCCAGAGACTAAAATAACCATCCTTGCTAGCATGGGCAAGCCATCGAGCCCTTACAGAATTTCCCATCACTGGCTCCAGTCCTTTTTGAGGATTTTAAGTAAGAAAGCAATAGTAGGAAGTGCTGAAATAGAAAAGCTTCTTTAAGTACCTCTAAAGAAAATACTGCCCCTTATATATTCTGTGGCTTGACTTCAACTTCATTAAACCCCTCAACAGATGCATACTTTATAAAGGTTATCCATTAAGAGCAAAACAATAGACAAGTTCAAGGTTGTCCAGGGGCAGAAATTGTGTATTCTATTTTTGTTTTAGTCCTCCAACAATTCTGTCAAACAAGCAAAATAAAAGGAACTGTCTCTCTCAGTCTGAAGGGTTAGTTAAGATTCACAAACCGTATGCATTAGAGCTCAATATTATATTCCCACAGTAGCCACTGTATTATTATGCTCGTTAGAAGACTTTAACCCTCACAGTCACCACGCAATTTCAGATTGGCCTTGGGATTTCATCTAAGAAAAGAAGTCCTATTTTGGGATCGGTGTTGTGACCCTTATTCCATGCTTGGTCAAACACGGCCTCATCGCAGAGATGACATGCTTGGGCTTCTAAACAATGGCCCTGGCAATGCAACAGATTCATCATTTCCTTGCCCAATTTAAGGTCACTATTTTTATACAGAGAGGTCCTAATAACAGAAGCAGCTTCTTCCACAAGGTGCAGCTGCACCTCTGGATGACAGTTTTGTTTGCTGAGGGTTTTTTTTTTAAGGAGGGTGTTGTGTGTCTGTGTGATTTTTTTTTTTTTCGTTTTGTTTGTTTTTAAGAAATCACAAACCTACCTACATACATGATACATATATATTTTATAAATATATATGTAAATTATCATATGTATTACCAGCAAGCATTTTACCTTGTGGTCCATACTGGCTCATCTGAGGCCCATAAGTACCACTTGAATTACTCTGCTGAAAGCTACTGATTCCAGGATGCACTTGGCCTCCAGGTGACGGGTGTGGTGACATGGAAGGTCCAGTTTGCTGAGGTCCATACTGTGACATTTGGGGGTTCCTCTGTATGCCTGCCATAAAACCTAAAGGGGAAAAAAAGCACCAAAGCAAAAATTAATATTCAGGTAACTGTTCTTTATTTAAGAAATCTTTGACATTAAAAAACCCCCACCTCCTTTAGTTATTTTCCGACTAAAGATACCCAGAAAACTGGTATTGGTCATACAAACAGAAACAAATGCATCTCCAAGTCAGCAAAGCTGTCTCAACAACCAAAACCTGTACACAAGGCTCAAAAACTTCTACTTGTAAAAGAAAGACAGGGCAGTCCTGCTTAGTTACAAATAGCTGCTGAATTTAAAATTAAAACAATCTTTAGGGAAAAAAAAATAAAGGTAATTATCTGCATTACCTAATAAATACTAGAGAATTAGCCTGATGACTTATGGTGGGAGTATCATAACTTCCAAAATTATATGTTGCTACCAAAATGCATAACTTCAGCATATAGAAATCCACTGTAAATACTCCTATTGCCCACAAACTCTCCAGAGCTAAAATTTCCCTTTATGTGAAGACTGGTCATACCAGCCAGAAAAAAGTCATTTTGGTATGTATTTGTGCTCCAGGTCCTTCTTCTGGTCTGTCCCCAGCACACCTGTACTGCATTCTCTCCTTTTTCCCTTTTGTAAATGTATTAATGAATCCCAATTCAATTTAAGGTTCAAAAGCTGCAGCAAGAGACCTAGTGAAATGCTATAAAATCTAGAAGCTTCATATAAAGGAACAGAACTAAGCCTATTAAATATGAGAAGAAGAGGGTTTTGTGGCAGTGGTTTTTAAGTTTTCATGAACTGGGAAAAATCCTGCAATCCTGCCCATGAAATGTCTATGCAGGGATGCTGGTTTTCTAACATTTTACCCTGAAAGGTTTTACTGCTGCTATCAATGTTGAAGAGGATGTGCTGAGGAGACGGCAAGGTTTTTTTTCTTATTTCGGGAGGAAATCCGCTTTCTCTTCTGTTCTGCTTGCATATTAAACTTCATCTTCACCTTTCTCTGCGAGGCAAAACATGAGCGTACTGAAGGACAGTGTTTGCTCTGCTGCCACCGGCAGCCAGCGAGGCCGCTGGCGGCTCTGCCATGCCTGGTGAGGTGGGAGACATGGTGTGCTGCTGCCCGGTGGGCCAACGTGCACGAGCAGGTCTGCATTTCGGCCCATCCTGCAAATAGTTCAGGCACCCACACTTTGAGGCTGCAGATTGCTGAAGCATTATTTATAAAAGGTGCCTGTTTCTGCTCCTCTCCATTAATTTTAGTGGCGTGCGTGAGGGGAGGTGTGAAGTTGAAAGCCAAGAGATACCTCGCCTGGCAGCATTAATTACACCTCTCCTTACATGAGCGAGGGAATAGAGGAAAGGTAAGAGCAAAACCTTCTGACAGTGAGTGGACAACTGGAAGCTGCTGAAAAGAAGATCAGAAAAAGAGAAAAAGAGAAAAGGGGAGAGAGTGGCAAAGACAAGTTGTGAAGACAGACAGAAACGGGTGACAGGAGGAGGGAGAGGTGGCAGAAGGATGACTCTCCCAAAGGGCCAGGGTGTCCTCCCACTGGTTAGCATCAAACATCACATAGACCAAATGCACAATGCCTGATTAATGAAGAGAGGTAATTTTTGCTGAGCCACGTACAGACACGTGATCAAACTCATAACTGGAAACGTGGAGGTGCTACGGCTCCCATCACAAGGTGGCTCAGGGACCTCTCTGTGGGGACCACAGCCCCAACAAGCACGTCTTGAACTCAAAAGAGGAAGTTTCTTATCCTACTGCTGCTGTTACTGACACGGCAGGTGACACTGGGCGAACGAACTTCCCGCCTTTCTGCGGGTCGGCCTCACCGTGTAACACTGGTGACAAAGCGCTGTACAAAAGGGGACAGTATCCACAATGCAGAAATGAAAGGTCCTGTGTACTTTACCAGAGATCAGGCTTTGAGTCCAAACACATGTAAACAGTTTTTGAGCCCTCTACAAACCTTTGCTATATAGCATACTTATCCATCCACTAAAACCCTGTCAGAGAGACAAGGTCAATGCTGCAGGTTGTAAGGAGAAAAACCAGGAGCTGAGATGATCTTGCACCCTCTTGTGCCCAGTTCTTTTGCGCTATGAACAGCTCAACCCATAACGCGCTAAAACTCTAACAGCCGCAAGGTTTGGCAGAATATGCACAGAGTTTTCCTGATCTTTGTGCAAGCCCAAAGACAAGGGATTTATCACACCTGAACTGCGAAGTCAGAGCCTGGCACCTGCTCTGGAGGAAGCCGGACCACATGCACTGGCCTGTGGCACAGCAAACAACTGAGGATGAAATGGCGGCTTGGAAACTGGTCTGTACTGGTTGGAAAACTCCACACTTCTGCAAAGGAAAGCTCGTATGACCTTCTCCACTTAGCTTTATTTTGAAACAGACCCCTCAATTTTTAAAACAGTTCCACTCTGTGCACAAATCTTATTAAAAAGCCGATGTCTTCTGCCGACAGTGCTGTAACTAATTTAGAAAGCTAATACAATCGTATGCCTGTATGAAATAAATGCTCGCATTCCCGACACACATACACCATATATATCACACTCATGGGATCCATTTAAATGAAAAATTTTGTACTGGTCACACTAAGTTTTTTATTATAAAGATAGTAAAGTTACTCCTGTACCTAGTACAGAAGTGAGGGCCTTCTGTTCATTGTGGGCCTTTTAATCTATACAAGGTAACTTTCCAAACATTGTGCTAAAGGTTTTTCAGCGCAGTTATTATCGCAGGCAGTACTTTTCTTAACACCACAAGGATGGATGACACATTGAAAAGCTATCCTTTGTACGGGTTGTAGTAATTTCCAGTAGTGATGCAGAGGGACTGTTGGTTGTTGAATCTAATGGAGAACATGGACTAATGTCTAATGGAGAACATGGAGAACAACAGTTTTAGCCAGCTCTGCTGTTGTCAGAAGGGCTCCTGAAGGGACTAGAGTAGTAAGTGAAATAAATGTTTCCACTCAAATGACTTCTTCAGGAAACTTCTCCTACTCCGTTTCTGATGCTGTGGAGTGGACTGTATGGCTATGTGTACAGTCATAAATAAAACACACCAGGACCATTCCCTGGCCTGGAGAGCAGTGTGGGACGGTCGTGTCCATCCAGCTAAACCTTCCCACTCAATTCTGGCAGTCTTATCTGTATGACTCTGTGCACAGTTCCTTGTGCTGCCTTATCCATGCCCTGGGCTGTGGCTCAGGGAGCGCTCACAGGCATCAGCCAAAACCATGCTGTGGGGCACACCAGTAATTCAACAGCAGAGATAAATGTGTGATACTACTCATACTCATGCTCTGGCCTTAGTTTACAGAGATGTTGATTAACACAACAAGAATGGAACAGACTCCTTAACAGCTTTTGACATGAGCCATGAGCTTCATCATCCCAGAGGGTGTGAGATCCCTGTCAAATGAGGTTGGCTTTGCTATCTTCTCTTGAGCATGGACAGATAAAGAATTAAGGAAAAGGAAGCCTGAAATTCAGGAAGAATATCTGTGCCATATTACCTTCTCTGTCTGTACGATACATTGAAGTATGGCCTTAAAATAGGACATGTTCCAACTTCCTTCCAGAGAGCATAGGAGTAATTTCAACTATAGATGTGATGTGGAGAAGAAGATAACATTAGGTCCTTACTGTGATACGGATTCCATTACAACAAAGAGGAGTCTATTCTCATCTACCTCTGTGAGAGCCCAATGAATGTTCAGAGATCAGTGCATGAGTTTGAAGTATTTCAAATATTTGCAGAAAGCTCAGATGTCTTAGAGAGGAAAGAGGTTCCTGGTCAAGACGTTAACATTCTTGCATCATAAAGAGCAAACAACATCAATTCTAGAAATCTTATCAGAAATGAAAGGGAGCAGCTGGCATACATTCATTTTTCCTTATTTACACACATTTTCCCTAGTGTTCAACTTCATTTTATAACCGACACAAAAAGAAATAAATTTTCTTTCCAGAAGATTAGATCTAAGATAAAGTTTGCTTTTGTAAAGAAGAGAAGTAGGATTACATTAGAGCTGCACTGGAGTAAAGGCGGTGGAGTGATTAAACAGCCAGACTGCATCTGATACATCAACCTCTGTGACAACAAGGTGGGGGTTTTTGTCTTTTAAATAAACTGCTAGGAAACAGCTATCAGTTAAGACTTTAGAAACTGCAATGGCAACATGCTCATCAGTGAACAAATCTACTCCCTTCCCTTACTATTAATGATAAAAGAGGTACAGACGATGCTTTACTTGCTATCACAACAAGAGATTACTTACAGAAAAAACACTTGAGTGGATTTTGGCAAACTAAGCTATTTCAGGAGTAGCTGAATAAAGTGAGCCTGCCAGAAGTATTCTCTTCCTTTTTAGTTATTTTTTATGCTACCCTTACATACCTAAAGAATGGCTGTCTTTATTAAAACCCAATTTAAAGTTGTAGAGTCATCTTTGCATTTTTTTAGTTCTAAATGAAACAGTAGTATACCATTAACAATTAGCACATCTTAACTATAATAAAACATGTTTGCATGTTCAAATAGAACATACATACAAGGTTTAAAAATGGTCAGGTAGCAGCATATTTTTCTTCTTTCTTTTTAGCAAAATATAGAGAAAAAATATAAAATGGGTAATGCTTATGATAGAAGTGTTTCTGCTCCTTTGATAAAGGAAAAGACAAAAATGAAGCTTCCGTTGTCCTATACAGTACTAACACCTGGTAATATACATCATATAGCTAATACCATTTATGATGCCTTTGTAAAAACATTTAAAATCTTCTTTTTCCCTTATGTATATGTATACACAAAACAGATAAACAACAGTAAATTACTAAAGTTTCATGAAATTATGCACTAAGGTTGTCTTAATTACATTTGTACTCTGACCAATACAAAATCATCTGTTCGCTGAATACCATCTCCTTAGCACTAACCATGAAAAACACCCACCGAATGTGCTGGGTTTTGTTGTAAAATCTGAAATGGATTCTTTTGATATTTTAAAGTCTTGGCTTGAATATGAAAAAACCTTTCCAGGAAAGCAGGAGCTGAAACACAAAGGAAGTGACTGCAAAGTAACAAGTTACTGCATATCAGCTGATGGACAGCAACTGTCTGTTGGCACACACTTAACCCACGGTCAATGAGAGGTCTTTTGATTTAGCCAGGAGTAGTGCATCGATTTTCATGAATGAATTAAACTTGAAAACACGTGGAACACTTACTCATTTTAAGCTCAGGAAAACTTTGGAGTTTACAGTGATAGCAGCTCATCATTAAATTACACATTTGATAAATAAAAAATGAGGAAAGACACAACTTGCAATGGTACTTCGTAAAAAAGAACTTACGTAAGAAAAAATACATCAGGCTATTGCTCTTTCTAGAGAGGCATGCTTGGTGACAGAGCATGGGACCAAAACAACTGAGGAACCCTTCTGAGTAAGGAATAAGGAAGTTCCCCTTGTTCAAGGGCAGAGGCTAAAGAAGGGAGTAGACAGGCTTATTACTCTGAAAATCATGGAATGAGAACAGCAGAAACAGATGGGATGCATTCACTAATCATCAAATAATTAGAGAAAAATAACATAAAATTCTCTACTTACAAATCAGCTCAAAAAAAATTAAATATGTGAAAAGAGATATTTTCCACTACCTATAAAGGAAAAACTTGTGTGTGGAGGGAATCACACAAATTTCCAATACTTGGTATGTTAGCAAGGCACTGGCCGGTACCCTTGAGAAAAAAGAGCAAATGTTTGCACACCCATGACACAGTTTTTGGCAGACTTTCCTTCCTCAGACAGCCGTCTGGGTTGTATTCACTATCTCAGGATTTTCACCAGAGAATACAACAGAATTGAGACAGATCTAAAGCGGCGACTCCCAAATGTGGCTCATCCATGGGTAAACACCACTGAGACAGAAGTGGCAGGGTAAAGGTAAACAAATGAAAACCAATATTCTGTGCAGTGGATATAATAAAATTTGGCAACCTGTTAGCATGGCAGGATGCTCAGGAAGATCACTGTTAGACTGAAATTCTCCCTAGCCCACCTGTCTCAGATGGCAAGGACAGCTCAGGAAGTCTTTGGACTGGTGAGCCATGTCTGGGTTTTTGCCCAGCTAAACATGTCCACAGTCAGCACCTCAGAGCACTGTGGGGAAACATCCAACAGAACAAGATTCACACATTAATGAAGTGTTTTAGTAATTGAAAGAGTTGGTTACTCTTGCGTGAGCCCGAGATACCAGGACCCTAAATATGCAACCAGGTTGTCTGCACAGACTGTCGATGGTACTGGAACAAACATCTTCAAATGGTGTGGTCAAACCCGGAGATGAGTGGCTTACAGACTGTAGGAGCTAAGAAAATACTGTTGTGCCATTGCTTATGGGGGGCCAGCGCTACCTGGCCATAAACTACTTACTGTCACTGGCAAAGAATGGCACGGTACCTCCCTAAGGTGCTACTTAAAATATACATTAAAAAGGACACAGTGAGAGAGATTTACATACTGGAAAAAAATCTAAGTAGACAAAAATTTTATACAAGTCTAAACAAATAACAGCAATGAAGAAACTGGGGAAGGTTTGACCCATGTACAAGAATACAGCCCAAGTAAATCAAGTGAAACCATGTGGGTGGTATAAGAAAACTGGCCTCTAGAACAAGCAGGCACAAGATTTCTTTACATTCAAGATACCTCAGCTCTTATTCTCACTTTCCAGAAGCCAGCCTTACTAAAACATGCCCAGCTGGACTGGTGACAGCACATATGAAACCTACGTTTGTCATACATGGAACATCCGACTTAGTAATATACACTACAGGGTAATAGTTGGTAAGCATGAGTAGATCAGCTTGCAGTGTCAACCTCATTTAGATGATGCAAATACTAATTCTCAATATTCCTGTCCAGTTAATAGGCAGGTAAAAACAATAATGAATCAAATAAATAAAACACCTTCACAAACAGATGGCAAACAAGATTCTGATCCATATTTAGCACAGCTAAGTTACAGCACTGCACCAATACAATATCTTTGGATGGCTCTGGTATGAACCTGTTAGATGTGTCCCAAGCAGCAGCACTGACATGGGCAATACTTAGGTATTGAATACACCAGATCTTTGCTAATGAATACACCAGATCTTTGCTAATATCCCTGGTACTGAGTGAACACTTCTGCTGACAAGCAACTTGGGCAACTGAAGGGTAGCAGCATAAAAAAATGTACTGAGACCACTGACATCGGACAAATTAAGAGGCTTATTCTTTAGTCTCTAACAAAAAGGCTAATAATGCTGATAGTAAGTTTTTTTACTCATATAAAAGCTAAAAAAAGATTTTTTAAATCCTCATTTCTTTCTCCAATTACAATCTATTTTTTAAAAAAGTCCCAAAGATTTTTTAGGAGGAAGTTCTTTATGGTTTCCCCATTAACCACGGGAAAAAAAAAAAATCTAATTTCTACATTGAGCTCTTTTTTCAGCCCACATAAAACCTTGTCATCTTCTCCAAGTCCATCAAGGTGACACTAAAAACATCTGAAGTTCTCTGGGCCAGAGTAACAGTGACATGGTTTCCCTTTGGTATCTGGACAATTTATTTTCATGTTGGCATCTGCTAATATCTGCAGAACAACCACCACATTTCCTCACACTCATTCAACAAAGGATGTTTCTTTGCTTATGTGAAACAGCAGTTATGTAAAACATCACCTTAGCAAAACTGGGGCTTCATGCAAAGATCACTGCAGTATTTCTCCTTTTCACAAAAGGATCAATGTCCTGTTTAAGAAAAAGTGCTGGATTGGTTTTATCTTTCTTTAAAACTATTTTCTTATTATGCTTTAATATCTATCTTACAGTCTCCTCACTGTTTATTTGTCTGACTGCTTCTCTTCACAATGTGAATAGCTTTGGGGAAGATGGAAACTAATGACCTAGCCAAGGTTTTAACCCAGACCCCCTAGTGTTTTACCAGCTGTGCTATTAGGTTAACTGGCTGAATCTCCTCTGCTTCTCTCTCTGATATTACAAAACCCGGTCTATGTATAGCATGCAATAATGTTTAAATTTTTCCCACCCCTAAACCTCCCTCTGCTACTGCCTAGCCTTGAAATTCATATAATCTATCATGGATAAATTAGAATCTGGGGAAGGATCAGACAGATTACCCAGATGGTAGCTGGGGAAGAAATATCCAACCTTTCCTAATGCAAACCTTGCGTAATGCTCTCTGATGTAAATTTTAAGTGCTATACTGAGGGCAGAGAAGGAAAGACATTTGTGGAGATGCTGATGCACAGACAGAACAAAAAGACATTGCTCATCCACCATCTTACACATAATTTGTTACTGTAACACACTTTACACAAGGCGATTTTACTATGGTGCTTGGAAAATCAGGGTAATGGTGAATTGCAGCACAAAAGCACCTCACCCTGCCCTCCCAATTGCCCCCGAAGCGAATCCTCAATTTCGGTAGGTAGCTTGGGCTGCTGGAATTAATCTGAGCAGCAACATGAAAAACTTGAGGAGTCCGTCTGCTTTATACAATCAACATTTGTCTAAGTTTCCCTAATAACATGCATACTTATGAAAATCACGGAGGAGAGCAAAGAAGGAACGGCATTTTTCAGTGTGTAATGTGCAAGGCCTGCAGGCTTAATGGTCTAAATTTCAGGTTTGAAAAATTTACCCTCCCTGGAGACTCCCGTTCAAAGGTTCCATGGATCAACTCAGATCTTCCTTTTCATGAAGTAAATATATTGAATACCATGAGATACATATGGATTTTGTGGACAAGACTAAAATACACACGATGTGTCTTTTCTGTGTTGCACACATGTAAAATAAATCATAGTATTTTTTCAAAAATACAAAATCAGCATGTTGTCCTCAGTCCCAAAATGCCTTCATCTCGGTCTTATTTTACCATGACTTACGATTTGACTGATTTTTCCCTTCCCTGATTTGCAGCTGTTCCCTGTTGAGTGTTTATTCTGCAGCCTTTTGGGATCCTTTGGGATGGAAGGAACTATCCAGTGTTAGCTATTAATATATACTTTATATAGATTTCAGCTCACTGCCCTATATATTAACTTAAAAAGACATAAAGGGTCTTAGATCAGAAGTTCTTTATTTTTAGAGAAGCTTCATAAAAAAGGTTAACTTAGGTACTGAGGGAGCAGAGTGTCCTGGAAACGATGGTGCTGTTGAACAGGCAGACCACAGGCGGCTCCCAGTTTATAGGCCACGATGGGAAGCTGTCCCAGGGACAGTGATCGTACCCAGTAACTTTACATCGAGCCTGGTGACAGAAACATCGACTGTCACTTTGTCAAGTTCTTCATCAGTGACTGCTTGTGGCTTATCTTGCTCCCTGAGCCCAGAGGCAGGGAATCTGACGGCTGCCTAATGAAGTCAGTGGAAACTTTTCTATTGAGAAGTCTCTCTGCTGGCAACTATATAAACTCTCTCAGAATAATTCAATTCTGCTCCCTAATTTCAAAGACAGAATCCACAATTTAGTTTAAAAAATGAAATAAAGATTCATCCCCAAGTATAACAAGATTTAACATCAGCAAAAAGAAAGCAATGACCAGCTGCTAGTATACAAAATTTACTTGGGAGACCTGACTCTGGGTTTTGATTGTACAGATATTATTATCTACTTCAAATCCTACTTCGGCAGTTTTGCTCTCTCCCAGTGTGGCTTATCACATGCAAATCATACCCTTTCCTCCTTCAGTTCTTCTTGCAGACGGCCAATACTGCTGTATTTTTAGTGTAGGCCACAACTAACCAGATCAACCTAAAGCTGAGACTGGCTGGTATACATTTGAAATCCAAGTACAGCCTGACACCAGCATCCTGAAATGGCAATTGATTTCTTTAAGAATTAACCCAGTTTGGCAGAGTAACATAATTTCTAATACTTTCAGGCAAGAAAAGCAGGTCTTCCTGCAATGCTTGAGAGACAGACACAAAACTATTCACTCCCACAGCTCAGAGTGAAAACCAGTAACCTTTTATCCCAAAGATCTTGACTACTAATCAAAGTAGACATATTGTAAGCTTTTTTGTTGTGCATTGCTACATGATGTAGTACAATACAAACACGTAGACAAATGGTGGTCTTGGGTGCTATCGCAGTTAAAATAGCAAAGAAAAATAGTGTGTATACATTTAAAAATCCTGCTCATCAGACCAGCACTACATTTCAGTGCACTTCACTTTCATTTTTACAACCAAATTAAAAATACAGTGGTAAAAAACAGCGATGGCCTGATCCTTTTTAAAGACTGATGATAAATTTAGTGCTCACTAAATTGAGAAACTAACGTAACTTTTTGAGTCACCATAGAAGTTTAGCGCACGGCTCTACTACTTGGCTCTGCCTTCACATACAGATCAGCTCGGTATGTTCCTATACATCATGTTCCTATTTCATCACGTGACTTGAGACAAAAAAGGTATGTTCTACAGAGCTAGTGTGACAGTTTCAACTAAAACCTGCTTTTCCTCCTTACATGATACAGTTTTCTGGCTGTTGAGGGCACGATCCTCTAACCCCAGTTTTCTGGGCATGAAGATTTCCTCCCAGCCTGGCATGGTGTTCCTGCATACCAACTGGAGCTTAGCTACTCCGCACTGACCCACTTGGAGAACGCTATGTGCAGAAGAGGCACTCAAACATACCTGTGGCTTTGCACTCAGTGCATGTCTCAAGCATCTTTCTTTAAGAGCCTGAAACACTTCAGTCTACATCAAGTAAACTTATTACCAAGTCTGATTTAACCTTAAGTGGTGTCATCGTTAACATGGCAAGCAGAAGAATTTTAATGACAAGAATCATTTTATTCTCTAGCTCCTCAGTGCTCTGAACAGATCCCAAATCCCCAAATGAGAGCAAAAAATGTATTCTCAGGGAAAAAGTCTTTTTAAGATCTAAAAGCAAACTACAGTATCTTTTTTGTTGCAATAAGAATTCTTTGATCTATTTTCTTCCTTTTGGTTTCTTTTTTTAAGAAGAAAATAGATTTCAGGGAAAAGAATGTCTACCATCAAATGTCAGTATTAAGCCATAAATCTGATCAGGAATTGTAGGTGCAAAACACCCGATTGGTATTCTGTGTCTTCCATGCAAGCAAAAACATTTATATTTTGTTAGAAGAAAATACATGACAGTGGAATTTATGTGATGACTGTGTACAAATAAGCATGGCCAGAAAACAGTTAAAGGGGATAAAAATACCTATATGAAATCTAATGGGCAAATTAGGAAATTGTAGTTACAGGAATTCAGTTGCTACTTAGTGTTTATAGGGAAGCACAAAGAGAACATCAAAATGCCTGATCACATCCCATCTGTTACTACCTCTTGCTGGATAACATCCTGGCTGCCAAAAAAGCTATTTAAATTTACTACACTGCAGCTACTGATAAATATCACTTCTGTGAAGATCTAATACTAAATAAGGACTAGATCTGAGGATAGCGCTTACAAGCAGTTGTGTCAAAAAGATCCAAATTTTGCTTAGTATAACACCTGTACTACAAGCCTGCAGTTTCTTACTCCCTGTCCCTGTCTGTGATATGTTTTTAATAGAGCATACAACTGTACAACAATCCTCAAAAGTTGTATCATGTCAAGAACGGAAAGAAATAAAGCTAGAACGGAAAGAATGACAGAAAAAAAGAAAAAAGAAAAGGTACTGGGAGGAGGTGACAGAGAAGAGGAAGGCTACTATTCAACAATTTTGGAGGTGCTTACTCCGGGCACTTTCCACATAGATCTGACAGGCACAGAATGGTGCCATGAAACTGCCTCCAGCAATGGAATACATTTTCCAGCACATCACAGCAGCTGCAACGGCATCAATTCTGCTTGCAATCCATGTCCAAACAGAAAAGTTCTCAGTGGTCCTATTTCAGCATATCTCAAGGACTAATTAAATCCTCATTACTATCTTCTAATTATTCCAGTGCTCTGGGATTTCACTGAGCAAGTCCCCAATGGTGCATTAGATGAAAAGGGTTAAATAACCTGTGTTGATTTTGAGACTCCAGATCTATTTCAGACCTTTAGCATATCATCAGCATTATCATGAATATTTAACTACGTACCGCTGTGAAAATTATAAGGGGAAAACAATTAAAGATTTTTTAAAAATTAATTCTGACCCATATACATTTGCACTAATAAATAAGGCTTCTTTAAGTATCCCCATTATGAGAGTGCTTGCTAGAGTAATAACGTGAAGTCATTAACTGTTTCCATTAAATTCAATGGTTTTCAGGAGCTCCCAATTCACTATTTTAATATAAGACTGAAACCTGACATGTACGTATCCAACTGCATAAGCATGAAAAATACTACTTAAAAGTAGGTAAGTCTTCTAAGCTTTTTCAAAATTGGGTAAGGAATCATTCATTTCTGCAGGGGTAAAAGTGCCTACTTCAACATTATTGTGACACATACTCTCCTATTAGTGTTTGCATAGGTGAGAATTCATATATGCAGACGGACATCTCCGTTAGGTTACAAAAGTAAGAGTGGGAGTATAAGCTAATGGCCAGGACAGAAGACTTCTTTTTCATGCTGCAGCTTCAGGAAACTGATTTAGGGGGTCAGTTTGGATATGCTGGGTTTCTATTTGATCGATACAAATAACTTCTAACCCACTGAGCAGTTCTGGCTACTAAGCACACCCTCAAAGTGCGGCTTCCAAAACCAAAACAGATGAGATAAGTAGGTACCGCTGAATATAGGGAACTCAAGCAACTGTGTACCTCAATTATTTGCCAAATGGTTATGACAGCTGTGGTATCACCGCTGCCCTACCTCTGGGGGCTGATGTAACTAAAGTTTATAAAAAGCTTTGACTTCAATAAACATGAAAAATCAAAACCCTACTTTTGATTGTAGTAAAGAAAATTCTGGAGTAGCTATATCAGAAACAAAGAACAAAACATGCATCCCCCTCCCCCCCAAAAGCATAGCAAGTTACAATGACTAGCTTAATTAGTCATGACTATATTTTCATGTGGTGTCCCCAAGTAATGGTAATTGCCTGGATTCAGCAGCAGTTAAATGCATGTGTAGGTGAGCAGCCATGGCCACTCCTGCTTCTCCAAGACTTCTGACCCCAGTCCTGCACAGCCTGCTCCCTCTGTCTCCAGAGCTCTCTGGCTCCGACAGTCCATTAAGGTGTATGTGACTTACTTCAAGTCCCAGTACTTTCAAAGACACGTGGGCTGAGACATAGGTTAGGCACATAAAAGTACATGCAATTTCTTATTGCCTAGGTAGACAAGGTGTCTTGGTAGAACTGAAAAAGTTTCATTGATTGGGCATCAAACAACAGTGGCCAGTTACCGATTCTGGGACGAGAACGGAAGCGGGCTGCCTAGAATGGCACGCTCCATTTACACTGACCCAGGTCCAAATGTCCTACAGCTTGACCAGGACATGAAAAATTTTCAAATTATTTTTAAAAAGTAAGCATTTTATGCTTATTACAAAAAGTAGGAAATAAGCTATATAAAAAGCAAACTGAAGAGCACAAAAAATCCAATCCCCCAAGAAATTCCTATTACTGTACATACGCAGATACGTTACCACTCCCCTCCTTCCACACACAGAATGTACATGTAAAAATACGCTCATTGCTTCATGCTGCACTGTATGACAGGGGATGTATAGTCTTAGGTAGGCAAACATAAAAATCCCAGCTGGGTGCTGAGTAACCATGGAAAGCGGGCTAAAATATAATCAAACACTTTCATAATAAAATAAGCAAGTGTAAACTTAATGGTTCAAGGCAGTGGTTTAGCATCCAGAAGTCCTACAGCTCAGACTCCACCTGTCAATCAAGCTTCACAATATCTGGCAAATAACATTTTTTCTAAGTATTGAGAGCAGAGGATTCTGCTCAAGAAACGATTAGTAGTCTTTTGTTCATTCAATTCTCTCTCTGAACAAGGAAAGAAATGTTACACAAAGTGCTAAAACAAACAACATTACCTTATCCTATGGAGGGTCTTGGGGTTTTTTGCTTTCATTTTCTTTTTTTTTTTCTTTTCTTTTTTGGGAGAAAGTGTATCAGTAAGCCAAGAGTTTAAATTACTCTAACAGATGCCTGTGGATCAGGTGTCCTTAGCAGCAACGATTTTCTGCTCAGGTTTTTATCAGTAAATGACAAGCACCTTCCCTTTGAGTCCCCATCACTCCCCCTCCTTCCTTTCTTCAAGTTCAGTGGAAACCAGTTCAAGCAAGCAAAGGAATCAACTAATGTAACAGCCTTTTTAAAAGGTGAAGTTTTCCATTTCAAAGGAGCCTCTAATCAATGACAGGGCGCAAAAGGGAATGCACGCATGTTTATGCGCGTATAGCACAGACTTTAGAGAAGCTTTGGGGAATATGTTCTGCAAAATCAATATGACCTAGCTAGTTACAAATTTCATATCTGCTGCATGAAACAAATGGACTTCTTGTACAAGCTAGGTCACAAGGATCATGCATATTACACCAGATTTTGCATATGAAGAGTGCAAAAATTGCAACGTTCCCAAACACATTTTCTCTAAGAACATACCCACAATTCTCACCCCCCTGCACAGAGGAAGAACCAGACTAAATCAATCTGTAAATTGTATTTCTCTCACTGTTATTTACTTGTTTGACTTCCCAGTTATGGCAGCTGTCCTCTCTGTTTTACTTTTGAATACCCCTCTGCCTCTCCTGACCATACATGACCCCTAGTTTTGATCTCCAGCAGCAACGGAGAGGTTCAACCCTTCCAGCTCTGTCAGACCTGCCTAACTTGTCCCCCAAAGCCAGGTGAGGAACATACACTGCAGAACTAATTATTACTGGGCAGCGTAACATTTCGTGCCCACACCCAGTCATGCCAGGAAATGCACACATCTTTCTGAGATGCTTGGGTCTTCAAAGCCTCAATCTGACCCACTCCCGCTGCCTTGTGACATTCTGTCCCACAAAGCATCATATATTTGTATTGGGTACTGAGGCCATTCTTTTTCCACCAAATATGTACATTATTCTAAAAATTTTTTTAAGGGGAAAATAAGTCCCTGCACTAACGACTGTGTATAAAGAATGACTGAAAAGGAAACAAAACAAACAAGTTGAGTGTGGAATTCTGTGTTTCATGTTCTCATTAATCAGCATTCCTGGAGGAGGGGACATCCAACACAGAAAAACAGCAAAAATTAAGACTCTCTCCTCTTCTTTGTGAGTCCTCTTAGTTCCTCCTGGACGCTATCCCAGAAATTTGTCATTCTGTGAGTTCAACTTGTTTCACTGTGAGAAAACTTCTGGTATTTATGGTATCCCCATATGGTGCTACTTGGAATATTTCTGGTAGCAAGACATTTTAGGAGGGGCATTTCATAAATAACTCCATCTTTATCACAGTTATCATGTGTCTGTTTTGCAAGCTTGTCGCTGGCACATGTTAACCACTGCATGGACAGGATGCCCAGTTTACAGCAGTTGATCATACGTATGGTCATGCAACAAAGCTGTGACAACTATGTTTCACGAGCTAGGGAGGAAGGAGTTGAAAGGAAAAGGGCTTAAAGTTTATAAATGGTACAATTAAGAAAAATAAAATGCTCTGTTTATTTTTGTGAGCACTTGCTAGGAAGCACCCTTTTAGAACAGTGCTGTTGCCTGCAAGGTTCTCCCTTGCAAGATTTCAAAATTTTTGAACCATTTCACCTAAATAGTTGATTTCCCTTTATATTTAAAGATATTTTTATTCTAGAACTGGCTAGAGGACTAGCTATCATGTCCATGCAAAGACATCAAAGATGAGAATTGTAAGAACAGTAGCAAAACTGCAGTGCTCGTAGCTAGCACTATTTCTATATGTCTTAATTCCAAGACAGACAACAAAAAGTTGAATTCTCTAGAACATGACTCAAGTATTTACAGCACACTGCCTTTACACTCTGGGCATTCACTGTATTTTGAGAAAGCCTTGTTTTCAATATTTTGGTAAAACCTGCTATTCAATTGCTCTTTCCCCAGAGAAGGAAACCCCCCGAGGCTTTTACAATGAGGACTGTCATTATTTTCCCTGGGAAAAGAAAAGAAATACCAGGATATCTCACATTGCTAATGTGCAACTTAAAATGAAGGCTGCATTTGGCATCAACTAAAAAAACCCCAACACCTAACAAACCTCGGTCCTGTGGCATTGGTGACTGGCTCAAGGCAGGGTGGGAGCTGGATTCTGACTGGCTGCCAGGAGGCTGTGGTGGCATCTGACTGCCTGTAACACACAGAGAAAAAAGGGAAAACAGACGTGCTTTTAACATTGCAATGCACAAAACCAAGCCTTGCTGCATTTTTCAACCACTCAACATCAGCTGTATAAAGACAGAGCTCAACAGGTCTAGCTTTTTCCAGGTTTTTTTTTCTTCTCCCCCCGCCCCTTTTTTTTTTTTTGAAATGCATGGAGGAAACATGCATAAACATACTTAGCAACAGGCATGGCAAAATGTTCAATTTCGTATTGAGCGAGTTCCCAACCTCACCAACATGATCCAATTTATAGCTGCAAATCTCCTGACACATATTTCTGTTAGAGAGTTTAACAAAATCCAAGTCTGCTGAACAATAAGGCTCATCCTGCCCAGCTTAAACTGGCCTCCAGCCAGGCAGACATGGACTGCTGCCAACAATATTACCAATGAAAAATTCAGTCAACACAAAAATGACTAACAACAACAGTTTAAAAAGTATTTCAATGAATCAGTGGTTTTAATATTATTTGAATGTCCACGTAGAATATGGGAATAAAGAATAATATGTAGGTGCATGTGGTGAAAGTGAAGCATGTTTGAAAGAGATCAGACAGAAAAGGGGTATCTTATTATTCAAATAAAAGGAAAGGGAAGATATTTGCTTATTAAAATATCCATCCAGAACAGACAGAGCCATTTTTATGGCCTCGTTCAAGAGACATCCACACAGTTTATCCACTGCTGTCTACTCGCCCAAAGAAGAACAGCACTCACAGTGCTGTCTGTGAGGCTCAGGACACGAAATGTTCCCTTTCAATATTACTGGATAGTAAAGCAGGTGCTTATTGCACTGATGCAAGTCACTCCTCTGGGTCACCATTCAACACCGTGTCAAGCAAGGGGGTCCATGCTACCACCCTCCCACTGCGCAACACCCCAACGGCCTTGTGCCTAACAGCCAACCTGCCACAGCCTGAGCAGGAGTAAGAATGAGACTTGGACGTCTCCTGGGTCTCCTCTCTGCTGCTGGTCTGAGACACGCCTGCTCTTGACAGCCCAAGTGGCTTGGAGACCACCTCAGGTTAGGCAGCAAATACATACTTCAAGCATTTAGACACTGTAGTGACGAGCACGGTATAAATAGCAGCAGACAGATTTATATCCCTCATCCTCAGAAACTGCTCAGATTGTTTTCCGTTTGAAAGAAATGGAAAGAATAAAAACACAGGCAATAGATTTGTGCCTGCTGAGACTCATTTCCTCCTGCTCAGCAGCCGCCCCTCCGCAGTGGCGGGAGCGAGAATCCCGTGGCCGATCCTGGCGCTGGGAGCCGGGCTGACGGGGGGCAGCAGAGGCTGCTCTTTCTTTAGAGCGATGAAGGGCCCCAAGGTGGACGTAAACGCAAGAAAGCAAACGTGTCTGCTCTGCCCCATCCACCTCCCAGCCTCAAAGCAACTGGCTCGCAGCACCAACTCTAAAGAAAGGCCAGATTGATAAAGAATAAAAAGAAAAGCCATAAAATGTGGGGTGTAAGCACTGCCTAGCTATTCAGATGAGGTGCATTTGCACTAAAAACCATGACAGTCAACATTACCGGGAGCAGCTGTGACAACTGTCTCAGAGATGCAAATGCTGGACTAGAGGCAGAATTGCTCCTCCAAAAGACCAAACATGCCACTCAGTGCCTGAGGCTTTGGGATCCATGGCCCATTCACAAACTCTAAGGCATATGACAATAATATTCTGGCTTATGTTTTGATGTCACTCAAGAGCGGGCTGTGGAGATGGTAAGTGCCTGCATTATAATGAACGCTTTCTGCTTGACAGGAAGGATTCAGTGACTCAAGACTGTAAACAAACAGCAATTCCATGTTAACACGGGGCACTGCCACTTCTACTGTGTATGCCCGAGGCACCGTTATCAGACAGAATACTTCAAGTAGATCTGAACCATCTTAAGATTTTTACAAATACTTAAAGAAAAAAAAAAAATAAAGGCAGGGATAGTCCTGACTGCACCACACAGCTCCCACTGGGATCCCCCTTCAGGTGGAGGCTTGGCAAACTTTGAGAGACATTAATAGTGCATGGAAGATCTATGCTAGGCAACGTATTTTGAATACATTTATACATGGTCTTTAAGTTTTTACATTGATAATAACTTCAGTTATCTGGCAGGAGCCTTATCCTGCACAGGCAGATGGGCAAGCACGGACTGGGAAAGTCAAAGCCTAGAACAGTGCGTGTATGACGTGTTACAAAGAAATCGTTTTCATCTGCATCCTTAGGGAATACAGACTCAGGAGTTTTGCAAATTCACTGAAATTATCAGCCTCTGAAAACATTAATGCTATTTTATTAGTTCACGTTTTAAGTTTACTTCTGATTTTCTTCTGTATTAAAAAAAACTTTGAAGCAAAATTTTTGTTTCACAAAGGAAAACAATTTTGTAAACAAGACCAACTCTACACATATTCTAACAAGTAATGAACGTGCAAGAGAAGTGTCCAGTATGCAAATTATCAGTGGGTGCTACAAATGATCCAGGTGCTGGACATGAAAGTATTGCACCGAATGTTTTCAGTCGAACTGCCATTTTATCCTTAGAAGTGAGCTGAAAGGTAAAAGGAGGTTAAGCACCCAAATACCTTTGAAGACTTGAACTGAACTCTTAATTTGGGTATCTAACTCCTATTGATTGGGAGCTGATGACAGGACTTTAAAAACCTTTGAAGATCCTGTCTGCCATGCTTTTTAAGTTTCTTTGTCATGAGAATAAATGACCTTAAAGATTTTCCATTTCTTTCCTTTAAATGATATTAATCCTTCTCTCTTTCAACCAGTATTGTCGTTGGGATTCTTGGAAGACACTTTAAATAACACATGAACAGACCTTTGTATTTTATTAGGGCAGGAAAACCTCTACAAAAGAAAAACAACCACTTTTCTTTTTAAACATAAATTCTACAGCTATTTAAGAGAGGGGAAAAAAAAACAACAATTTTTTTCATTGACGGAGTACTGTCTCCTTTGACCCAATGATACACACATGGAAATTTAAACAGAGATGACCTTTTCCCATGTTTTGTATAGTATTGTTGCCATATTGGTGAGATACTCCACCTGCCAAAACTTACACAAAGTAAATACTACAGATGTTTCACAATATTTTTATTATGCAAAATCACAGCAAATACAATAACGCATGTTAAAAGGATAGATGCTGCCACACTAGTTCTTTCACCTAGATTTAAGAGGGGCAAAATGGTATTCAAATTTATATAGCTATCTTGTAAAATTAGTTGTTAAAACTAGCAAAACCAGCAGCCTACCTAACAGCATGTCTGCTACTAAAAAAAAAAAAAAAAAGTCAGTTGAAGAGGTGAGAAAATTTAAAAATGCTTAATAGCACAGTCGTAAGCTGGTTTCCTATTTTTAAAATTATGTTAGAAATGCTTTTAAACATTTTGCATGAGACTTTGAAAATCTATGCTTGAAATAGAGTGAGGAGAGACAGCACTGCACCTTTGGGAAAGATGGATTGAGAAAAGTACTAAATGGCGATTGCATTATGACTACAGCCATGAAATCTGCAGTTAAAGTGTAAAAAGTAAATTCCTTAGAGCCAACATAGCAAGAAAGAGCAGACCTTTGATATCCTGCTGAGGAGGGGTCCTTAAGATGAATTACAGCCCAAATCAGTAACGTTTTGAAACACGCTGAGGGCTCTCTGCTCCCATCACTGTAATGACACTGGAGGATGCTCAGCAGTGGTACCCTGTACCAGTTGGACAATACCTCACAGAATTGTGCCTAAACAATTGAATCAAGAAAGCACTTCAGTGGTAACAGGTTTCCCCTGGGAAATTACTAGTTAAGGAGGGAAGGAGGGATGTCAGCACAAGAATTTTAAGATGTGTAAGGAACTGGGAAACAGGAGGGCAGGGGACTGATCACAGCCTGTGTTGAAAGGGGAACATTAGGCTAGAGGAAAGGCAGAAGTTAAAGATCTTGTGGGTTGTCTTTGGGACAATTCTCAATCTAATTTAGGAATTAAGAGCTAGGACTGGATTAATGACATTGGCTGATTACAAAGTAGGGTATCTTAGTCAATACAGAAGATGATCAAAATACTACCTAAGAAACTGGATCACCTTTTGGGTTGGAGTAATAAAAATGCGAACATTTATACTCACAGACCAGAAACAGGCCTCTTCTAACTGAAGAGCTGTAAGGTTATCAGTTAGAAATGGGAAGAAAAAAAGGAAGGAAAATCTGACCATATTTGTTGACCTACAAATGGTTCTAACCTACAAACTGTTATAAGTAATGATTTGATGTCACCCTGAATCAAACAAATTTATTATTAGGATGAATTAGGAGAATTGTTTCCAGTAGAGGTAAGGAAACATAACACTATTGCTGACGTGTCACTGGTGAGCCTTCACGTAGACAAAACCAGAAAGCCTAATGCTAACTGGAATGGGAACCAAGAACAGCTACCAGCGTGACATGACAGGAGGCTGAAAGAGCGAGTACTATTTAGCATGGCAAAAACTAAAGCTGTGATTTTGTGACTTCTTTTTAAAAATATATTTGTGGCTAAGTATCAGGGAGGAAAAAGAACACAATGTTTAGGATGATAATCAAACCATTACTGGAATTTGAAACAACTTCCTTTTAGGAATAATGAGGTCCAGGAAACCTAGTGATTAAGATGAAATCTGATAAAATAATGGGATTATATCACACAGTTGATGTGACAGTAAAGGCTCACAGACCGGAAGGGACGTTTTGGGTCTCGGATCCCTACATCAGAAATGAAAGACCATAAATAGGCTTCTATATGGGATTGTTTTTAATGAGCTTTTCAGGAAATTGAAAGTGAGGTGCAAATGACCTCAAAGGAAAGAAATTTTTCTATGGGTAGCATAAAGGGAAACGGGTCATGTGGTTTGTGTTATCTCTTTCATCTTACAAAGCCTACGACCCCTTTAAGAATAAAGATTATTTTCTTCCTTAATTTATGCATTGTAGCTAAGCTTCCTGTTCTATCAACAGTATTTTTTAAAGGACTTATTCATCCGAGTAAAAAGCAAAGGTTCATCCGAGTAAAAAGCAAATTAAGACGCACAAAATATTAAAACCTTCCTCGTATCTATACAGTAACCTGAGCACAGATGCTTCAAAAGGCCAGTGACATGAGGACCCTTTCAGATACAGCAGCCGTGGCACCGCTGAACCACTCCGGGGGCGGGGATACACAGAATCAAGTGCGCTTGAACCAAGCCTTCTGGCTCTGCTCAGCACCACGCTGCAGCTAATAACCCCTTGCTAGCGACAGCAGCGCTGGTAATCCACTGCCGCCTGCTCACCACGACTATTTCCACCTCTCTGACCCAGGAGCTCGGGACCAAGCCCAGCGCCCTCCCGCCTTGGGATGCTTTCAGTAGCTGGCTGTGTGGCTTGCTGAAGGCGAGATCGCAAGTGGACGATTTGTTCCGCTGCAGCAACGCAAAGCTGCTGTAAACATGAAGATTACCAATGTAAGCCAGACTTATGGATGCTCCACATCACAAAAAGTTATCGAGATTGTTGTTGGGCCTGGCCCTGATTTTCCATATTACCTCTTAAAATGAATGCATCATGCTCCAAAGACACAAGATTCCCTAACATACACAACTACTATCACTCACAATCCATGTAAAATCAACAAAAGGTAAAAACCCACTTCTCTTCTCAGGAAAGTATATAATTCTCAGACTACTAATCCTTGAAAGTTACACTCCATCTTCTTTTTCATATTTGTGTCACATTTACCGTATCAACGACTGGGTTGTGAGCAAGTTCCAGAGATGTCACTGTAAACCAAGTGCTAAACTGCTATCAAATCTCCATTAAAAAATGCAACACTGAGCTAAGGTGGCCTGCAGAAGCCCAGCTCTGACTTTTCTCCGCACACATGCAATAGCATAAACATCTTAATTACATGACCAGAAGCTACTTGTTTGACATGATATAACATTTAATTCAAAGCAAAGTTGACACTGACAGGATGAGGTAGCTATTCAATATTTTGTTTCATCCTCATTATTCAGCGTGTAGTCCCAAGGTATTACTTAGAGAACACCATCCAAATGTCACCCTCACTACAGAATAATTCATTATATCATGGACTTTTTTTAAAAAAGAATTAAGTAGCTGAAACTGGGGTCTGCCAAATTAGACATCCAAGTTTTATTCCCAGGTCATGTAACCTCCGAGTAAGGTATGAAGACTTTTAACAAATACTCAGGAGTATAAAGTGAAATAATTGTTAGTATTGCCTAAACTGACAACGGGCTGAGTGGCAAGGGGCAGGAAAGCAAATACATTGCCCCTCAAGGCCAAAGCTCACTTTGCTCGGGAGGGGAAGGGAGAGCCGCAGCAGCCACTGCAAGAGGGTCTGTTTCACCCACGCCCCATCCAGAAGTCACCTCTGTGTTTGGACCGAAGTGAAGCACCACAGCACCATGGCATTTTTTCCTGAGATTCCGGCAACAAGCCCAAAGCAAGCTGTCAATGGAAATCTTCAAAAGGCTGCAACTCCCCCAACTAATGAATGGATTTCCAGTAGGCCACAGCAAGCACCTCTCCGCCCCAGAACTACTCCTCTCCAACAAATTTCAAAATCCTGCTGCAAACCAGGAAAGCACTAGAGCTCCTCAAAATTAAGGATGCATCATTTATTTATTTATATGAGAAGGCATAAGTCAGTCTAAATCTAGGGATCACTGCTTGTCTATCCTCAATAACACCACCCCAGACCTGTAATTTCACTTTACAGTTATGAGAAGTTTCATTTTGTGGGATCAAATTCTTTCTGCTTTCACCTCTGCCTAACTCCGCATTCATTTAATGCATTATTTCCATTAAGCTCGGGAGAATTCCCAGCCCAGGGTATTTCTGCTGGAGGCCGATCCAGAATGGTGCAGCCCAGGATAGCAACCAGTTAAACCTTTTCTAATCACCGCATTCAGAAATGGTGGCTCACAGCGGCTGGCACGCAGGAACTGAATAGAGCAGGCAAGCTCGTATTTCTCTCACCAGGCCAAATTAATAAAAACAAAACCTGATTTCTCCTTCTCATTTTCCATTCTTCCGGCTCCCCAATATTTTTCCTCTTTCAAACAATTTTTTTTTTTTTTTTTTTTTTGTTTGAGAAGCTTAATGTTTGGCTGCCTTCTGAAGAAACGGGCACAGTGACAGATGAAAGGCCGTATTCATCGCCTAATTCAGAATAGGGAAAAACCGACTGCTGTGCATTTAAGATTCTAACAACCTTGCAATTTTGTATAGCCGTTTTCCCCAACTCGTTCTTTTGAAGAAATCTGCTTTTATTCTGTTAATAACTAACCACAGTTGCAGCAGCATGGATCCGATTAGCAGTTCTTACGCTACAAAGGAGAGGTGGGGGGAGGGCTGTGAACAAGGTTGCCAATTTGTCCACCTGGGTCCCCAGGAGAAAGATTAGATGAGGCGCTTGCTCCTTTCTTCCCCACTCACTCGCTGCTCTGCACTAGACAGACCTCTTCAAAGCTCAGCCACTGACTTAATTTTTTTTTTCCCCCCTCTAAAGTCTCATTTAACCGCCCCTCCACATGTTTTGCACTCTGTGTCACCGCGTCCCTCCAAAGCGACGGCGTGAATTGGGATGAGAGGGGTTGGGAGAGGCTGCAGCCGCAGCTTGCCCAGTGCTTTCTCTCACACCTCTATGGGGCCTCTGAATTGCTTTTAGATTTCGTAAATTATATTTTCTTGAATTTGTGCAAACTGTTGGAAAAAAGCGTCTACGTTCTTTAGGGGATGATCCAAACCCTGTAATCATACTGTATTTTTTTACTCTGTCCTTTTAAGCCTCTCATAAAAATGACAGTTTTGCTTGCATTTAGACTGAAGTAGAAGATTGCAATGGGTTGCATGGATTTAGTCATTTGTAATTACTTGGGACACAACATTACATGTTTGTTAATGCAAAAAGCATATGCTTCAGCTAGAGAAAAAAAAAAAATCTCAATTTCTTTATAAAATGTCAATTAACCAGAATATAAAATTGTAACTGATGCAAGTGCTAAATATCTGAAAGCTCCTAACAAAGGACAGGGTAGTATTTCTTCCTTATATTTGGCTCATTTCTTCCTTCCCAAAATGAAACCTACCCTGCCACACACCTGAAACTTAAAACCTCAGAATTCCATTGAAGAAGTTAATCCAAGTTCCAAAAGGAAGAATTTTTCATTATCAATGCTCATTCTCTAGACTGCACTTATGACTACGAGGAGAGTTTTTCTCTAAGCTGTTCCTCATTCTGTCTACTGTTTTTAAGAGTCTGAGAAGCACAACAAATGCAGCAGACATACACTTCTAGTATTTGCCACCTAATAAAAACCTTAACTCCTAATTTTAACAGTGCCAAATTCTAACAAAACCATATACCAACTTTCATTTATAATATCTGCAGTGTGAAAACATGCAAGATACCAAAGAGAGGGGTGAATGTGAACTGAAATTGCTGTTTCTTATCCATATTTCTTTTCCCTTGATCCAGCTACATGTAAGAATTGCTCAGAATAAATATTCATCATCAGGCGGCATTAACTCGAAAGACCAGCAGTGATGGAGTTTCACTCCTCCCTGCTCCTCCCGACTCTCTCAAGTTCAGACAAGCAGATGGAAATTGGAGCAGCGCTCATATGTGGCAATGAACTATTTTGCTAGTCCTGCCTGCTACTTCTCATACTAGTCCATTGCCTGTGATTAACGGGTGTTTTAGTAGCAAAATGTATGTGCTTTCATTAGTACTATCCTCAAAAGGAACAAACTCTTAAATAATCTGGTTTTTCTTACCGCATTATATTGTATATTACACAACCCTGGTCTCAATGGTTCTCAGGGACGGGGGAGAAAAGGGCAAGTTAAATGCATAAAAGATAAAAGCACCTTGAGGCAAACCCGCTTCCAAAAACCATTTGGTGGGTCTGATCTTCCTGAAGACAAGATCTATCATGCCATATTTCATCTCGCCCGACAACGATAAGCTCCAAAGACTGGTGCAGAAGTGGAGCAATTCTTCATGTATTTTTTAATCAACTGAGAACTTTCATCCAGCGAGCTCCCTCCGCAAGGTCGCACACACCATGCGCAGCCACGTGCCTCTCATGCAGTTTGCAAACGCCAACTTCTATGTCAGCTTCTGTTTGGAAGGGGGAGTATCAACATTAGCAACCCCTGGTTATATCATTTATAAACATGCAGATGTGGATTATTAAAGATTAATGCATTTTGGGATTGGTGTCGGCATTCCGTTTGTCTCACGCCGAAACCAATTCTGTTCTTCATTAGTCAACGACAACCCACATCACGCTGTTGTGGAAGAGAAATCAAAGGTGCAAGTGTGAATTGAGAATAAGTGATGAAACTGATTACTAAGAAACTTAACGGCTGTAATCAATCAACACATCACAATAATTTGAGTCCACTGTTATCTGGAGATGGGGAACAAACAGAAAAGCTTGCCACCAGAGTGAGTTGTTCTTTTGTGTTTGCTTTCTAAAAACCCACTTTGTAATTTGACTTCCATATCTACCTACGGAGCGATGCTGTCAAAGGGCCGTTCGAATCTTTCAAGCCGCAGATCAATCTGCATGAATTTTGTCCCTAAGGAGAGAATATTTTGCTTTTCATTAATTTTTAAAAAAATTATTATCTGGAGGTAGTGAAAATGTTCTTCTTTTGAGGCTAAATGGCTATTTTCTAGCTGGCCCAGAATTAATTCAAGTCATATTTGCAATTGTTCAAGTTCCTTCTTCTAAGGAGGGACACACCACATATCCATCTAGTCAAGTCTGACACTAACTATGAAGCATGAAGGCCGCTTTAAATATCTCTAATGGCAGTGATACACAGTTCACTGAAAAAGTGAAAACTGCAACAGCCTATCCCATCACAGAAACCAAACCACTTATGACATTTATGCTCTATTTTATCTAGGTATAACAACCATCTGTCAACAACAACAGAAACATACTGATGGAAATGTGAGAGACTTTTCCCATCACTCATCAATCACTGCTTAGTATTGCAAAGGACGAGGGAGTGAAAGACAACCTTTTAATTTATGATAATATGCAAACTAATGCCCTATTTGGCAACACAAAGAAGGAAAGAGAATCTATGTTTGTGTAGCCAAATAATGACAGAATAAAAAACCCCAAACGTTCAAAAACAAATATGCACTGTATTAAATTTCTTGACAAAAACATAAGTGGGTTGAGCAAAAAAAGTTAGAAAGAAATGCACAGGTTAATGATTAAATGTAAACAATAACTGTCCAAGGATAGCCTTAAAGTATACATCTAAAACCAACAACAAACATACCTGTCAAATCTTGGCAGCTGTGGTTAAGTATATTTGAATTTTGTTACGTGAACCAAAGCACATGCATAATTATGCAAAGATTTTAATTGGATTTCAACAGCCGTCATACTCTAGGTGGATTATGTACCAGCACGGGGCTACCAATGACTCAGAGAGCTACAAGAAGTGGCCTGCCGTACGCGCTCTGCCACGGCGTGCACAGCAGCAGATGCCCTGCCGCGCTGGCCGTTCGGCAATTGCCAGGATGGTGAAATCAGGCCTGGCAGGAACCAACAAAGAGGACAAATCAGGTATGGGGCAGGGCACAGCTATGGGGATGCGAGCACTACCGATCTGGCCATCTTGGGGAGGTTTACATGAAGCCTTTGTAGGGTGCTGGACAACCCTCAGTGCCGTGCTTCCTGGACCCTGCAAGATGTTCAGTCCATGGCGCAGAAATGTTTGTCACTGGCTTACACAGCAATTAAACACTGAAGCCGAAATGTGTGACCATGAAATATAAACACTGATAAACCAGATATTAAGCAACTGAAAACACTTAAAACTAAAAACCAAAAACTACCCCTAAAAAATAACCACCCAGGGCATGCTGGTTTTGGCGATTTATTGTTTTTCTATCTGATGCTTAACTTAGAGCTGATGAAAAACAGCAGGTTGATGGTGCTGGAATATGAAACCCTCCATCGTCAGGAAAACCTAACAGGAGGAACTCGAACAGCGTGTCTCTGTCTCATTTCATCTCCTGCACCTGTTCTGGGAAGACCACCTCTGCAGAGAAGGACATCTCCCTGATCTCTCTTGGCCAGACCGCGAGTATGACAGCAGTTCTGATAGTGCCTTTTGTAGCACAGGCTCTCCTCAAGAAACTAGATTGAGACTATTTAGTTATTTCACGAAGCCTTGAGACAACAGATTATTCATCAGTTGTGACCTGGGCTGAATTCTAATAAGTATCACAGGTTAGATGCTCCATACGCTAGAAGCAATGCCTCGAGCTAGAGTGCCTTACAATTTGCTTATTTTTCCTCTTGTCAAAAGACAGAAAAACTCTATATGTTGTTCAAACCCTTCAAAAGAAAGGGCTTTAAACTACTGCTATGTGAAACATTCATGTATTTCATTTGTAAGCATTCTAGATTTGCAAAACTGCTGAATAGATGTTTTGTGCGCTAGCAGTGATTAAGAACATAGCTACGTCAATGGCATTTTGTGTTTTGTTTTTTTCTGGTCCTGATGCCAATGAACAGCATGCATCTTCCTTGCAACAAGCTGTTGCAAGATTTTTGCCTCCGGAGAAGCCAAGGGGGAAATACTGATAGATGTGTTAAAATAATCTTTCTAGACAGGGGGATCATATCCATTTTACAAGGATATAATCCCCTTTCTTGTTTTGCAATTATTTTAGGGTATCTGTAAAACTTCAACGAAAAATACAGTATTACAAATTCACTTTCATATGGTAGTCTTCTCTCCCTCAAATAATGTTTGAAAAGAGTCCATGCCGTATAACATACCAGTAGTGGTGGTCAATGGAGTAAGCATATGGAATAGCTCAATCCCAAGTGAAAGATTTTTCCAAATTCTTGTTTAAAACAAGATCTGTCCAATCAGCTTGTCTTACTGCAGCCACTTCTGGAAACAGTTCAACTCTTACGCTTCTCCTTTTATAAGGCATGAAAGAAAGCATCACTCCTATTCAGATTTTTGCATTAAAAAGTCATTTTGGACTATGATAGACTACTGCTCATTTTTTTCTTCTCTCAGCATTTTAGTCACTCTAGTCTATCCACACATTGACTAAACATGCACACCAAGGCAAGATTTCCTGTTACAGCTCTCTCTGGGCATCCCATTCCCCTCTTGCTCCTTTTTTTCCTGGAGTGCTAGCTGTAATTCTGTAATTCTGATGGGTCCTGGATTTCAAGCTAGCTAGCTGATCAATACAGGAGGGGAAGACCTTCAGGTTTGCAGAGAGTAGAGTTGATTGCTGAATGGAACGCATCCATTGACTCTCATAATTATCAGAATGAAAAATGTGGAGTCTTTTTAATCAGAGGAGGGTGCTGACCACTGGTTAGCATAAATTAAGATGACTGGCAATAACATTCCTAAATGAGAGTATCCACACATGGACTTCTTCCTGAAAATTATAACTCCAGCTGTATCCAAGCTCCTTGGCGAAAGACGACATCAATACAATTGTAATAAAAACAACAATGCAGTTGATGCATAACAGAGTGAAAATAAGCTTGTTTGTTCAGAAAGTAAACGTATTAAAAGCGCAAGTCAAAATACTGATCTATGTGAAAAAAATACTTTTACGTATTTCTAAAGATGGCATTTGCTATTCATTATTAGCATAGTGTACCCTTCTACACAGATAAAAATTGCTGCAGAGGTTTAAAAATAATAGAATCTATTAACTCATACAAAATCTGCCTGTCCATCATGGGTTAAGGGATTCCTGGCCTATCAGCAATCTTCCACAGAACTCTTAATATTAAAAATTTTTGCTGCTTACACCGCAAGGGAGAAAGAGCTGACAAAAGCCTTTGGCCAGTGAGATCAAAATTGGGGATGGGGGGAGAAAGGGGAGTTTAGCTTATTTACATTTTTGCTTTGTTAGTAAACTGGAATGGTTGGAGAAGGAGGGAAAGAAAAAAAAAAAAGAACCAGAGAGAAAAGTGAAATTAACAGCCACTAAATCTTCTGGCAACAGCAGTGCATTTTGATGATGTGCTGCGTCAGCTTCCACTAATGGTTTAGGGTTGAATCAGGCACAGTTCAAGACCCAAAGCAGTGCAGGGCATCACATCTCACTCTTTGGAAGAACATGTACGCTAATTATGAAGATGGTTACAAAATAAAGAGATCAGGATTTCTGGCAAAGCAGAATAATGATCTACTTAGCAGGAAATCAGAATGCCATTTTGAATACCTAAAAATCATAAAAGATTAGGATTTCAGTCCTGTAATGAATGAGTGTCTGAATGCGAAGTGTTACCATTTTGAGAGAAAACTATCTGTCTGAACAAAACCCGTCGAAGTCGCTTTTTCTACTCTTAGGGGTTAATCTCCCTGGTCTATTCCAGTAATGCGAATGGAAACAAAGGCTGTATATGTGTGTGCCACTTACCACACAAAATATCCGTCCAGTATTTCAGAGAGCACAGGAAGGAAATGCCCACTGAGCTAGGGACATGCCAATGTCAGTGCTGCCTGTGCCAGTTCATTCCTGTGAAATTCGCGGCATGCAGCAGAAAGCAATGCGAGGCTGCAGGCTTGCGGTGGGGTGGGGAGACAGCTTAAACAGGCAGTGGAAGAGAATCAGCCATTTGGGAGGTTTAATAGGGGGCTGTTTGTTTGTCTGCCCTTTTGATGTTAAATTAGTCTTCAATTTTGTTGCAAGGAAGGAGGCACTGGGAAAAGGATGCTTCTCTTCCAGTAAACCCTGGGAAAGCAACACCTTTATTTTAACAGCCTTCCCACCAAGAACCCCCTGCAACATTTTGGCTTTCCCTAGCCATAGCTATCAGCAACACAACAGCTGCTCATTTTACAATGACTTGCTGGAGAGAGAATGATTGAAAGAGCCAATCTATGTCACATGGAGAAGCTGTGGCACAACATCGCAGGAGGTAATAGGAGAGGAATGAGGTCAGAACAAACAAGGGTAGGGTGAGAACGGAGAGGAAAATAGCAGTGAACAAAATTATTAAAGGCGAGACACGGTACTACACAATCTATGTTTAAAAATGGCCACAACCTGCACGCTGCAAACAGCCACAGAAATGCAAACAAGCTCTGTGTTACTTTTTCATAGGGTCTCGTGAATATGGCTGATGAAAAAAGCTTTCAAAGTCCTAGTAATGAAGCACAATGGTGGGAATACACTTAGGTGAAAGCACAGTCTAATTCATATGGCTTGAGAGCCCCGGCACCCGGCGGTGTCCCACTAGTCACAGGGTTTTAAATAGCAGCCTTGCTCGTGTCATTTTGTAGCTTGAGAAATGCAGCAGCAGCAGCAACGCTACCGCATCTGCCCAGCTCCCCTCCGCAGAGTGCTGCATTAGCTCACGCCTGGGAGTTCACCTTTAGCAAAAGAGCTGCAGAGACCAGGAGCTCGCCCACGCCGGGGAAACAGCGGCGGGCAGTTTTGATTTAGCGCCATTCATAAAAATCCTTCCTGAGGAAGAGCTGCTTTTGTGTTACCGCAGCAGACCAGAAAACCACCACGCAAAATGGTGGCACAGTTTGTATGAAGAGGAAATACTTTTCACTAGGCCAGTCACAAAAATGAGCTTTGGGCTCAGCTGAAGTGATGAAGCGACTCTGACCCTGACCTTTGGGCCCAGACCCCTTCTATTTTTACCCCACAGGGATCAATTGGTTTCATAAAAGTTATTACTTTCCCCTACACACTGTCCTGTTCCCGTCCTTATCTATCATGGCTACAATAAAGCTATTTTCAACATCACGTTCTTTCCCTATTCAGCAATCAGGCTGCTAAAATGCCAATCCATTTACTTGCCTGAATCTGACCGTGGGAAAATGTTACCTTTCCAGCTAGGTGGACTATCTGGCTTCACTCAACAACAGAGATGGGCTTCTGCACCACGTACTGGGAAATACACTGCAAATACAAAGCTGCCATACTGCACATAATGCAAATACTCGGGTCCTGCCACTGTCCCTGTTATTCCTGCCCCACCTGAGCACATGCTGCCGGTCAGAGCGGCTGGAGAGGGAAGAAATAACTGCAGGGCGTGCATGCAGCATCAGGGCTCAACACGCTCAGGCCACATTTAGTATGCAACATTGCTGCGTGCACTGAGCTTACTCCCCTTTGCTTATCTAGTTTAACCTCTGTATACAAACAGGCACATACATTTTACACAGCTACCTTTGTCCTGAATACCGAAACACACACTACTCACTGAATTTTAACCTGCGTTTGGTTTATAGCACATGTAATGAAAAGGCATCACTGCTTTTGTTTCTTTTAATTGAGCTCCACGCTGATTTTTTTGTGGTTTTGTCAGCAACTGACATTATCCCTGGGGTAATGTCAGCACTCTCCTACTCTTAGGAATTCCCCTAGTATTCAAAATGTCAGAAAAAAATCAAAAACTTGAGCATCAGAAAGAGAATAAACTCATCTGAAATACCAAATACACATTGCTGCCTGACCCCCTGCAAGTAACATGCCAGATGGGTGGGGACAAGGTAAGAACTGGAATTAATGCATGCCTTTTTTTCTTCTGGCTATCTTAACAGATTTCCACAAATTTCTGAATGTATATGAATGACTGTGTCATACTCTATGTGGCACAAGAGAGCGAATGGCAAGCATGCCACTGGCATTTCAATTATTACTGGTGTGGCTGGATTCCTAGTAACTTGTTGACCTTTGCAAATATTAAGAAATATCTCATACAATATTCTGTACTCATGTCCAAAATTACATTATCGCAACACAGGGTTGGAAAATCTCTGCCTTATCCTGCGAGTCTGAAACCACAAGTTCAAGAGCCAAAACCAACAAAAACACACAATAAAAACAAAAAGGAACCCTGTAAATAATAAAGAGAAATATGTGACAGATAGATGACACACGACGCAAATACAAAAATTACGATCAAGTATTTGCATTGGTCGATGATAAAGATGTTTATCAAACACATATGTGGAGTCAAGTTCAGAATTTTGAGCATTCCGAGGGCTTGGCAGCTAAAGTTTAGATGGAATTTACCCCTGCTTTGAGTACGCATTTTTTGCGGAAAAAGGCCCTGAAAATGCAGGATTCTCAGAAAATAAATGAATTTGGAATGCAGGAGTATTTGTTTATTTAATAAACCTGTCTATCGGTTTAATTTTTTTTTGTTGGAACAAACTTACCTGGAATACTTGCTGGAGAAATGGGACCAGATCTCGACTGGTTGCTTCCAACAGGAGAGCCTACAGGGGAAGGCGATGGGCCCCCAGGGATGCCAGAGAGATGTGGAGAAGCATGAGGGGAGAATGGAGACTGTGCAGGGTTGCTCTGCTCCCCTTGGCTGCTCGTAGAGCCTGATGCGCTAACGGCTGAGCTCAGGGTTGCTTCGGTTCCAGTCGGCAAGTCATCAATGGATCCAGATAAATCCTGAGGAAAAAGGAAAAAAGAACATAAGTAGTCATATGAACGAATACTCAGGCCGCAGGACTTGAGAGCTGGCATGGCGACGAGGTCCATTTGTTTACTTATTGCAGCAGATAACTGAGAGGTTGTCTTTAACATTGGTTGATGTAGTTAAATGATGGCAGAAAACGAGGATAGTATGTACAATTCTCCGCTTAATCTCTAATTCTTTCGAGAAAAGGAACAAGCAAGGATAACAAATGAATTGGAACCAAATTCACTCAACACTGAATTTAACCTTTTCCGTCTGGATTAAGCTTTCAAAATTAATCCCACAAATTCTGCCTGAGCATACTGAAACTAATGAAAATGATACATCAGTTTAACTTCCACTCAGTATTTCATTTTGGGGTTTGCTACTGTTATAATCACAGCTTATACACTTCACCATTTAAACCATCACCAAAATGAGAGAAGAAGGGTGTAAAATACACAGCCCTTCTAACACTTGCATGCAGCTCCTTCACCTTGCAGCAGAGACAGAAGAGGAGGCCCTGCCCTCAGCAGCAGCACAGGACCCATGGGCCACCTAGGAGCAAGGAAGGCTGCTTCTCTATTTCCATCAAATACCAGTGTACAACTCACAGTCTCTCTTCAATTTCATTTGAATACACTGCTAAACAGTTGCTCCATTTCAGTTCCTAACTACTGCATTTTCAATAAGAAATTTCCTCCGTAGGTCAAAGCACATCTGATTTCTAACTACGAATTGCTGGGTATACTCGCTAAAGCTGTAACACAGGAGTTATACTGGTCTTTGGATCTGTGGAAGTCATTTGGTTTTTTAAATCATTCTGAAATCAGATATGAAAAGCCAAGAACGCTGTGACAAAGCAAGTGCATGCCCCTTAACTGTCAGGAAAAATGTTAATTCCTAAGCACCACAGAAAAATCTCATACGTAAGGCGCAAACAAGAGGCAGAGACCTACCTCACATATAAAACAGGTCATGAAATGACCTTTGAGGCTTCCAATAACTGGGATGACAGAGTGGGTTACTTTGGCTGATACTGACTTCATTTGTCTGGCTCATACAAGTGGCTGCACCATAAACAACGGGACCCATCATCCGAGTAGCACATAAAGAACTGGGCTCTGCCTGAGCAAAGAGCTCAGGAAGCAAAGCCTTACTGCTGCCTAATTGTCATAACAAAAAATAAAGTTATTTTTAGAAGTTACAGAACTCGGACGAAATGCAAAGTGGTGTACTTAGAGTAAGAGTCCTGCCCAATGCTGACTACCTCTGTTACGAGGGAGGCTCACAGCCAGGCAGTCTCCCCTAACAGACAGATACAGTCAGTCTTCCAAGGCAAGAAAAATGTAGGATTAACAGTTTAAACACCAATAACATTCATTAGAAGCCACCTAGAATGCTACCTGTTATTCCTCCTCGTGCATAAAGGTAGTAAATACAACCCACCCGACTTAGCTCTCTGCAGGACACCTCACAGACCTTACTTCCAATGAATTTCCATGAGTACTTCAAGCACAACTCTCACCACAGGTTAATTCTGCTTTTTCTGACAAGCACAAAATTGTACATGTATTTCATTTGGCATATGAAAAGCAAAAATTAAGTTTGAAACTTCGGTCTATGTGTGGACTCTGCATTCACTCAAGAGCAGACTTCCAAATTCCTACAAATGCAAATTTAATTGTGAAATGGGCAATAAACTATTTTCATTTTTTCTTTTTCAAAACTATTAACTGCAGAAAATGTAAACAAGAAATAACACCATTTGATACTGTACAGAGCAATGCCAGAGATTTTTCACAGTAGAATGTATTTGGCAAACAGGTAAGCAATTACTGCTTTTCCATACATAATACGGTATTCTTCTAAATAGAATCAAATCGTTGCTGTCGTGATGTGTAACAAATGCTGCAGGAAGTGCTGATAAAACAAATGCTGCTGAAAAGCATATAATAAACCCCTGAAAACCGAATGTGGCAGAATAGCGCCTATTCTAAGGAATAAAAATTCTGCGTAAAAAAACAGATAGGCACCCAACTGATAGAAGACACAGAAAATACAGGATTTTACGTTTAGAATAACAAAGACTTTAAAAGGGTGTGTGGATTAAAGCCTTCATTTGTTTCAGAAAGCCACGAAGTACTTGAAAAACAAACACACCAAAATAACAAAAAACCATGAAGCGCTTAGCACTGCCCGTGATGAAATTATCTGTTGTTCAGAGACCAAAGCAAAACCTGAGTGCTCCCCACAGCATCTCCCCAGCTTGCTGAACGTGCGCATGGGGAAGCACTTGGGGACAGGAATGAAGTTCAGTTTTCCCATCAGGTCACATCTGACTTCTCCAGCCTCCCGCGGGGGTGGAGTGACTGACGAGTCCCAGGCATTTCCTCAAGTGCCTGCCTTCCAGGGATTTCCTCACCAACCTGATGCAACTCCTTCACAAAAGCGGAAAAGAAGGAGGAAAGCTTGCACGATACCAGTCTATTTAAAGAGCGAAGCCACGCCACCCTCCCCCAGTACGTGTAGGGGGAGCAGCCAGGCGGGCTCAGCACACCCGCGGTGCCTTGCGCTCCCCACGTGCACCCAGCGTAAGCACTGGGATTTCCTCCCCGAGCTGGGGAACTCTGCAATCAACTCATCTGCCTAGGATGCTACGGTAGCATTCATTCATCAGACCCATCAAGAAAGCTGATAATGAGGTTGCTCTCAGGATGGCACGAAAGGCTGTTGCCTATCTAGATGCCTGGGCTGTGCTACACTACCTTTACCTTGTGTTACAGTGGGCTAAAATGAGAAATATCAGTCATTCCGCACAGGGTGGTTTGCAGATCATTACTTTGTATTTTTTGTTTAACATACACTTTGTGGCCTTACCTAGTCTTCTAAGGTAGAAAGCCTGAGTAGGTGAGCAACTGGGAAACTTCCAGCATACAAAGGCTTTAGAAACACCTCTGTTATCCACAAAAGCTAATTGGGAAATTAAAGAGAAGGAGAAGAAAGACTTTATGTGAAGCACCTGGACAGGAAGAGCAGAAGTCGACTTGCTGTTCTCCTATTATCAGTATTTTAATGCTTGCTTTTACCTTGGTTTAACAGAACAGTAATGATGTCGTGCAATTTCCACATCACAAACATTTATTTATATATAAAATACTGTACACGTACACATTACATACGTAAATTACATGGATATACTTGCATTTACTTAGCATATCCATATGTAAAGCTATTAAAAAGCCTCCTAATAAGAGAAATTCACAGTGGTTTAAGCACACAGCCTAGTTAACAAAGAAGCTCTGTAACTAATACTCCTCCAGAGGACAATTTAGTCAGCAGGGCACCAACTCTATTCTTCTTTTATAAGTACTATCAGATCTATGATGCCTGTAAAGAACAGAGAGACCTTACTCACTGCATCTCATTCAAACCAAGGCACCTTCAAGCTACAGTGCTTCCATTTATCTTGTTGGAAAGTTGGCAGGTTAGGTAATTGCTGGGATTCTTTTAAGGGGCTGAAGTCCCCGTTACCCTAAGGCATGCCTTAAATTTTGCCTCTTTTCAGAGGCTTTTTCTGGAAAGCACTTGTTTCTTCCAGTAAAATGTAGCAAGTCTAGAATTACCAGAAATCTCTTGTTTCTTGTAGATCTGTTTCTTGTAGAGCAACCTTATTATTCTTGTCTGTGGTATCGGTATGACTATATTTTCAAATGTGGCATCAAATCTAAGAAAAAATGAAGGACAAAACAATTTTTTTGCCCTGTCACAAATCCATATTACAGTTCTGTATTCTCTATGTCAGCTTTACATCCTGTATTATTCAGGACATCCCAGCCAGCTTTCAAAGTTCATTTCTAGATAATACTTTGATTACAAACTGAAATGTCCCTGTGCAGGATTTATCTCTTTTAGCAAAGTGTTTTATCTCCAACTATCTTCACTTCTAGCCTCACCTTCCACCCATGCACAACCTTTATTCTTGTCCCTCTGACAAGTACAAGAGCTACAACGAACAGGATCACATTGTGCTTGGGATTATAATGTTATGCCTTCCTGGTGGTACGATCTTATCAGACTGACAGGAGAGACACTCTTGAAAGAGCAGACCAATTTACTATTGCAACGTGGCCGGCAAGGGGTAGAAGGAAGCAAACTGCTTATACAAAGCCAGGAAACCCAAAGTTACTTATAAAGAGAGCACAAGGAAAAAAATACGAACACCCATATATAATAACGTTAACTTACTCAAGGAATACACCTTGATCCAATAAACAGCAAAAAGGAGACTACAGTAACTTGATAATATCACCACAATTTTATACACAGAGTGTGACAGGATTAGAGCATTCACCACAGAGCAAAAACACCACAAACACTTCACACAGTTGCCGGTTTTGCTCAAGAGTGTCTCAAGCAGACATAAAACAAGATTTTACTGAAGGGATCCCTTGCTAAATACCTACAGTTGAAAAATGATGAGCACCTTCTCTGAAATCAGTAAAAAGGGAAAGTGTGGAGCTCCTTGCTAACTGAGCTCCTATGCCACTAAATTACACCCTAAGTTCACCGACAGGTTACTGTAGTTTGGGGCTCTCTTGCAGTGATTGTGCAGAGCATATACAACCTGGGATTTATTTGAACTTCCCCGCTATTGCCTATCAGCTCCTTTATACACACGAAGTAGAAGAAAAGCAGAGGTATTCTGTGGATATTAAAATTAAAGGCACACAAAACTTCATGGTCTCCAAGAAGCTGAAAACCCCAGACTCTACCCTACTATCCGTTCTGCTACCACGAATCCCAGCGCTACACGTAGGGAACTACAGCAACCAACTGGCTGCAGGATTAAAGCCCTGCTCACTCCATTCAGGCCTTCCGACAGTATTTTTATTAGGATGGAGGATGGTGCTGCTCAAGACAGGATCCTGCATGAAATATCCATCTCCTTAACACAAATCACCACTTTAGAAGTAAAATTATATATACACGCAAACATATTTTACATGTAAGTATGTAAATATATATTCAAGCAGACATACACTCTGCTATTGTTTTGGAGCCATGGGGGATTATGAACAATATGCTCTGTAATTGAGATTAACTTTGAACAAATTATTTGGCTGACAAACACACATACGCACACAAAGGGAAAACCCACAATAGCTCTGTTTAAATTTCAAGATATTTGTAAGACCTCTTTTCATCACAAAGCAGCCTATAATAGCATGTTTCAAGAAGTCTTCCAAAGGCCCTGCTGGTCACATTGTCAAGGCAGAGAGCGAGCTAACAGCCTCCCATAGCCTGCGCAACAGGAAAAACACACGGGCACAGCAACGATGGAGACCATGAGGAAAATCCTTTCCTTTTCAAAGGCTGCTACCCCCTACACGGGTGTCTCCCTTCCACGCCAGCTGCGTTGCGACCCTCAACTAAGCACACCAAACATACATAATGCACATTCTTTAAAAACTCGTCTTTAACAGGAGAGAGCAAGGCTGCCACTACATTTTTGCCAAAGTGCCTTTTACACCCCTTACTGAAATGAATTTGGGGACAGAAAACAAGGTTCATTCTCTGAATCTTGTTAATTCAAGGTTTGGAGAAGGAAAAGTAGACAAGATCCCTTCCATTTCAAACACCTCCTCGGGGAAAAAGCTTGATTTTTATTGACGGGCACAACTCTACCTCAGAACATGCTATTGTAAGGAGAGGATTTGTTTCATACTTAAAACTTACTTGCAAGACAAACCCAAACTTTGACAATAATTGGGTAGAGGTACTTTTTAGTTAGTCATGGTACTTGTCAGTCTTACTTTATTCCGCTTACTAGATGTTTTAGTGTTTTTAACCAAATTTTTAACTTCAACCTCTACATGGTAAACAATTCATGCAATACTCTAGATTAAGGAAATTCTAAGTATATGATAAAAACACTAGCTTCTTGTACTAAATTTAGTGACAAAGCACCACTTGCTGGGGAAACACATTCCCTTCATTCTGCAGACCTCACACGCTTCCCAAAATAACTCAGTTACTGAACTGTGTTGCAAGGGCTCTGATCAGTATCAAATACTTTCTCTGAGAAGTTATACTGGGAAGTCCCCGAGGATGCAAAATTTTTTCCCCAAAAGCCCTATACTCACTCAAGCAACTGAGGAAAAGCGTAAGCAAACAATGCAGTGCCAGCGCTCTGCCTGCCATCTTTTCAACCTATGGGATCCTGGAATTACATCAGTCTTCCAGAAATTATCTACAAAAAGCCAGCTTGGAAAAACAGATTCAAGTCACAGCTTACTACCTAATCACTAAGCAAATGACTGTTTTGGACAGTTCTTACTCATAATTTGGATATGAAATTCATTCCCAGTCTTAAAAAATCCCCGATTAAAAGTGCACAGGAAACATTGTTTCTAAGAAAAGTGTTAGTCCTAATAAATAAATACTTGCCGAGAGTGGGGAAAGAGCAAAGGAAGGTTTGCTTTTTTGTTTTTTAAACAGGTTCACTAAAGCTGGTATGAATTTCGCTGCTGACCTCAACTGACTTGGGTTTTTCTCCACTCAGTTAATGGGAATGTTTCATCTACCAAATGTAAGGGATCTTAAGTGGACTCGCTGCAAAGTCAGAACCAAACAAGCAGTCATACCTTTTTTTCCCCCCCTTCTTTTCCCTTTTTAGGTAACTCCTGGTCCTACAATATGAACACCAAAGCGTACATGATGAGTTGATGCAGAGTGTCACTGGCTCAGATCTCAGATTAAGGACCTGAGCTGTTAGGACTACGCAGACTGCGCAGGACAGGCTGTGGCTGAAGGCACACCTCCTCACACACATGCCTGCAGGCTTCACTTTCATCGACAGTGAACACCACTGAGACAGCACAGCCTGCGAGGGTCAAGAGATGCAACCAGCCTTTCCAGCTGCCTAGGCAGGACTGCCAACCTAACGAAGAATATGATTTTGTTCTGCTGAATATGGCATCTCACTGTAGCATTCAATTCCCAGTTCATTATTTCTTACTACATTTGTTTAGCAAGCAAAGGATCTGTGTTTGTAAGACAACCTTAACTAAAAATAAAAATTGTTGACCTGTGGATACAGGTGCCCAAGAACAGAACATGATACGCCCCTATCTGTCAGACACAGGATGAGAAGAAGTTGCTAAGATGGATATAGTCACACTTCTGTGCCTACACTGATCCACGATGGGATCTTATTTGCTTGTCCAGACAAGAGCTCTACAGCAAAAACAACTTAGGGCAATTAGAAATTCAAAACTGACACTATAGCTTCAAGGCACCAGACGAAAGCCCAAACAATCGCACACCTCCCTGCCCGTGCTGAGTGCCACTCATTATGGGGTCTGCAGTTCCCTGACAGTTAACGGGAAGGGGACTCCTGAGGTCTCCAACTGCATCAAGAAATCTCCTAATGGCATAAAAAAAGTAGCTAGTTTACAAACATCGATTCCCGTGTATGAAACGATAAATACTAATGACCCATGTGCTATCAAAGCAAATTGACAAAGTCTAACAAGGACTGTAAACAGGTAAGATGCACAGCTTGTCTGACAACAATACTTTTTAATATCGAAAATAAACAGTAAATCTCCAGAACAGAAAAACAACAACATAGCATCTCTCAAGATACAAACTTCACTGCTTATCTCTGAAGCAGAATGCTTAGCACGTAGAATTTCTGGAAATAAAATTTAAAAACAAAAAGCCACGAACCCTTAGGAGTCATTTGTTTCTTCAGTACTGTAGCAAAGAAAAATTATCAGCCAACAATTCTTGTAGCTACAGCATCAGCTATTTATATCAATAAATCATCAACATTTAAAACAACCAAATCAATGAAAACCACAACAAATTGCCCCTATGAAGAAGAAAGAAAAGTTGTGTTTGTGTAACAGTAACCTAATAAAATTTAGTTGTACTCATACTACCTCCCATCCACAGTTTCCTCAGTGCCAATCTTAACCATCCCCAAACATAAAATCCCTTCTGTTAAACTTAAGGTTTCTTCATATAAAGAGCAATGAGGTGAGACATAACAACTTCCTTCTTTTGCGTCTCTTTGGATTACAACCATTTTCTAGATCATGTAGCCTCCAGCTACTTCCCCAGGGAGAAGACAGACTAAACTGGCAGGATAAAACAGAGAGGAAGCTGACTGAAGGAAAATATGCACTGATCCAGAACCTTTCAAGCTCTCTGGAGCTTGTTGTTTTGGGGATCACTATCCTCCTCCCTCTCTGCAGCAAGCTGAGAATTTGAACAGCCACTGGGTGACTCCCCTGCTCGCCAGCCCAGCCTGCCTTCCTAGCTGTGCTTCTAGCCATGCTGAATCCAGCATCACAAAGCCACAAGGAAAACACCACACACCTGCTATTCCCCCTCTCATTACCTACTTGTTCAACTTTCACAGCTGATGTAGAAAGAAATCAGACCAAGTAAGCAAGGAGAGGAGTACCGAATCACAAGAAAGACAAACATGGATTGGAGCAAAAGCATATGAGCAAGAAGAATATTACCAAAAGAACATACGGGTCAGTAGATCTGAAAGAGACCTAAAATTTTAGCAGGAGCAGCAGCAATATGCATTAGAAATTATTGCTTACTCCCTTTATTCCATTTACTCTGGCTACCATACTTTTGGACATTTGCAGCACATGCAGTCAGACATAGACAATCTATCTTGAGACTACATATTCAAAAACCTGAGATTTTGCAGTTGTGGCTCAAGCAAGAAGGAGCAAACACCACTTCGGAATACCACAACATGGAATGTGGTAAAATTCACACCACGTCTATCCTGCAGTACGCCCACACGTGACTGCAGTGCAGAGATTCTCAATAGGTCTATGCAGGGTAGCTCAAGTAGGAGAAACTCTTTAAACATGACCACACAGCCTCACACGGCTTAATGCACCTTACTGTTTACTACTACAGACATACCCTGAGTCACAACACACCTATTTTGCAATTATAAATCAACATCTTTCCACATGTGCTTCTCAGACTATCTCACCTTGCATTCAGAAGGCATTAGCTGTGCTGTTCAAAAGTCTGGACCTACAATACTATCTGATTTGGAGGCTGCAGCTGAGGGAACAGAGAAAGTGTTGGTCCAACAATCAATTGCTCACCAATCACTGAAAGCCCATCTTTTCATCCCATTGTAAATTAGGCAAATTGATAACAAGTGAGCTGTTCTGACAGCCCAAGGCTACCTGTGGGCCACAGTAAAGGGCTTAAACAACTGATGAACCTATACACCTGTATGCCCGAGGTTTAAAAGCTCTTGTTCTACAGCACTTGCTTTTTTTTTTTGGCATATTAATACCCTTGTAGAGTTATGGTTTGATAAAAAGGATGTCCCAGCAGGTTACTGTGGGAATAAGGATCTACAAAACACAGTTTTTCATTAGCTTAGGGCTTGTGCATGCATCATACTGTCTCTCTCTCTTCTCCCACAACACCCTGTAACCAAATACCACAATTCAATGAGATGGTAAATAAGTCACAGACACATCTTAAACTTCAAAAACACAGGTGCTCCAATAACTTCCCATCTCTTCCTCTTGAATCAGAAGTTGAAAGGAGCAAAAAAATGTATACACCAAAAAGAGCGATAAATGTTAGAAAGGCTTCCTTTTTAAGGAACTGAATAAGGTGACTTGCCTCAGAGAACAATATTAATTAATTAAGTCTTATTTAACAAAACTGGAACAAACTGGATATGCAGTGTTATATTGGGGTATCAGGCAGAAATGAGTGTCATAACGTTTACTGCAGTAAATTCAGGTTAATTTGCCACTTCAGACTTATTCTCTCAGCATTGCACAAGAATCTCTCATCCTCCTCCCTCTTTGTTTCTCCTGCCTTTTTCTGAACCCAACGTGACCCCAGTGGCACGTAGTTCGACAACCAGTAAAGCACAAATGCACGGGGCTGCGATCTCTCTGACTCTGCTTTGCTCCACGCCCCCCGCCATGCACACAAACCGCTTACTCCTTTCTGAGGTTTATGGGCCACAGCAGCAAAACCAAACAATTACGCTTCAAGAGCTGTTCACTCAACCCCTCCCACCTCTTCATTTTCCAGTAACCTGGGAAAAGGTTGGGAAATGAAATCCAAGACAGTAATAAAGCAGAAAATAAACTTTCACATCGTTTCTCGCACATGCCAGCTAGAACCAGACTCCCTCATCACCCCAAGTTCTGGAATTCACATCTCCTCGCAGTAATTCAGTGCTGGTTGGGCACACTATTGTGCAAACTAATTGAGCGGCAAGGGAATGTGATATTTTGAGATGATACGGCTTTAACAGACTTGTGTAGAACTCGCATTTCAGAAACCTTTATATAAATTTCAAAAGGCTTTTGAAATCCTAGAAAAGTGTCTCGGCCTCACATTTCTTTTGAAATAATGTCTTGATTACCCTAGTAGGAAGGATAACTTGTAGTGCTTCAATTAAGCTTTAAGAAAAAATTCTGAAAGGCCAATACCCTCCCCTGTCTACTGGTAAACATGCTGTCCCAGCCACGGCTTACAAACTTTGCTTTTGGGGTAGGAAGAGGTACCCTGAGGCTACGATAACGACATGGTTGTCCTGATCGTTAAGTGCATTAAGCTAATCTTTATCGAACAAGTTCATAATTCTAGGTGCACTCTTGAAATCCAACAAATGAGAAACGTGGAAGAGTTTAACACTATGGAAGTGTTAAACCATGTAGACTATGCAATCTACAGAAAAGCAACATACCAGTTACTACTGTTCTTTAATTAATATATCATAGAAACGAAAGACTTCCATGGTGAATTGCGAAAGCCAGCTTTTTGTGAGTTTTTGAGTGCCTGAACATGCTTCAAAGTTGCAGCTTTTTCCTATCATAGAGAAGACAAGGAGTCCTGAGATCTTCTAGATAAAGCTTTCAGTAGGTTGTTCCTCCAAAGTTTTCCTTGGCTTGAAGGGAGGAGGTTGGTATTGCACAGAACTACCAATTCAGTGTAATGCTAATAAAAATGCTCTGAAAAAATTCCAAGAAAGCACGAGTAGGATGTTCAGTGTACAGCAGCTGTGATCGGCAAGACTGTGGCTGCTGCTCCATGGACCACAATGGGCGGACACTTGGTGGAGCCTTACTGAGCAGGGAACTCCCATCTGCCCTCTTGTATGATGATGCTTTACCCAGCCCTTCACCTGAGATGCCAACTGTCCTTCCCCAACACCTGCCAGGCTATGTCCCTGCTGTGGCTCCCTCCAGCAAGCAGCACTGCAGTACCACACCCCACAGAGACAGTGCATTTGGAAGCCACTTGTATGAAATATTTGTAAATAGAATAAAAGACAACTTTTTTTCCCACTGATCTCTATTCTAGTTGCACTGAATTTTGAATATGTTCATAGACAGTGCAAAAAACCATGTCAGGTAACGTGAGAGAGGTGGAAAAAAAGGGCTGCAGATGGAAGCTTCTTTGAAAGAGGGTCTGCCAGGATCTTGTAAGGCAGTGATCCTTTGCCCTCCTCTCCTGCTGCTGCTGTTCCCCCATGGAAACCCCATGTCACACGCAGCAGCCTGAGGAACTGCAGCGCTTGGCAATGGCTGCATCCTGGTCCTTGCAAGATCAAGCAAAGAGAGACTTCAGCCCTGCCAGATATTCAGCTGTAGCCCTACCTATTGCTGATTCTCCATTCTCCAAATCTGTGTCTGAGCCACGTAACACAGCTTAGGGAGCAGGGCCTAGAGGTCTTCTGGGGAATGCGTGTGATAGAAAGATGGGAAAACAGCCATCTGTGTCAAGGCATGGTTTGTAAGAGCTACAGCTCAAGAAGAATATGGTTCTTAACCTGATGAAAGTCTTGCTGCGTGGCTTGTAAGGTCGTTGCCGCTTTGCTGCAGTGTTGCCTGAGCGCTTGTCCTGGTCCCCCATTCGTCGTCTTCTACGCTGAAGACTACAAATAGGGCCAGCATTTATACACTGCTGTCCTTCTTTAAAAAAAACCCTACCTATCTCACAACTTCTAAGAAGATCTACCTGGTGGAACTATCAAACCAAAGCTCATTTCATCCTCTGAGTTATTCATTAGACAGACCACCAAAAAAGAGGAAAAAAACCAAATCAGTAAGTTGAGATCTTCACAAAGTCCCAAAATACTTCTGAAGGGTGCTTGTCAGAACAAACAAATGTTCCAAAGGAACAAACAGCCTTATGAATTAAGTAAAGAAATAAATAAAGGGAAAACATATGAAAATTTCAACAACCGTGCCAATCTGTTGCGAGCTGTACCCGTGCCAGTGAGCGGCCTCGGGGCACCGTAGGATTCCTCAGCGCAGTGCCAAGCTCCAGCAATATTGTTATGGTTAGAGAGGAATTTCTCACAAGAGCTAACAAAGGCAGAAGGTCATAAATAAACACAGCAGGATAGCCTTGTCAGTTCTCATTATTAGCGCTGCAGGCACTTGCTTTTCTATGGGCTGCTCGCAGGTTCATTTAAGTGTAAGAGCTCCTCCTCAGAATTTCACATGCTCATAAATAAAAACAACATTTCCTAAGAAAGAAAGGCACACCTAAGTTATTTTTTATTATTATTTTTTATGCACACAGGGACACATGTGCATGAGCTGCTCGTGCTGTCTGTAGCCGCCCTGTCCATAGGCACCCACGCGTGCTTCCTGCACTGGCCAAAAGCTTATGCGCAGCTAACCCAGAGCTGCAACATCCTTCTACGCCAGCCTCCGTTACACCACACAGGCCTCCTTCAGACTGTGGCCATAATGAACGAGGAGAGCCTTCCTACTGCAATAATGGTCACCAGAATTACATCTGGACGGGAAATGAGGCTGAGCTCCTAAACTGATCCTGACGTGCATTATACAACTAGGAAAGCACAGCTGTGTGATCATTATTGCAATTACAAAATGACATTTAGTGTTAACTTTCTTTTGTTACTGAATTTTGAAACAGAGAGGGGGCAGTACCAGTAACTTTAGGGGTACAAATGTGCAAAGAAGGGAGGGAAAAGTTCTTAAGATCTCAAGCGCTGGTCCTTCATCTCCTGTCAGATGTCAACAAACAGCCAAGTGAAAACACCTCACCTCTCCCATACACATACCTACCTATCTATCTATATCTATATATCTATACCTATATAAATGAGCGAAAAGTGACCTCTGTGTAAAACTAGACACAGTTTAAATAAATTAACACTATCATGTAGTGCATACTGATTTCAAGTTGTGTATGTCGTGCTTTTCAGAATATTAGTGGAAATTTAGAGATCAGCAATGCTATCTCTAGAATATTTTTATTTTCTATTTATTATGCTGGAATTAAAAAATGTAAAGACGTGAAGAAAGCTCAAAGGTTCACGACCTTGGAAACACTACCATTGAATTAAAAGTAAGTAAAATAACAGGCCTTATCTTACACAGGGGATACCAGGGCATGCCCGGCAGTGGGAAGAACGCTGCTCAGTCACCATCCCTTCCAACACAAGAGAGGTGGTAGAGACTGTAATTACTTACCTGCCAAAAAACCCCCAAACACTTCTCCATCCTGTGAACTGTACTGAACACTAATGTACTGGTTTGTTAAACAGTCACGTCTATCTTTCTAGTGGGCTAAAATTTGACCAATGTTATCGTTACTATAATCCATGCTATCTTGAATTCTCATCTTTTAAAGCAAATTGCATGACTGACAAGCAAAAGCCCTGGTGCCTTCTATGCTTTCTGTGAGAAGCTCAGGAAAATAATTTTCCTTCCAGTTTGCTTCCTATCCCATCACCTGCTATCAAAGGAAGTTGGTTGTTAGTCCTGATGTGCTACAGTGGAAAAGCCAGAAAAGCTATGTTCAAAGAACTGTTTCTCTCAGCTGTCCAGCCCTTCATTACACACCATTCATCATTATCAACATCAGGAGTTGTTGGAACAGCCCTTGTGAATGAAAAATCTCCCTATTCAACTTTTAGAGGCTGCCAGCCCGCTCCCTTTTGCCTCTGTGCTCAGGCAGGGTTTCTACTTTGGGCAGCGGCCTGCCAGCCATGCTGTGTGCACCTTCTCAACACAGCCCACCCCGACAGGAGGACAGCAGCCTCTCCCTTCCACTAGCTGGTACGCACGGAGCCGTTTTCCAAATCGCTGACCCTATTAAGCTGGCTTCTACCAGACACAACACCAAAGGTGCTAGGGAAGCTGCTTTATTTCTGCACACCAGCAACGGTGTGCTTCTCAGCTCCAGCCTGTTTGAAAGAGCTGCTGGAACTGGAAGGAGATGGAGTAAAGGATACTAGTTTCCAGCTGGTCAGTTCCTTGGTCTCCCTCGATCAGTAGGCAAGGTGCTGTCAGGGCACGGGGCAGGCTGTAATCCCCTTTGCAAGCACAGAAACGTGGATGCTTCTCTATTTCTAACCTCTTCCCTGTGCCGAGTTTCCCCAACTCCCCGCCATCTTGCTTTGGGCCTCCAGCTCCTGCACTGGCGCCATCTCGGCAGGCGGCTCCTTTGCCAGCCCTGCCAACCTGCTGCCGCACACCTGCGTTTCCAGTTGCGGGGCAGAGACCCACAGCGCTGTTGGCAGCAGGGGGCTCCCCACAGTGGGGGCCTGAGAGCCTCACCAACTGACGAGCAGGTTATCTGCTGTCTGCTGCCAGCGTGCTCAGGGCTGTGCAGCCTCAAAAGATGTTGTCCCCGCCGCAGGCAGCATGCAAACCCACCGGACACCCCGCAGAAAGGGAATTTTTGTCTGATAAAATACCATCTCTCTCTTACTCAAATTTTCTCTTTTCCTTCTTACCGATAAGATCATCATAATTACAAGAACGCTCCAGAAAACAAATGTGTAAACTAAAGGGGAAAAAAAAAAGAAAAAAAGAAAGGCCCATAATAAACTATATTCAAAGGATAAACGCACAAAACTCACTATTTTTGTTCCTCTTTACCCACAGAGTAAGATACAAGAGAACCAAACTGGGAAGACAGCCCGCTTCGTGAATCGCAAGCCATGAAGTAGGCCATCTGTGATCCAGCACAGTTCTCCTCACAGGATCTGTCCCTCCGCAGCTGGAGATGGTGAATAGTTTCACGTTGACTTCTGAGATCTCCATGTCTTCCTGACTTGTGGATCTCAAGTATGGGTATTTCTGAGAGCAGGATACCCCAGTCAAAGTAGTATTTACATATCTTTTCCTCAATTTTTTCTTATTAATATTTTAAAAACTTTTAGCTATCAAACACGTTGCAATTAATTTATCTTCCCTGACCAAATCACATTTACTTCTGTAGAAACACTCCTCTGCCACTGATTTCAAAAGAAGAGCCGGGTTTCAGCCCACTCACTCAAACGTGCATTTGTGTTAATTCTTGCGTCTCATTAATTATTTCACAAGGGGAGAATTCCTTACACAAGTCAGAAAGTGACTTAAATCTACTAAGTGCTGTGTGCTATGAACAGAGGTGGACAGAGCCAAGGAGAAGGACGTTTCTAAGGGGTCTCTGCAGCGCTTTGAAGTCACAGAGAAAAGAACTTCAGGTTTCACAGACTCATCTTTTGATTTCCTTTTTTAAAGTACAATCTGTTTTGTTCTTCAGTGTCTGTGGTCATATTTCAGTAGCATGACACCCATGGCTTTTTGGTGTTTTTGATAGCTTAAACTTATTTTACATAGTTACACACTTGGAATTATATAAAACATTATAAAAATGTTTCAAGGGCTTCAGATTTCTAAATTAAATCATTAAATACTTTCTCATATTCAGCAGTATATTTCATTGCCATAGATGCAATACTGTGGAGTTTTTCCTCTAGGAGCAGGAAATATTTATTTTATACAGTCTGAAAAAGGTCATTTTACATTTTTTAAGAGTGTGAAAAAATTATGCAAAGAACAGTTGAGGAAGGGAAAAAAGAGCAGGAGGTATACTTCTCATAAGAATTATGGAGGTATTTTCTTGTTACAAAATACCATTTGTTATTTTTCAATCAAAGAAAACTGCAAGGAAAGACTAAAAAGGTTGAACTAACTACTCTAAAAAATTATGAATGTGCCAAAAGATCACAAATAGCACGTTAATGTCAGAGCGTTGGCTCCCATTGACCTGTCAGGATTTTAATTTTGCTTTTTAAAGGGAGACAAGAGGAGAGAAATAGAGAAGGAGTCATTAGACTAAATCCATCCTGCCTAGCCTTAATTTTTTAAGCTAAAACCCCCAAACTGTGTCCATGATCTGTATTGGTTTGTACCTGACCACTTCAGCCGTCCCTGACACTTGACCTGCTTCCGAAAAGCAAGAAGTCCAATTTAAGTCAACAGTCCTACGGGGAGGTAATGGTTTGACCCTTGGTCCCTCCACTGCAACCATTCCAATTCTCTAATGATTTCCCTGCAGGGTTCATTTACCAGTTCTGGGTCAAAGACCAGTGCATCCACGAAGGCAAGGGGTAGCACAAGCACTGCATGATGGATTTGAAAATAAGTGCATCGTAAAGGAAACCTCCATCAATTAGGGATGGCCTTTGAATTCAAAACAAAAGGAAGCAAAGTGCAAATCATAATGTCTACTCTGCTCACTTTAGCGGCACACAGATACATACGTTAAGAGATGTGTTCTAGCCCAGGTGCAGAACTAGCAATCACCCTAGGACAAACAGTCCCCGTCCATCCTCAGAAGAGATGGCCTTTCGCTCACTCTGAGCAACAGGGAAGTAGAAGGGATTCACTATTTGATTCCAAGCAAGCTTTTGGTACATCTTAGTACTTCAACATTATACGCACTGTGACTCTAACCAGAAATATTAAGACCTGCTGTAGCTAAGAAGTCAAAGATTATCCAGATCCACTTTCACTTTTTGGAATCTGTGCCTTAATTTACCTTTACAGGGAACAGCAAAATTACCAGTTACAAGTACTGCTTTTCCACCCACCCATTGCCATGCATATATTAAAGCAGCTGCGAATTTCCTTTTTTTCCAGTGGTCTTCAACATTGAAATGCACTACGTGCTTTTTCGGAAAGAAAGGTACGAGGAAGTATATTTAGTACTACAGAAGGAGATGCACTAAGGGCATAAAAATACGAACACTGAAGAAAACAAAAGACACCCTGTGCTTGTTCCTAGTGAAAGACGAAGGGGAAAAAAGAATTATGCCCCTTGTTACCAGCAAACATGCAAATTAAAAAAATATGAGAATGCGAAAAATAACTTTTAAGAAGGTCTGCGCTTTCCTGCGTGAAGCAACCAGGCAAGGCCATGTTAACAACTTGGCTGAAGCTAGTCTTCAGAAACCACGGCTACTGGTCACTGAGCTCTCATCTAGTGAGTTCAGATTAGTTGTAACAACTAGGGAGGGTTGCATATCCACACATGCAACTCTTTTGGTGCTACAGTTATAAGACCACCAAAATTAAAACATGGAAGAAATCCTACACTGACAAATTGTCTTCTTTTTACAGTATGCTTTTAATACATCTAGGCTTCCCTTCCGTATCCATTTTCAAAGGACAGGGAAAAACTGCTTATTCAATGTTCAAAATATGTTTGTTATCATGCCTCTTGCCAAGGCGTTTCAAAATTAATAGTGATTGAGAGCCTGTAAAAATACTCTAATTTTCCGAGTTCCAAGAAGCCTGAAGAGACTTCTTCACAGTGTTTCAACATCAGCACCCGAAAATCACAACTTGTCTTTGAAACTTTTGTCTGCCTGTGTGCACGAGTATCACACTCTCTCCAATATTCTGCCCAATACTAATGTGTGTGTATTATTTTTCCAGCATGAGAGGCATATAAATCTATATTCTGGCTAAAACGGAGAGAAAGAAAAAAACCCAAAACCTTTCTAATGTGACCTTCTCCAACAATACATATCTGGGAAAAAAAAAAAAAGAGTATGACTGGTAAGACTGAGAACAGCCAAATTTAAACAGGGAGCAACGAGAAAAAATGATAATGAAAACATTGCGGTAGCCAAACTTTTAAAAGCATCTTTTCTTCATAAATTCTAAATTTAAAAGCTATGTAAAACCCCCAGTATTGAGCCCATCAAGCTTGCTGACCTTGAATCTCGTGAATTACCTCCCAAAACCTTTATTATTCTCACTTCTATTTTGGCAAAAGTGAGGGACGGGCAACAACCCCTAGGATCTGATTGAACAGGGTTTGTCTATGCGATCGGGCTGGCTGGGAATAAGTTCTTGCTGCCAACCACACCATATGTGACAGGAAAACTTTTGTTAATAAAAACCATATTGATGTACTTGTTAACGACTTGAACACCCCAGTAATTGAATTTAAACCAGTTAACTATTCACCAGGGCTTCATCAGCCCACCTCCTTCATCTCTTCTACCCCTGAGTTATTTCAGAGCAACTGGAAGAGTTTTATACCACCACCGCCCTTCCCACCACAACTGTTCCACCACTACGTGAGCTCGGAAAGCCTAGCATTTGAGCAGCTCATTTGAAGTGCTCTTAACTGCGTTTTTGAAAGAACAAAGCAGTTTTATAACTCTCTCTATACAAACAGAAGGCACTTATCTGAGAGCTTCTCTTATTTTCGGTCCATCAATAAGTGACACCGGTACGCTACAACTGGCTACCACCATGGAGACAAAGTCTGTCTGCCCCGACCTCATAGGGATCAATCACATCAATGTTTCTGTGTTTGTTTTTTTTTTTATTAAAAGGGATCAAGGAAAGAAACAAAGCCCCCCCAAGCACTCAAGCCCCAGTACAAAAAGTGTTTTAACACAGAATTTTTTTCGATTTCCTCATCAGCAACATTATTTCAAAGCGGAATTACTAAAAGGTTGCAATTACAGAAAGACGGTTTTCAGTAATTTTTTTTTGAAGTAGTAATTCTTTAATTTCTTTTCCCTTATTTTTCATCCATTACATTTAATTTTCCTGTGAGTCAACACAAGGGAGCTGACAATAAAAGCCTGATGCAGCAAACCTTTCCAGAGGCCCTTAAGCCAAGTGATTTCAGCTCATAATCAGGATATGCTACAACTTGTATTCACAACTATCCTCACTATGGCTCCACCTCTGCTCAAAAGTGTGGTTTTGCATGATTTCTTCTGGGCTCGCAACATTTTGCTTTTGTAGTTGTATGCAAAGAATGGCTCACTACAAACATTATTGGAAAGAAATGAGCTAATTTGTTTATTTTTACTTGAATTAAATTACTCTGTGTGCACCTCATTTATCTCACACAGACCACAATTTACTATTGCCATTTATTTAAACAAATTCTGCATCTGATGAACTTATTGGTGAGCACCTACAAAAACACAGACATTTCTCTCAGACCAGTCCCTCTTCCTCTCTAAATTCAAGTGGGAACAGAAAAGCCAATAGTTGTCTTTAACTTCACACCGGGTCTAACACCGCACAATAATCATACACATTGCAGCAGACTTGCACAACATTTAGGCAGCATCTCAATGGATTGATAGCTTGTCTGTAGAGATGTGAACTTATCAAGGTTCTGCTTAGTGTAGATATCCAGACAAGCAGTTGGCAGCGAGGTTTCTTCTGCACTAATTACATTCTTTTCCAAAAGTTCACCCTGCCTGGGTGTCCAGGTAATTGCAATTAAGGCAGGAATCTGGTAATTAGAAATTCAAGTGCCCTGCCAAGAACAATACACTTCCTCTTAACATGCTGCCCAAAGAACTAATTCATTTGGAAAGGACAGAAGCTGATGTGAAGTGGCAGAGTAGATGTTGATTAAGCAACAGCCACAGAAATAAATTCCCTTCCCCCTAAAATCAAATTCATTACATCTTATTTAAACTCCTAGTAAGTGTTTTATTACCTTTAAAACATTTAAAATAAATGAGAACTCAAAATTTCAGACCTCCAAACACCAGTATTTTCTGCTCCCCAGCACCAGCCCATCTGCTGAAACATCTTTTTTGAAGCTGAAAATACAACGCTGGCCATACTCCCCTTCAATCTCCCACCAAAATACTAACTTTGTATCATGACTGAGCAACTACTGCTCATGGGCATTATTCGGTAAATATCAAATCACTTAGTAATCTCTGAAATATGTTTTAACACAGAACAACATACACATTTTTTAAAAAGTATAAAGCAAAGCCACTCACAATTTAGCACTCTCACTGGATAGAAAGATACTACACTGTCCTCTAAATTCCATATTTTTAAATGGTACAGTTAGCTAGAAACGAATGGCTATTTTTTACTCTCCCTATATGTTTCTAACTCACAGTTGTTCTTATCAATTCAGAGTAATGTATCTATCCCAAATCTTGGGCTTAGCCTCTTATACTTTATACTAGTTTTTTCTTTCAGGAAACACAAAAAGCCTTTTTCCACTGGGGATAAGAAAACTCTTATTGTGTGTATATTGTGTACGTTTGTGTGTGCATATTTACATAAAGTTACATGAACACAGAGGTTTCTGTCCAAATCAAAGGACTGGAATCATGTGCCTGGCTTCAGACATAGCAGTGTCTATTCATTTTTATATAGCTGAATAATTTGAAATTCAAAGTTGGAGGGCTCTGGGCCGACGCTGTTTAAAATTATTTGAAAAAAATGGGGTGGGGGAGGAATTCCCTCTCTCTTTCTGAATAAAAATCTATACCGGGTCCATGTTCGTGCCAGATGAGTCAAGGAAAGTGCTCTCCCCAGTACCGCGCTCCGTGGTTCCCAAATAGCTTCTTTTGGATGACACCACTACCTCTTCTAACGAGCTACCCAGGCACTATCAAAGGAGCTTCTGCTGCCTTGTCCCGTGTTTCACCCACTGGAGGCTTCAATAAGCTCGCATCACTAGGATCGATCTAGGGATCAAAAGCCACCACAAGCATCACTCTTGTAATCCAGAACACACTTCACAAATGGAGCCTAGAGCAGCACTGCAAAATGTATATAAAGCCCTGATGGAAAACTATGAAAAGGAAAGGATGCTTTGAAATTCTCAAGATTTGTTGTTGGTTTGCTTTCATAAAGCATTATAAAAGCAGTTCTGCCCCCCTCCCACCCCCAACGTTTTTAAGTCTAAAAAATTACTCCGTTCTCTCCTGACCTCTGTTTCCTGTTGCCTTAGTGGGTTTCCAAGATTCCTTAGATCATATCCAGACGTAACTACTAAAGGAACAAGCTGAGATCATCAAAACCTTATGACTGAAACACTGAAAACAAAATAAAATGTACAGTTTTCACCGCCCACCCCAGAAGTACGTCAAGTGCACAGTAAGAAAAGCCTACGGTGAGAAATTACCTCTCACGCACTGCAGCAAAGCCTCAGGAGCTAATAATACAAGAAATAAAACTGCTGTTTTGATTGATAGATCTGTTAAAGTTTCTTATCGCTTATTTCCAACAATGTCAGTCAAATATGTTTCATCTTTTATCAGTAACAAAATAAAGTTATTTTTGCCTCGGAATCTAAATTATAGATACTTATATGTAGAGAAACAGCACTAAGCCAAGCAACAATTGAGGACTAATATTTTCCAATTGACCTAACAACGTATTAAACAAAAAATAACAAAGATTAACTATTATGAACTAACACTCTGTTCCTTCCTATAATTTATTTCAGCTGATCATAAGCAAGTTGTTTAGTTCAGGTGTATAGCTTTTCATTTTAAGTTAATATTCCCACCTGTACCTATTGTAGGTACCTCTTAGGACACAGCAGAATAAGCCGAAATTCTCTGATCAACAGGCATTTGCACCATGATGCAATACAGAAATTAACTGTATGGATTCTGTGTTCATGTAACACATGAATTTTACATGTTACACATGTATTTACACATATTTACATGTTTATGTAAACATACACACATATATACACACAATACATATAATGATGACAAATCCTTTAATTGGTAAAGCTGGGTACCGAAAAATGGCTCACTCTCAGCAATACGTTGCTGTTGTATCGTAAGTGATTTTTATTTTTCTGGGTAAGTTAAGATTTATTGTTCGAGGAGTATGAAAATCCTCTAAACTGCATGCTGATTTCATAGTTAGAACACGCTGAAAGTCATTAGATGCTTTGTACATAGCATAATAGTGAAAATAGTGCTTTGCAGGGAATTTGGACTAGAAAAGACTGAAAAAAGTTAGTAGCCTTATCCTCACTGTATTTACAGGTACTTACATGGAAGCAGATGAATAACTGACCACAAACACGCAGCTGGATAAGATCATTCCCCAGGGTGCTAACGCTATCTGCAAACAAGCAGGGCTGGGCCCCATTCCCTTCCTAATTGCAGGGGTCCATCACAACCCAGAGAGCAAGAGAAAACTGTAAAAGGCCACAAACCACAAAAATGGCAGAAGGATTTAGAAAAAAAAAAAAGGTATTTGTCATGTCAGAAGTTACCAGATCCCAAGCAGATGCCACGTGCGGGTCCATCCTGATGCTCCTGCACGCCTGCTGGAGGGACCCGCTCCCACGTGGGACCCATGGTGAGCAGCAGCTACCCTGCCCTTTTCCATAACCTCTCTCTCCTCGTCTGTGTGCTGCTACACTAGGACCACAGCTTATACTATGTTAGACCACGCTATTACAATGTTATCTCCCATCAGCTCTGCACAGATGTTAAAGACCCCAGCAGCACGCCAAGCATCGGCCACACTCCCCAATGCTGGCTGCCATCCAGGGTATCCCACCTCAAGAAGCAAAACTGCCTGGGTCTCTCTCTGGACAGGAAAAGGCACTTTTTTTACATGAAATGTATTAATACAAACTAAGTCATGTAGCATAAACTTTCTGTTATAACATCTTTAAAAATGGTTAATAAGGGATTTTTAAAAGTTAGATTTTGCTATATAACACTCCATAAAATAATAACGTTAGAGCATTTTACTGCTTCTTTCTTCAAAGATACACAGCTTTTCTGAGAGCTGCATCCATTCAACTAATGGAAAGAAGCCAAGGTGCAACCAGAAGCACTCACATTTCGAAATCCAAGTGGTCATTTTACAAAAATTATATTAACCAGCATACAGCAATATAAATCGCTCCATAAAAGCAGCAAACTGCCTTATAAACTGCTCTTTTAAAACTAACTTAAGAAAAAAAAATTAAGTTAACAATGGGCTACACAGCTGTAAAATAAGTTGCCAGTCCCCAACTAAGACGATGAAAAGCAGCCATAAAGAAATTTTGGTGAACAGCAGAAAGAACAAGGTGACGATTATATCTGGGGGAGCAATTGGGCCCTGCAGACTCTACTTCAGCAGCAGAGTACCGCATCCGTCTCAAGCTGGCATCCAGCTCATGAGGCATGATATTCTAGACAAATCCATTATCATTCAGTAATAACGGCTCGAGCCAGTATTTTCTGGGAAAAAAAATGTACTGCAGTGGACAAGTACCAGCCTCCCAGCAGTTAGAGAGGTTTGGGGACAAGTCAACCACACCGGAGATCATTTCCTCCATTTTATAAAGGTTCAGTCGCAATACAGACTGATACCTTATTTTCCTAATTGCAAATTGGAACTCCTTCCCAAAAACCTATCCCACACACGCCTTCACGGAACAGATTCCAAATATTTTTCTAAACCACAGGCAAAAGCTCGTGTAAATGCAAAGAATGACACAACGGGAAAATGACTAGTCGCCTTCATTGTTTTCCACTAGGTAATTTTTTTTAAAAAGAAGATACAGTTTCTAATGACCTTCCCACCCAAAGGGTAAGAGCTTTGTCACTCGTGAGTTATTTGTATACTCTTGCTAATTGTATCGCTACACTCCTCCAACTGTTATGAATATTCATTTTATCTCACTTCTCTCTCTGTGCACTTATTAACTGTATAACACGTATACTCGAGAGATTTTGTGTGTGTATATATATGTATATGTGTGCGCGATATTATTTATGTAAATCTATATCTGACCTATGCACACAAAACACACTACTCAGCAGTGGTACCACAGCCCTTAGAAATGAGGTTTTAAAGGTCTGAACTGCAACACAAATTGAAAAGGTTCCAAATCACCAAATATCACCTCAAATAAAAACAGTTCCTTTTACAATGATTTTTTTTGGCAAGGATATGAACTCACCAAGCATTTCTTATCATTATTGTTACTATTATTTACTGAACACTAAACCTTGTTTTGTCTTATGTATTTAAATTAAGAGAGTAAGCTGCCTAAAAGACCTCGTCTTGTTGTGTTTGCTTCTATCTGCTGCTACAGTTTTAAAGCACATTTCCCTTTATTTCACTTTTCCACAAGCCATAAAAAACCTCATTTCTAATTCATCCGTTCGTTCAGCTTAACCTCTCTTCTCAGCAATTAAAGCACTCTGCGCATCCCTCATCTATCACACAGCCAGCTAAATAATGCATTGCGTCCTCCGCTCATCTTTTATCATCCCAAATGACAGGTATTAGCATATCTCCCCAGTCAATTACAGTGCAGCGGAATAATCACAGCATAATTGGGCGAAAGCCACTCTAATCACCAACCCTGCAAACTCGCAGAATAAAAACTGAGTGGCAGTTCAGACAGGCCTTGCTCTTGTCCATGACTCCAGCCAACAAGCTTGGCAGGTCTCCATTTCCTTCTGCCTTTTCAAACTTGTTCTTCAGGGCCAAACTTCTCAGCACATACACATGCAACTCGTTTTGGTTTTCTTAAAAGAAGACCATGTGCATTGATAAATATTACCCAAAGACTATTTGCTAACAAATGCAAGCCTGGAATATAGCACAGCTGTTTTCTGCCCTTCAGATCATCCAGTGGGGCTCTGCTTTACAGACTAGCTTTGACAGATGGGTTTGTTGCTCGAGGTAGAAAGTTTTACATTTCATGTTAGAGCAAGCAGAATTTCTTTTCCTTTAAGTATAAAGGATTTACGAGATCTAACAGAGTTAGGTACTGCTTTAGATGGTGCTGCTTACTGCAGACATTAGCCTTCTGTTTTTCAACAGTGGCGAGATGCCCACAAAGCGTAATTTTTATTTGTTGTCTGTTTAATACATCTAGATTAAAATCCTACATATATATTTGAACATAGAACAAATGTTTCGTTTGTTAAACAAAGAAACACAAGTAAATTAACATCAGGTTGCTGTCTCCTGTGCTCAATCTGAGCAAATGAGACTATCAACAGAAATTCTCCATGGCCATTACGCCAGCTTAAGACCAACAGGCTCCTGGATGCGTGCTCTAGCAGCAGCTCACGAAACGGTGGTGCAGGATTAATCTCAGGTGAGCTACCTGCTCCAACACCTCCCTGCTCTGGGATTCAGAGCTGTGCTCTGATGGAGGAGCTACCAATGGCTGGTGGTGGGACCATCCCAGGCCTATGCGTGCTCCTGGGATCTGCTTATCCTACGGGGCAGGAGTGCATCAGCTCTATGTAGTCTGGGATCTTCTCAACAGCAGGAAGTTTAGGGCATGAAAAGTGCCCTGGGAAATCAGGATATGCATTTAAAAGAAAATTTTCCGCAATACTACTTCAGCACAGTTGAAATTTTCAAATGTACTACAAACGTGGGAAAAGTCCTCTGAAATCCAACAGCCAAATTCTCTTCTTTGAAATTCTAAGTGAGATGTACTAAATTTGGGCTGTCATCATCATTGGTGGCAGACTCTGGTTGTGCATATTTAGATGACTTCTCTGTCATTTACCAGTGTAGCCCCAAAGAGAGAATGAAACTTTACTAAAGAAAAAGGGCAATTAGACTTATAACCAGACCATCAGTGTAGTGCATTCCTGCAGTTTGCATAGGATTATGCGTAACCACAAGTTCTACCCACTATAAGGTTAAATAGCACAAAATGAGGAAAATTAAGACTTTCTGGAAGCAAAGTTTAGGCAAGTTATGTACCTGTTTCAGTCTAAAGGGGGGGGGGGGTTTGCTTTCACCTCCTTGTACTAAATGGTTGAGACCTTACTCATTATTTTAGCTAGAACACATCATAATTTAAAAACAGCTTTTAACGTTTCATCTTCTTCCTAACCTCTTCTCCCCAATAACCATTTTCTCTAAACCACTTTCAAAATTCTACGTTGGTGTAATTCCTTTGTTGTCAACAGAATTACACCAAATACATTTAATCAGTGATCTTCCCATCCCTGCTTCCCAAAATGCAGCTGAACAAGACATGGACTTTTTTTTTTTTTAACTATTTTTAAATTCATCTCGTATAATGTCTCATCATATAGCTCTGTCTGCCAGCACTGTTCCATACAGTACAACTACATGAACAATTTGGTATTAAACCACTGTTGCAAAGCCGGAGAGGGAAGAACAAAAGCTTGTGTATTTGCAGGACAAAGACAAATGCCTTCCTTACCCCATGTCTTCCATAAGACCTACGCTACTGATCTACACCTTCCTTCCACGCACAAGCTGCTGCAGCCACAGCACAAGTGAGACGGGGAAAGTGAGGCTCGAGGCCGTTTGACACTAGAAATGCCAGTGGAGGATCTGTGTTTCCTTCCCCTCAATGGAGCCAAGTGTCCACAAAGACGTGGCAATTATTCAGCTTTCTGTGCTGCTTCTTTCTTCTGTGCCACTGAGAAGCTTCCCAGGGCCAAAGCCTGTCTCTTCTGCTAAGAGCCGCAGAACAAAAGGCATACCAACTGTACCCTTCCAACTCCTTTCATCTTAAGTCGTTCCTCATGCTCGCTTTTGCTTAAAAAAAAGAAGTATAGAGTAGCTATACAAATAAAATCTTCACTTTTTTTTTAAAATCCCGGTGTTACTCTGTTGCATCGCCTTCCAAGCCTGCTTACTTCGTACAAATAGATGGAGGACTCTTTCCAGATTCCAACTTATTACTCCTTACAATGTCAGGCACTGTGTTACTCTCAACAGATTCACTGAAAACGATGTGACTTGGGGAGAAGCCAATCAACAGGGGAAAAAAAGCCATTAAAAATTGGCTTTAAATCTTGGCTTTGAACCGATAGAAAGACTTTTAAAAAAAAAAAAAAGCTTTTTTTTTTTTAATTTCTCTCCTGCGATTGCTGATTTCACTCCTCCTGTTCTGTATAAATCCCAGCAAAGTGAATGAAGGCCACTCAGCTAGGTCATAACAGGTTATGTTGAAAAAACCACTAAGTTAGATGCTGTTACAGAAACCTTTATAAAGCCCTACAGACATTGCTTTTCTTTCTGCAGTGTATTTACTGCTCATAAAAAGTGTTCAATAGCTACTGAGAAGAGGTTTCTTCATTTCTGCAATATAAGGGAAGCATAGCGTCACTGAACAAGCCTCACCAACACTGCCCTTCACATCGCCCTGCACTGAGAAATACATGTGCTCTGCTTTTTTATCTTTCTGTTCTCCTGAACACCAACATCCAGCTTTATGAAATTAACGACTTCTCTGTGAAGAAGCAGGCTAAGACGAAATCCAATTTTGCAGAAGTATGCAAGTCTCCCTAATTTCTCAATGGATACATCTGGCAAAGCCAAAAAGTGAAGGATTTGGCAGCCTGTGATAGAAAGCCTTCCCAGGAACCGGTGAGGTATTTTGAGGTGCAAGCAGCCTTGTTAATGTGCTTCACCTACAGGGACCAAGGGCTTTTACAGCCCAGTTCTAACAGACCTTGCTGGGGCAGGTTAGGGCTGTTCTACCTGTCTACCTCACCGCTTGCTGCTTTTACAGAAAAATCATGATAAGAGAATGTAAACTTGCACCCAGATGCTCAAACTGAATCTGTATTTTAAGCTATGATCTGTGATTGTCTGGACTACTGCAGTATAATTCCACCTGCTCTAAGGTTGGTAGCTTCTGGTAGGTAGCTAGGGGTAGTGTCCTGGTTTCGGCTGGGATAGAGTTAACTCTCTTCTTAGTAGCTGGTACAGTGCTGTGTTTTGGATTTAGTGTGAGAACGATGTCGATAAAACGCTGATGTTTTAGTTGTTGCTAAGTAGCACTTATCTTAAGCCAAGGACTTTTCAGATTCCCATGCTCTGCCAGCAAGCAGGTGTGCAAGAAGCTGGGAGGGAGCACAGCCGGGGCAGCTGACCTGAACTAGCCAAAGGGATATTCCATACCATGGAACGTCATGCCCAGTATATAAACTGGGGGGAGTTGGCCGGGAGGGGCAGATCATGGCTCTGGCATTGGTCAGCGGGTGGTGAGCAATTGCATTGTGCATCACTGGGTTCCCCCCCCCCTTTTTTGTTATATTCCTTTTCATTACTATTATTATTATATTTCATTATTATTATTGTTAATATTACATTTTACTTTAGTTATTAAACTGTTCTTATCTCAACCCACGAGTTCTGCCTTCTTTCCTGATGCTCCTCCTCATCCCACCAGGAGCAGTGGGGGACGGGACGGGGAGTGAGGGAGCAGCTGTGTGGTGCTTGGCTGCTGACTGGGGTTAAACCACAACAGGTAGTTAACACCTTCTGCATTAACATCTCTCAAAGGACCTCTTGGTAGGCACCTGATCTAAAGAATGCAGAGATGATCCTTAAAATCACACAACTCAAATTCTACAACATTATGTTAGACCATGACCGATCTCAGCCGATCCGAGGAAGCAAATAAAAAGCAGATTCATCACACAGTATCATCAAAACCTTAGCCAAAGTTTTGCGTATTACCTACTTGATGGCACATCCAGACACATACTGTAGTTCATATTTTTGAGAAAAGGATAATTATCTAATAATAACATCCAAAATCATGTGCAAATAAGCAATTTCCATAGGGAATATGAAAGGCTCTGCAAACAGTAGCTGTTAAGACAAGGTCTCAGAACTTCAGATGGAAGGAGAACATGCTATACAAACCCCTCCACCAACATCCAGAATGAAAAACAGCTTAAAAAGAAATTTCCAAATTATTTGGAACAACTGAATTTTGGAAACATTTCCTTTCATCCACGACCACGGTTCTGTAAGCAACAAATGGATCAAGTTCCACCAAGATTTCCTAGAGATGCAATATTTTAATGCCTTCAAGCTGCATGCAAATTTCTATCCAGCAAGGGAATTTCTGTGTTGATGTTTAGAAAGTGCAGATGTGACATGCTGCAGCTGCCTTGCACATTATGAGACACATTCTCATACTCTTGGACAATGCCTGTCTGCCAAACTATAAAAATAGAGAGACATAAACTATACAACATCGTAGTCAGAGAAAAAAGCATGGGGGAAGGGGTGTGGGGGGGTGTCAGTGTGAGTATATCACCAACCTCAGCTCTACAGCGATGATGGAGAATTCTGTAATTAGTCTTTGCTTCTCTGAACATTACTCTGCTGGTAGTGGACATTACCACGGTGTCTGAATGCAAAAGGACGGTATGCAGAAAAGGCACGCAAGATAAATCCAAGAACTGATGGGAAGATGTATTCTCTGGAGCAAGTGGTTAGTAGGGAACCATAACCTACTACTCAAACTAGAACTTCATGACTACGGAAAGTGCGCAGATTTGCAAAGTTTAGTCACACAGCAACTCTCTCCTGGATGCACACTCTTCATGTCCTCACTAAGGACAGTCCTAGAGAAACAGACAGAAATACAGTCCCTTCCTTCACAACTGCACTAGTTTAGCAAGTTAGGCAGCAGTATCCCTTTATCACTGAACTTTTATCATCATTGTAGTACTACAATTTATTTGAAAGTCAGGTTCGCATTTGTTTTGTAGAACTTGAGGAATGTTAAAATACTGACATTTTTATTAAAATACTTTTCTTTTATTCCAACAGATTTTACAGCCCTAACACTTATTTATCTTTTTCAAGAACGCTCTAATAGTGTAATAATTATGACCTATGTTCAATTGACTTGACGACTAATGAGCCTTCTGTAACCCAAGTAAAAATCCCATAAGCTTTGATAAATTGCACAGATGTAGTGTCGCAGCAACACTCGGTCACTACTTTTCCAGAGTGAAACAGAAGCACCGAGACAAAGCTGGGAGGATAAGTATCTTCCCTAGAATGTTGTTTTCCCACTTCCCTCTTCCTTCTTTCTTGGGGGGTGGGGGTAGAGTGGGGAAAATATGCATTATGTTCCAGCCCCAAAATCCTCAAATCTGAGAGGAAGGTTGGAAACAACGGGAACCTCTTTTAAATTAAAAGACTTCCTACACTAGCTGGATTCTACCATTAACGGGAACGATGCCTCATTTTTTCCATGGATCTTTCAGCACAACCACACCTACGACATGGGGATACAAGTGTCTCCAAAGTAACAGCATTTTCCGTCCAAGAGAAAATACAGTTGTTTTGAGCTGTCATTAGAAAGTGTAATATTCTGCATTTTAGTTACTGCTTGGAAGACTGTCATAAAAACATACATGGTCTCAAAAATGGGATTAGGGCTCCCTTTATCACAAGAATTACTCTAAATATATGGAAAGCAACCAGTTCTACACATAGCTATTGTCATTCCCTTGCTATACGTGCATGAACGAAAGCAGGCACATGTGCTTATTTCATTTCTTAGTATACGTACGATATCAAGGAAATGATGTAATCTTTGGTTATCTAGGACTTTCAAAATCCATGTTACTTAATAACTTACATCATCTTAAAGACAGGTTAGCAAGATTTCCATGGTTTTCTTCTATAAACAATGTTAAAGAAATGAGACAAATTAATAAAGTAACCGAATTCGGAGAATGGTCACAAAGAGTGTTCTCTCTAAATGGATTTATTAAACACAGCTTATGACTCTCTCCCTGAAAAATATTCCAAAACCTGGATAATGTCTGAATAGTATTTTGGAATTAGACACCTGCTTATCACATCAGCTACCTTACAATTTCCTTGCAGACTGGTTCCAGGTATTAACAAGTATTTGTTAGTCAGGGATGATGATATACAGCTACAGAGCAAAAATGCTAACATAGTGCCCCTTTAAAACGGCTTCTGTTTTAAAATATTGCTTCCTTTCTGATTTGCAAGATCATATGTATGTAAGAATAGAAACCATTTGTAATCCCTTTAGTAATAATTCCTTGATGGCAATTTACTAGAGAAACATAAATACAAATTATTATGAAGCAAAGCATTTTGACACCCAGAAACACTACATTCTGATTTTGAATATACTTCAAATATCAAACTAACTTTCAAAATTCACTTTAAAAAATCATCTTTCCATTGCTGCGCAATGACTTGAAAATGGGAGCTTTTCTCCTTTGCTCAGCTATGGCAGGTGCCACCTTTGGGACAGAGACATGCACCAGAGGTTTGCACAGCCCTTTTGAAACTCTGAAGACTGGCACCCGCAATAATCCTCCTAAATTTATTATGCTCTTTCTTATAGCTCAGCGGTGATACATAAGCAACAAGCAGAGCTGTGGGCAATCTACAGTGACAATCTCAGCCTTATTTTGTTTTCACTGAAGAGTTTACTATTACTGCTATCCATACTGCTGGTATGCACAAAAGGGACCCAAGGTATAGAAGATCTTTGATTTTGTTACTTCCAATTGAGCACATACAGTTCTATAGATACACAGTCAGAACTTTATATACATAAGCCTTTTGGAAGATCTTCTCAATGAAAACATGAAAGTTCAGAGTGTATACATAAAGAAATCTGAAAACTGACAGAAATCCAACTTAGTTTTTCCACTTACACTTCCTAGCACAAGCTTTACTGTACAGTGGGGAGCCGTAACTTTGAAATACTAACAGATGACATTGCATTCAAACGTTATTTCCTGTTATTTGGGGTGTCTCTTGCCTTTTTTTTTTTTTAAGTAATAAAACGACAAGGGGGCAAAACCAATTATAGAAACAAGGCAACCAGCTCTT